>NC_055989.1:137799867-138127811 GCF_018446385.1 Zingiber officinale | reverse complement strand
CCATAAATTTACATCCTAAAACACTGACCAGGGAAGGATAAACACCCACAAATGCATTGAGTTTAGTTATAGCTATCCTACATAAAATGACAACTAAAGGATTTGAATGCCTAACGGATGAGTACTTTACATGCTCTACTTTGGGGCAATTTTTCAAGGCATCCAAGATAGAAACATCACAATGTGGTTACTTTATAATTAAAAATTACTATTTTTAAGGGCACACATTTACATATTCAGTAATCGTCTTTTTAGGTAATGACTAGACTATATCCCTTGTTCCAGACAAGTTGTATTGGGCATCTTTAAAATGAGACATAGCAAGGGTTGCATCACAGTGTCAACCATATCAAATAACTAAAGCAACCAAGCAAAACATGAGTCTCTACACTCCCTTACTAATTCCTCATGGTCATTGAAAGACATTAATATAGATTTTGTTTTAGAACTCCCTTGGACTAATAATCAAAGTCATGACAACATCTTAGTTGTCACAGATGGGTTTTATAAAATGGCTTATCTCATTCTTTGCAATAAGAGAAATGATGCATTTTCATGAATTTAAGTTGTGTTCTAAGGATAGTCTTAGATAGGATGTCAAATTTGTTAGCTATTTTAAAAATATTTTATGAAAATTGTTTTGGAAGCAACTCAAAATTACATCCATATTTTTTCATATGAAAGAGGAAAATAGAAATAAAGTAGGTATTGTTGTAGATAATTATTTAATGGATGAAGTAGTAGTAGTTAGGAAGGGAGATAAAGTTATAACTCTCAAGATAACTGTAATAAAAGAAACTATTAATATAATTAACATATATACACTTAAAGTAGGATTAGAAGAAGACATCAAATATAGATTCTGGAAAACTAGATGAGATAATACAAAGTTTTTTGAAAAACGAGATGATTTTAATAGAAGGAGATCTAAATAGGCACATTGAAATAAGAAAAGAGGAATACGATAGGGTACGCTATAATTTTGGAATAAAAAAATAAGAAAAAACTATATTAGATTTTACGATAGTATATGAACTTGTAATAGCTAATATATTTTTCGAGAAAAGAGAAGAATACTTGGTTGCATATAAAAGTGGAAATAACATCGTAAATTGATTTTCTTATGGGTTAGTGATTTTAGATATACACTTCAATCATAATATCAGAAAGAAAAATATACATGGCTCTTAGGATCAAGTGGTCGAAGTTAAAGGATGAGAAGTAAAGGATCTTTAAAGAGAGAGTAGGAGCATAAGTATTCAGAGAAATACATGACTTAAAAATGAATCTAAAAGAGTACTTGTGAAGATGAGGAAATAAAGGAACGATGAAATATTTTTATAAACTTTTTAATAAAGATTTAGGTGACTAATTTAGCTTAGGAATTTAAGTAGGTTGAGGAGTATAGCAATTTAAATTTTTATTGAATAATTCAAAATTTAGAGATCTAATAGGTGTTAAATGGGATGCAAAATAGAAAAAGTGGTGGATTAGATAATATTCTAATAGAGGTATGTAAGTGCTTAGGGAAAGATATTAAATATACAGTTGTTTGACCTAATGTTAAAAATAATGAAAATGCTTGATTAGTGGAGAGTAAATACTTAGTCCTCTTGGATAAAAATAAAGGAGAAGTACAAAATTATGAAAATTATAGAAGCATTTAGCTAATGAACTATATTATGAAACTTTATGAAAGAATGATACAAAAAAGATTAAGGGAGGAGGCCAAGGTGATTGAAAATTAATTTCGATTCATATTTGAAAGGTCAATGATAGAAGCTATATCTCTCTTTGATAAGTTTCTTAAAAAATATTAGGAAAAGAAGATTAATACATTGTATTCATTGACCTAAAAAAGCGGAAATTTATGTGGAGAATTTTAGAAAAATAAAGGTGTCAACATACTAGCATTGTATATATTGCAACAATTGGGATATGTATGAGAATGTAATAATAATAAGAGTGAAGACTCCAGATAAATACAAACTTTCCTATAAAGATAAGATTATATTAAGGATTAGCTCTAAGTTCATATTTTTTTAGACTAGTCATGGACAAACTCATTGTATACATCTAAGAAGTTACCATGGTGTTGTTTTGGCCGATTAGATACATGAAAAGTAAATCCTGGTGGAAGACATTGGAAGTAAAAGCTTTTAGACTTAGTAGAGTAAAAATATATGAAATTTAAGTTTAGTAGTAGTTGACGTAGTAAGATAATTGTTAAGATAGAAGATTACGTGTTATCTGTAATTAAGAACTTTAAATGTCTAGGATTCTTTTTGCAAAAGGATAAAGGGGTTGATAGAGATATTTTACATGGGATACAAATAAGGTACTTAAAATGGAGGAGAGCAATATGTGTTCTTTGTCATTGTAAGGTACCTCTAAAGTTCGAAATGATGGTTTGAATTGATATGTTATATAGAGTTTCTATGGAGCTTGATGTTGGATTATGAATTAAGCACACAAATAGAAGATGAGACTTGTAGTGATGAGGATATTAAAGTGGATGTGTGAACATACGAGGGATAGGATACGAAATGAGAGCATTAGAGAGATAGTTTCTGTTGCATAGGGAAAATTCCGAGTAATGTGTATAAGATGATAGAGACATATACTTATATGATCAATAAATGCCTTATAATATCTTAGTTAGGCGATGTGAGATTATGATAAATACACACATTAATAAAGAAAGAGGGAGACGAAAAAAAGATTTGATTAACAACGATAAAATAATATAAAATTTATTTAATTATAAATGAGAATATAATTTACATATAGATAAGGATATAGTAGGAGATAGAGCTCAATAGTGTAGAAGGATTGCTAACCCACTTTGTGGGATGAAGGCTTTATTGTTGTTGTATTCTTCACAAAACAATATTTAAACTAAATTGGTGTTAGTTTATGGAATATGCTTAAGTGTCTACTATAGAAAAACCATGTATTTGAATTCTATGTTACTAATTGTTGAATTTGCTTATAAATTTCAAGATCCGTTTATAGGTCTAAAGTTTATCATCTAATTTATTAGTTTCATTACTAGTAGCTCCCCTACCATCTTCCATACTTCTAAATTAGCTGAGAGCTTCTCTGAATGATTTCAAGATACTCACGCTAATCTTAAGAAAAAATTGAGTAAAGAATTTTATAAAATTTATATACATGTATATTGAAGGACAAAAAAAATACAATATAGATTATGTCGTTATTATTTGCATTTGTCTTGATCACATTTGCTGCACTAAGCACATGCCCTTAGCAAATTTCTAAAATTACCATAAGAAACCTGTGTATATCGTTGACTTATTATTCAATCAAACATCACTTTAAATTTCAATCTAGAGGATCTAATAAGATAAGGGACATTTGGGTCCTTTTTCTTGTGTTGATTTGCCTATATGTTGTACTCTTGCCATTCCTGCTCTAGCTCTTCTTCCCTAGTCATAATTGACTCGTATGATTGAGAGGGTTTGTATGATTGAGAGGTCATTGATACATAATTAGTGCTAGCTCCCTATAGAAGCACTAAGAGGTACCTACTCTACTAGAAAAATCTCCCAGATATAGAAAATGCATATATCACAGAAGAATATGCAACACATTACACAATCCAACAAGAGGCACTAAAATCGACTTCTAGAGATGCACTCCTAATTGTATAATTTATAGTCACGTGAATAATTGTAAGCCTTGATCAAACATTGTAGTCCCTGCTTAACACTCTCCCTACTTACAAAGTTAAATTTTTCTTATTGGGGGAGAATGACTTAACTAGAGTTTTAATCAAGTTTCAAAATCTCGAGCCATGTTGAGTGTCAACATTTAACTAGAATGATACTAATTCAGTATCATGTTGATGTTCCAATGGTTGGTGCCGGTGATGGAGTGAATATGTTGATAGAGGAAAGAGATGAAAAAAGTTTTGATAATTTTACTAGAATGATATGTTTCAATTGTTTCGCCCATAGTATGAGATTTCAAACCATGATTTTAATTTTGTCATTTTAAATGCTTTTAAAAAATTGTTTTGATGGTTGTTTAGATTTGTTTGACTCTTTGTGTGAGAGATTAAGTAACCAAGATACGATTTTATAAAGTTAAGTACAATTGACACCCTGTAAAAAGAGTTAAGATCCTTTCCATTGAATCATCTGTCAATTAATATTATTTCCCCCTTCCGATAAGTGTGTTCTCATTGCTACATTATTGAAGCGTTCTAGGTATCACATCGAGATACATGGCTCAAGGATTAAAATGTCAAACTATGCCCGGCAACATAAGTGGAATTTACCATTTTGCACATCCTCTGACATGTGAGATAACTTAGGCATCAGCATGGGGGTGCACAATGGAAATGACTTTGGTATTGAATTCAGATTTGAAGCAACGCTGCATGATGGAAACAAATCAGGAGAGAAGATAGAATGAGGGAGACAAGGGGGAGAGGGGAAAAATAGAGGAGTACGTTGGAGAGAGAGTGGGATAGGCATTAGGCCTGCAATATCGGGTAAGGAAGTGACAGGCTGTGGGTGAGCCAAGAACCACAGAAATAGGGAAAGGGAGAGAAGTGTACAAAGAAAAAAATGGAAGAGAATTAAATAATTCTTAGTCTTTTAAAAGTACCACTAGCCTAATTAAATATAAATGAATAGAACTATCTTATACGTATATAAACTTGGCTCAGAGTTTAAATCACTTGATCCACTTGATAGGTTCCATATAATGATTCTACTTATTTTACTTTGTCATATAAACAATTTCAAAATATAATTTAAAATATAAAATGTAAAATATTTAAATAGGATAAATTTTAGTATTTAATATTGGTTAATGTTTTTTTTTCACAGTGACTTTTTTATGTTGGAAGATTATGTGAGCAAGCAATAGAAAACTTTGGTTTCAATGAGATCCTATCGACCTTCTCCTCTCTCAACTTTACTTTCAGTGTCAAGGAATAGCTACAGTTTGACACAACATTTTAATTAAATATAAATTGGTTTAAGCAAAGAAAGTAGTTCATTTCACTCTTAGACATGTGAGGAAGAATCACTCTCTTTTCTCCTTGGCTTGCTAACGAAAGAGGTCAACAAAGGTCTACTTTCCATCTCTTTTCCTTCGCGTAGGACTACTCTATTCGGTGACTTCTCGAACAAAGAGAATTTGGGTCTACTTGAGTGCTTAAAGGATGGGAAGAATGAATTGATGGGTGGATGGAGTGCGCTCATCCTATTTGATCCACTCATTATTATCGAACTTATATTAGAAAGAAATTTAGTGGCATCCTCATCTCTTTTCTAGATTCAAGACCATCCTGTTCCCTTAGGACGGTCTAGTGGTTAGCGCATAAGGTATTGCCAACTTAAAGTCTGGGTTCGAATTCAGCATAGCCAAGGTAAATGCTTCCCTCATATGCTAGTCACTATTCCAAGGGCTAGTAGCCACTCATGATTTATCTCCTCCGTGTTAGTCTTGGGACGGGTTGGCGGGGGAGGTAGGGGCGAGCGCAGTCGCCTTTTGCCAACTAGCTTCAAGACCACCCTATTTCATTTTTTCTCTATTTTTAATTTATTTTGTTGGAATTGATACACACAAAATGGATTAGATTCAATTTTTTTAGAATAACTTAATTAACTTCAATTTTAGGGATGAAAATTTTTCAAATTTGAATATGGTTTTATTGAAAAAATTTTAAATTTGATTGAGTTGAAATTAAACTGAAATTTGTATTTTTTTTATTTTAGATTAAACCTTTTATTTTAAAAGAACACTATTAAGTTCAATTTGAAGGCATAATTTTTTTTTTCAAATTTGAATTTGGTTTTATTGAAAAAATTATAGATTTGAAAATTTTAAATTTGATTGAGTTATAATCCGAATTGAAATTATATTTTTGTATTTGTATACCTATACAATTAAATGCATTAATTATAAAATTTAAAATCTAATTTAAACCTAGAATGAATTATTTTAGATCTCAAAATTTGAATCGTATATCTCTGTATTTCTCATCCACTTTAATAATTATTGTTATGCGAAAGAAATAAAGTCAAATTTAAACCAAATGACAAAATTTTGAATTATTTCATTGTATACAACAATTTTATTAAAATTTTATAAAAAATAATACAAGAAATAAAAGATATATTTAGTGCCTAAATTTCTTATCATATGCTAATGAACAAATTTCAAATATAATATGTAACCTATAAAAGAATGTACATTCATTTCGAACGAGATTATGTCCTTGGATTCAAAAGCAAAATATGCCCACTTTATTGCTTATTCCAGTATTCTATTTGTAAAAGTTAAATAATTATAATTGTAAATGATTATGAAACAAAAGAAGTATATTTTTAAGAGTAAAGACTGAAGTAATCAAATTAACCAACAAATATAAATAGAATAACATATATTAACAATCTAATTAATTATTAAGTAATAAATTATAATAAAAAATTAGTTAAAAGTTACAACTTATACTAATTAAAACTAATAATGTTGTCATTAATAATTCAATTAAATAAGTATTAAAATTGTACTGGCATGATCATACGGTATTAAAATTGTATCATATGTATTGTTTTGATCATAGAGTGATCGAAACTCTAACACGGCATGGCCATAAACATCTTAGGACATTTTTGTTGTTGAATGTCAATGTCACTAGTGAAAGACAAAATTTGATTAGGGCAGGTAGTCCTTGTTGTAAGTGTATTCATATTTTCAACAAGGTCATGTCATTGGTGTATTACTCTTTGTATTAGTATGTCTTAAAAAGTTTCAAGTAGCTGAACGATGGACACAAGAATAAAAGTGAAGGTTTAAAATCTTGATGTTAGAACTTGTTCCTTGCTCTTGGCAACCTTTTTCCATATGCTAATGTTTACACCAGTGATTGATGGGACTTGATTCAATTGTTGAAGGGCAAGAAGAGCAGGATAAAGAAGAAAAGGACAAGAAGAGGCAATGAGATAATAAGATGCATAGCTGCTCGTTGAATCATCTGTTTTTCTATGAATCATCTGTTTTTCTATTAAGCTGAAGTTTCTTTCTGTTCTATCATTAACCCACCATCCCTGGACAATAGTTAAAGTCACCATAACTTCCTTGATGCTTGTTCGCTGAGATCATCACCTTCCATCACTGTGCAACGTGGTTAGATCATCGCCTTCATGCAATGTGGTTTAGTTGGTGTCTCAAGATGGTGCCTTATTTAGGTTCTGATTCATGTTTGTTTGGAAGAGAATGGGATCGAAAAACTGTGGCAATCATTGACAATGTTAGAAATGCAAGTAGGTGAGTATCCTTCAACATTGATTGGTTGAACTCTAGGAAATCAAAAAATATATTTGAGATTGATTTCTTGACCTTTAGGAAGAAACTATACTTAACGGTAGATGAGCAACATTCATCAATCTATTTAATTTTTCAGCAGTGACTACTGCGCTCCTTGAAATAGTTGCATACTGTAGAAAATGCAGAAAACCTGAAGCTATTTAAGGATTCTAGCTTTAAATTATGAACATGATTATTTGGACTCGAGAGATTTAAACAGAGATTCAACAAAAATAATAATTGACTTGTGAATATTGATGAACAATGTAGCTATCCTTAATCTTGGTTACCTCACACGATGGATACATGATGTTTGTGAGTAGTGATTGGTGCATACCTATGAGTTTTGTAGATACAATTGATACCTGAGAATTGCATCACCATGCCACAATTAGAATTAGTCTAATGATTGATTGATTATGTTTAGAGGTAAATTCCGTTGCTTGATGATTCTTGTTTTATGGTAGATTGCCACCTAGAATTTCATCATGAGAAGAAGAATGATGATGAAGATGTTTGGAGGTAGACTTACCATGGGTAGGGTTTGAACCCAAATCCAGTGCTGAACCTTAATCGGGTCAACGGGTTAGTTACTTGTTGACCCACTTTGATAAGCCAAAATCGTAACTAGCCCATAAGGTTCTAGCTTGGAATGATAATTGATCAGATTTGGATTCCAAATCCTCTCTTTCCATTCCCATTTCTTATATTCATCCTCATCCCCATACCCTACCCAAATATCCTATTACTACTTACAATTGCATTTTTTTTCAAATTTAAATTATTTTGATGAAACTATGGATATTTACTAAATTAAAAAAAACAATAAGAAAAAATTATAATTTAATCATGTATTTGGGTCGGGTATGGGTAGGATTCTATCAGACCCTCCATACCCGATTATCTGATTATTTAATCGGTTCAAACAAATCCCTCCATACCCTCCTCCATTTGGGTTAGTATTGGATCCTCCACATGGTTCGGAGGAAATTGCCATCTCTAGTTCTAGCTCGTAATTAATCATGAACCAGTGGTTTGACATGCTAGTCCACACATTTTTTTATGTATATTGAAAATTTGATTGTTTTCGATCTATTGCTATGATTAAATGATCATTTTTCTCCAAATACTATAAATAATTATTTCATTTCATTGTTTTTACATCTTCTCTGCTCGTCTCTCAATTTTGAAATCTTAATTGTCTTCAACTCTTCAATTCAAATGGAAGGAAGTTCATCTCGGTGTCAAAAGGGCTAGGATATAACAATTTCGAACTTGAATTTCAATGATATTGAATTTATTGATGATGAACTAGTCATTCCGATAGCCAAGATACAAAAATGTTATAAAACTTCCACAGTTCGAGAAATTCCATCTTTAAAATCATATTATTTTACTATACATTTTGAGAAAATTTCTCTTGTCCATCTTCCATCCAGAGAAATGTGTGCAAAATGTAAGTATTATAATACATTTTATAAATTGGAGTGACGGTTATGGATCATTGAAATGACATGTTAAAATCAAGCATCCGATTGAGTTTAGAGTCGATCATCACAATTATTCATATTTTCATTGACTAATGAAGGCACCGACTCTAAGTTATTTAAACATTCTTATTTTAAATTAAGAGAATTGATAGCTAGATTTATTTCTATTGAATATCTTTCTTTTAGTTTTGGTTTTAAATGCACATTTAAGGATTTTTATCAAAAATTACTTAATCTAGCTGCAAAATGTGTTACCCGAACCACACTTGCAGATTTAAAAAATTAGTAAGACAAAGAAAAAAAATTAATTAAAGAATTTAATAAATTAAATAATAAGGTATCTTTATGTTTCCATAGAGTGATTGTTGGGTGTGACTTGCCACTACATTGACAACTCTTAGTCAATCAAAAAACGTTTACCAGCATATTGAGTGTTTGATGAAGCACACGTTACTTGCAACATATCTCAATTGATGTGCCTAATTTTAGAAGGATTTAGATAACTTCTAAAACATTTTCTGTGTAATTTGTTAATGCTAATTCAAGTACTATAAGTATTTAAGAACTTAAAATTGTATCTGAACCACTATTAGTGGTTTATATTGATATATTCAATATATATGTCATGTTTTAAATTTATGCGCTAAAGATGAATTTAAAATATCAGAAAATCAAATTAAATCAATTAAAATTGCTATTTCTTATTTGTGGTCATTAGTATATACTAAATAATGGGGTAAATTTTTGTAATTCCATGTGATGTACAAATACATTGGAATTTAATGTATAAATTATTATAAAATTCATTTAATTATTATATTATATATATATATATATATATATATATATATATATATATATATATATTTGGATAAAATGCTAATAATATCGAATTATATTTATTTTCATACCAATGGAACATATTTAGTCATATTTATGAAATTTTAAAAATATTTAATGATGCATTTAAATAATTATGTGGTCTTTATTATCCTACTTATTTAGTTGTAATGAAGTTTTGTAACATAACTTTAATTTTAAATATATATATCATGAATGATTTTTTTTTTTAAAATTTTTGTGAGTTTGTAATGAAGCCAAAATTGGTAAGCTATTTTTATTATATTCATGATATTTATTTAGTTGTATTTGTTTTTGATCTTGGACTTAATTTAGATAATTTGTATGAAATATTAGTTATGTATTATGATGCTTTATTATCATTTAAAGATTCTTCTCTCCGATCCTGCTTTTAGTATACAAATTGCTAAAAATAATTTATCTAATATTTACAAAAATTATAATTTAAAATATGGATTAGAAGCTAATGAGGTTGAAACATAGAGTATTATAGTAGCAATAATTTAAAATTCATGAAAGCACAACTTTTATTACTAGAAGAGACGAAATGTCCACGAGGATCCTTAAGTTTTACAATTTCTTTTGATTTCATAACAAGCTGGATTTTAGTATTTAATGATAGTGGTCGCAATAGACCCAAAGTTTTATCATCCTCTCTATCATACCAAAGGAGATTTTAGCTTCTTTGGTGTCAACCATTGATGTAGAATTAACATTTTGTCTTCAACTCTTTGGAAGCTTAATCACTACTTGATAATTAGATAATAACGGCAAAAAAAAAGTACAATAAATGCAACTTTTCAAAGGACAAGATAGAAGTTGTTGATATTAAAGGAACTATCACTACGAATTGAGAAATGGAAGTGAGTAAACCACTTCACTTCTTAAGGTAATAAGGGTGGATTTTGATTCCTCTATACCCTAAGAGGATATGTAGACAACTTAAATAAGCTCAAACCTTTTTTTCTTCTTTTAAATTTATAAAAAATTTATTTTTTAATTAAAATATAAATAATAATCTTGAATTGAACCATAAACTGACCCTCAACTGTAGCCGCCTTTGAAGGTAAAAATCGAGATTTTTCGAACTGTCAAATCCATAATTTGGAATTATCAAATCATTGGTTTCGAATCATGGTTGGGTCTATTTGGAGGTGGATGGCCTCTTATTTTCATTTGAAGCAATTATAGTCATAATTAATACATGAATTGACAAAGTTTACAAGATTATGCAACCTAAAGATGAAGTAGTTACAATTATTTTGAATTATTTAAACAAGTTGTTATGGCTCGAGGTGTTAAGTTGTGTCGGTTGCCTATAGACACTGAGATGCTTCGACATCACATAGGCTCACTATGGAATAAAAAAATTGTGGCTAGCTAACACCCACCCTGACACCCACTGCATGGAGAGAAGATCATGACGGAGAGAATTCAAAGAGAATGAAGAGAAGAGAAACTTAAGGGAACTATTGATGTGATGATAAACGTGGTGATAGAAGGTGAGGGTATAATATCATTTGCGATTAGCGAGCATGAAGAGGAGAGTGATTGGTATAGGGGAATAGTTCACAAGAGAGAAAAAGAATGATGAGAAGGAGAAAGGACAAATATAATTTTAAATTCTTAAAAAGTAATTTTAAATTGGATAAATTAAATTGAAATTGACTTGAACCTACGTATTCATGTCTATATAATGATCATCACTTAATCTTAAATTAACTTTTACTCAATTTAAAAACTCAAAATATTAATTTGATATAATTTAATTAATTATCTAAAAAATAACTTAACTTCTAAAAATTTAAATAAGCTAAATTATTTAATATTAGTGATTTTTTTAACGTTCTAACTTTTATAATGTCAAGAGAGATTAAAAGAAATGTGATTACTTAAGAGAACTAAAATTGAGCAAGATAATGTCAAGCTCTTCTTATATGTCTTTTCTAAGCTTTCATTCAAAATTTAAAAATTTATTTAATGAGATTAAGAAAATTATTTATTTATTTATTTACATTTATTTTATTGAAAATATATGATGATGGGAATAGGTGTACATTAATCATAACAAATTATTTTTTTAAAAAAAGCTCAATCCAATACAATTTGATAGAAAAAAATTGAAAAAAATATTAAATCTTTTTTTTTTTTCAAGTTTGATTGACTGAATCGAATTTCTATTTTTCATTTTTTTAAAATTTTGTTCTTGTAAAATTGAATAAATTTAATTTAAAATTAAAATATACATCAGTATTAATTAAAAGACATTTACAGATTATAACAAGTAAATAAAGTAAAAAATTAAAATTTAATTGGTTACTAATATTTTTTAAAGACGGAGGTAATAAAATTTATTAATAAATATCAATAGAAAACCAAAATATATTATTTTATATTAACTATCTTATTAATTATTATATAAATAATTAATTATAATAAAATGTTAATTAAAAGTCATAATTTATGAATCATATTATTATTAATTATTTAATTAAATAATTACTGAAACAGGCTACCATCACACAACATTAGCGAAATCGAATTGTTCCGGCCAAAGATGGGCTCTGTCACTGTGTCATAGGTTTTAAATTTTAAATCTTGGTTAAGTGGTTTTCTATAACATAAGGAGATGAAAAGACAGACTCAAACCAGATTCTTCTTAGTAGCTGTGGCTTTATTGAAACCCATTTTGCCTGCTGTATTGTTCTCTGCATTTGTAGTCTAGTTTTAGTAGTATGCTTCTTGACATCAACCTCGAGAAGCCAAACCCCTTCTGGTCATCTATGTTGATGCTCATGCAACTGAACTAGCAAACAGATGAATGGACAAAAGGAATAATTCCAGATCTAATGAAGTTTTAGAATTTTGTTGTTTCTGTAAAGCTCAATTTCCACACTAACAAGTCCCCATGAAATATTCTGAAATTGTAATTGATTTATTCACTAGAGGATGAAACATTTTTGTTTTGAAGGGGTTTTTAAAGTTTAAAACTTTAAATTGAAATTGGCAGATTACCAATGCGTTTCTTCACTTAATTGCAGTTATTGGCTTAGCTGATATCTCTTTTATATCCAACTGTTTTTTGTTTAGTCTTTTCAATGAAATAATATGACTGCAGGTTCGTGTCTCAACTAATGCTGAGGGAAAAGGTGCTCGAGGTCTCTTATGGCATCATGTCAGCTGTTTCATCACTATGTCTCCATCAAGCAGTATAGAAAAAGTTTTAGGGTGGGACAGCCTTTCCCCTCAAGATAAAGAAGCTGTTTCTGCACTTTATAAAAGGGAGAAATCTAAACATATAGAAGGCAGTAAGATATTATCAATTCGTAATTCTAGTACAATTTGTCAAATAACTGTTAGTTTACTCTTAATTTTTCCTCCTTTTAGTATTATTTGATTATGTCCTATAATTCATCAGATCAAGCAACTTCACAAGGTGCAAAGAGGAAGACTGCCGGGTCAAACAATCAGAAACCAAAAGTTCTCAAGGTTGATCTAAACAATTCATCAGACAGAGGACCAAGCAAAGGAAACAAAGTGCCTGATTATGATAATTCTGACACCATGGAACTGGACAATAGATTGGAAATGCAGAGCAAGCTGTTGTGGGATATAAAAGATGAGCTTAAAAAGGAGGTGAGTGTGGCTGAGCTGCGGGAGATGCTTGAAGCAAATGAACAGGATTCAAAAGGATCTGAACATGATCTCCGAGATCGTTGGTTAGTTTTCATCATTTTCTGTAATTGTTTGCAAGTTTTTCTTGACATGGTACTTCTTGATTCATTAAATTTGAAAATGAGATCAAAGTTTTCTCACAATTATGTTTTAATTGTCTATTTAAAGTATATAACTAACTGAATTAGTGACACTTTCTGAGTAGCTAAATTGTGGATAGTTTTCTTTGGTTCTTGCTTTTCTTTAAGAAAGTTCTTGGGGGTTGATTTCTTGTATGTGCTCATCAGTTTTCTCTTAAATTAACAATAATTCAGTTACTTCACCGTTTTCTTTTGATCTTGTTGCTGGGAACGTTGAGCCTTGATTATTTTACACAAAGGCTACCTGCATCAGTCTATTCTAGTAATATAGTAAACCTGGTGTCCCTCTATAATTAAGTAAAGATTATTATTTTAAAGTCATTTCCTTCATTATTTGTCTACAAGTGGGTTTGCTTACAATTTAATCACCGAGTCTTGAATGTTCTTCACATGCCTGTTGTCCCTGGCCTTATTCTTTTCTGTGATTGAATGAAATGATTTTTATATCTAATTATTTTATTTTTGATGATTTACCTTGCAAATTCTGTTATTAACATGGAAAAAATGCCACACTACCAACCTGACATTATGCATTATTCAACTTGGAGAATTATGTTGCATTCTGTTTTGGTTTGCATCCTGATCTTCCTGTCCCTGCTTCCTTGATGCTCTCTAGCTATAAAGTTTTTGATTGTTTTGTGTTGACACTTGGCATGACTTAAAGCATATGCTGAGAGGATTTGAGATGGTTTTAAATATCTCATACGTCAGTGTAACTATAAAGGTGTATTATGGACTATAAAGTATATAGTAGTACTTTAAAAAATATTTACAAATATTATTAATTAAGTAATACTAATTAACAATGAATTAATTAACTTTAAAACATATAGTTACAATTTACTTAAGTTGAACGCTAAATTGAATTAACCTAGAAAATATAAATTAGTAAAGTTTGTTATATATCAAGGTCCATTGTGTAAAACTATAATTTAGATACATAACTATAGGTTTAAAGTATTATTACTTTTTATTATGAGTATTATAAGTATTATATATATGATTAAATATTTTTTTAATAATCTAAATTACTTTGTTACTTTATGATTTTTTAGTTTGGTCAAATTATATGTACGAATTTGTTAATACATGATGTTGTGTAAGTTGATAAGCTATTTAGTCTATGTATAGTCACAAATTAAAATCTTGCATTGTGGTGGTCAACATGATAGATTTTTCATTCTGCTCCCATACTAAGACGTGGAAAGATTGTTAGTGACACATATTTATTGAATAAGAAGTGGGGGAGGGAGAGAGAGCGAGATCAAGATTGAAAGAGAGTGTCACGCCCCATGTAGTCTGTCAGAAGAAATTTTGACAGCATCTCCTCTGTACGGGTGACAATATGAAACTATACTACATGCCCTCAGGGCCACATATACCTCGGCCAACACGACCGAAATAATAATATAAAATACAACAACAAACTACGTAGTTTATATCAAAACAACCTCCGACTGTCATCACAATACAAAAGGAATCGAAAACAACATCTAAAGTTATCTCTTCTGCCGATCGGTAGGCGCGTAGCAAAACATAACAAATACAAATCCACCAAACAAGCAAAAACCCAACTAGTACAATACTTAAAGACAAACCACATAAAATTCAGAGTGCAAAACCAATACAAGTCTGAAACATGACTCTAAGCAAATAAACGGAAACCAAAAGACCCAAGCGAAAATCCTTATGGCATGGGGACTAGCAACTGGAACCTCCTGACGGCTTCAACCTGAAATAAGAATAATCAACGGGGTGAGTTCAAGAACTCAGCGGAGACCGGATAGACATGCATAATAAGATATAACTAATAGTAATAATTATGCGGTACAGTTTCCTGAACAATAAAAGGAAATGCAAACTGGAAAGGGCTGAAGAAAACTGTACTCACCAGAACTTCCTATTTGATTATAAAGGGTCGTCAGATCAGATACAAAATGTCACTTGTATGCATGTTAAACATATGCAACCCAAACAAATGCAACATCCACAATGCAACAAACACAAACAATAAATGCAATCTATGCATATGGTGCAAAAATGACATGTCACCCCTGACGCTAGTCAGCCATCTCACACGCGATGGTGAGACCGAGTGGGTAGGGCTATGACAACTGTGCACTCTGCCATCACTGCTACTGAGTGATCGAGTGGACAGGATATTGTCGGAATACACCTATTCTCCTACCCCAAGCATAGTGGGGGAGTTTAAGTTCTTATCTCCCTGTATCATAGGGGAGGGATCCCTGCCCGCTACACGCTGCAGTCATTGCTACTCAAGAGCGGACCAACGGAGTCCGGACAGATCAAACTGCATACACCTGCCTGATGTACCACTAACTCATGAGTGGTTGGGTATGCAGATCATGTAACTGGTGATGCGCTCAACAATAATGGAGCCGACCATCGCCAGCATGCAATCATGCAAGATGGTGCATGACACTAAACATGTGGATCTAGATAGTATACACCTCCATATAACAGGTACCCAAAAAAGAAATAAAACCATGCAATGATCTAGGAATCATAACCCTAAGTACAAGATCAGATATGACAAATAACAAGTCTACTACAAAGTAGGTCAATGTATGCCACTATTTCTACGAGCAGGAGTACACATGGCAGCAATCACGAGAATATAAGTAGCAATGGATAATAGATAGGAATATAGGTAGACAACAAGAACCAGATAGTGACATATTAAGCAGACACAAACATAATCATTACTACTAGCAATAAACTACTATGCATATCTAAAAATGACTATATTAAGGAGATAAGTCAGAGGTATCTATCTCAAATAGAAGATCGAATCAAACCAAATCCGACGTCGAGACGCTCGTCTCAAATCAGAGTCCTGCATCAATCAATATATATATATATATATATATATATATATATATATATATATATATATATATTATTTAGTTAATTTCATATGAATTTAAATAGCTAAATAAAATCCCCAAAACTAATTTAGGGAAAACCCTAATCGACATACACATCAATTTACCTAAATTAAATCCAACGGTTAATTAGGGTTAGTTACCTTAACCCTAATTATTCCATTAAATTAAAATCTAAACCTAATTAATCTAGTATAATTCATTCCTAACATATCTACTAAATAACCTAACCACACATGAACAACTAACCATATTCATATCAATCCATGTTCTACAGTAAGATCAAAAGCCCTACACCTTTCAGAACCGCAACTGCTCAGTGAAGAAAAAGAATGCTATCATAAGGTTGCTGTCGAAAACAAAGATGGAGTTGCTACTGGAAACCAGAAACAGTTAGCACATACAATCCTATCTGAAATTGAATCAAGATTTCCACCATCAAAGACTAACATATCTTACCCTAAGCTTGTGCCGGCAGATTTCTCTCTAACGGAAACTTGGAAACTTCAATGTTGCTGTGGTGGGGTGCTACGGCAAAGAAGGACATCAACCACACTAGGGTACCAACTCAAAGGGAATCGGAAGGAAAAGCAAGATCAGTGGTGACACCTGGTTGGGGATCGTGGCTTGCTCTAGTGAAGAGGGGATTGGCTGAAAGCTAGGGCAAAAGGGAATTCGCTCGTGAGATGGGCTGGCTACGATCCCTGACGATCCCTCACAGCAGATGGTTGGATCAGGGCAAGAGAACCGGAGAGGTGGCGCTCGGGTGGCTCTCGTCCGCCGGCAGTAAGCTCCCAGGCGATCGAGAGGCGTCGACGAGGTTGGGCAGAGACGACGCAGCAAGAGAAGGGAGAGAGCAAGGCAATGCAAAGGAAAAGAAGAGGCTTGGCGTCGCGCGCGATAAAGGGGAGGCTGAGACGGTGTCGAAGCTAGGGCAGAGGAGGAGGGTTCGACGTCGCGTGAAGAGGGAGATCGGGAATGAACAGGTTTGGGAGTCGGCGTAGATGGTGAGGAGAAAAATAAAAAGAAATTATATATATAAGGTTTTGCTTAATCAGACCCTAAGTACATTCCTCAATTAACTCCCCCTTTTTGGGTATTCCAAACAGACTTTTCCCAAGTCCAATAATTCATTCCCTTAACATACGCCATACGAGCTCTGATTAAATTCCAGAAAATTTTTAAAAATTTTTAAAAATTCCCGTAAGGTTATTCCTCAAATAACTTTAGTATTTTATTAATGTTTTAGGTGCCGTAGAGGTTACCTGCCATAGCTTGATCCACTTTGATGTTGCAAGAGAGAGGGCGTGTTAGGCACAAGAGAGAGTTGTCAACTCTAGCATTGTGAGAGATGGTGTGAGAGAGTAGGTAGTAATAGAGTTAGTGTCGTGTGAGAGAGGCATAAACGTATACGAGAGAAAGGAATATGAGAGATTTAAAATAAATAAATTAGGATTTTATCCTAGAACTTTTTTTAATTGAAATGGAAAATACGATTAAACAAGGTCTAAATCATAAGTTTAGTTCGATCCTAATTTGATTAAATCGAGACCAAATTAAACCTACTCAAACTAGATGATTAGCCTATCCAAATAACTCAACCACGCCCCAATTCCACTCTGATTGAGTTCTCTAAAACCTATTAATTAGTTTGGTCAACCTAAATAACTTGCCTAAATAACTAATAAAATAGCAATGAAAATTTTAGTTGAAAGAAAAACACAATGTAATAATAGTTCTTATTGTTTTAAAATGATAAACACTCAATTTCAATATTTTTAATTAGCTTATAGTGGAATCACATTTTCATGTATCTTTTTGGGTGTTGTCAATCGTATATTATGCTAAATGAAAAAAATAAAAATTATGCTATCTTACCAATACATGGATTAGGCACTACAAACAATAAATGTAAATTGTGTTTTGGGATGGTCTTTTATGTTTTGAAACTATTTATGTTGAAGAGCATAATTTCAAATTTTGAGCCGTGCCAGTCTACACGGGCGGAATTTATCATTCTGCATCGGCATCACTGGTAAAGGGTGGAGCCTCTCATGGCAGCCTCGTTGAGGCCTCGCCTCGGTGTAAGGTCTCGTGCGAGGTTTGCAGTAGAGGCTTTGTGGAAGCCGCCTCACGCAGCCTCTACGTGAGACCTCGAGCTTGGCGAGGCCTCCATGCGAGCTTCGCATGAGACCTCGCGTCTAGGTGAGGCCTTCGTGCCGCCTCGCTGCATCACACGAGGCCACTAGCAGATTAATTTTCTCGGCATTTTTTCCACTTTCTTATTTCAATTTATTTTTAACTATTAAATTTTTTAATTATTAATTCTTTTCTTTTCTTTTTATTATTAAATTCAATGATTGAAATTTCCTTCTTTATGAATTTCGTTCCCTCCATCCGTCCACAAAGATAAATATAGAAATTAAGAGCAGAAAAAAATACTTTTTTTAAATATAGAAAAACATTAAATATAATATATTTTTTAAATACTACAATAAATTTAAATTTAATTTAAAGCAAATTAAATTAAATTAAATTTAAACCTATTTATTCCTAATTATCATATCTACTTGGGTGGTCAGGTGGATTCCAATTAACCCTAAATTGACTTTTACTCAATTTTAATTTTTCAAATATTGACATAATTAATTATTTATTTTTAAAAATTATTTAAGATATAAAATTTTAAATAAGATAAAATTTGGTATTTATTTATTTTTTATATGTTGTAACTTTTATAATGTCAATAGAGATCGAGGATTAAAGTCACCCTTCAAGAATTATAATATATATAAAGAAATGTTATGCTACGCACCGCACGCTGCGCATTTGTGCATGACTGTGCGGTGCCCAACATTTTTTTTTTAAATTTTTGTTTATTTTTGTAAGCTCCCAGTAATACTATAAAACAAAAGAGACAAAATAAATTAATATTAATATTTGTATCTTTTTAAATGACAACAACAATTAGACTAATAGTCAACCATGTTTAGTAGAATGATGGACAATATATTTTTAACTAATTTTCAAAAGAAAAAAAAAGAGACAGAATCAGGCTTCTGTTTTTTCTGTTTTGATCTCATTTTGCAAAAGTAATATTTTTGTTAATACAAGTATTAATTTAGATGAATTCAAATTTGGCACGCGTCAAATTTTGAATGTAGAATAACATCTTATGCTTGACAATACATTTTCTTTAGTAAGATGGTGAGTTTCAATTCCCTACAAAGGAAACAAATAGAATTAATTATCCACTTTCATCTCAATAAAGAAAGCAAGTAAAAGAATATTTTTTAAAAAATTATATTGGTTATTGAAATCTAAAGATAATATGAGATATAATGTGCACACTTGACGTTGATAAAAGTAAATAAGTACCGAAATTGTATCAATACTATGATATGGAACCAAAATTGTATTTTTCTGATCAAAGATCGAAACTTTAGCACGGTTTGAGATTTTAACTATACATATAAAATATTTTATTCAATAAAAGAAGCAGAGATGCCACCTCCCCTTTGTTGAAGATTTTCTGCTTCTGTACCTACTTTTTCACTATTGATGTGTGGATCTTCATTAGGTATGTCTTATCTTCTCTTTCTAGATTTAGTCAATTCCACTTATGCCGGTTGACAAGAGAAACTCATTGGGTATATCGTCATGGGCTATTTTGTGTTGACACATGTGGCACAACTGCAAGAAAGTCCGTGCTGGTACAATATTGGTTTCATCCAGAGGTCTCAACACTTTAAACCATGTAATTGTTGCATGCTACATTCAATTGTTTGGAAATTTCAATGTGTTGTGATATAAGAAAACAAACTGTTCTCATCAAAGAACGAGAGGATTGTACCGACTTAATTACTTAGTATATGCTGGATAGACCAAGATATCAGTAATTAGAAACTTAGGATTTAGTCCTGTACATTGCCATTCTAGTAAAATTCTTTCACCAGCTTGTTATTCAGGTTTCAGTACTTAGTAGGCACATGGAAGTCTGCCTATAATTTCTTTCACTGTTTTCTGACATAAAAGTGTGAACAATTTAATTCCATCTGTCTATTGGATGACTAGGCTATTTAGTTGTTTCATATTGGTGTGCTGTTTCCTCAATTTTTGAGTCCTTAACAGGTGTGTTTGTTTTTTTTTTAAATATTTCTAGTGCTGATGGGATGCTATTTGGTGCATTGGATAAATGCCCACTCTGCTCTGGTTCTTTGTGTTACTCTGGAGGCCGGTATCATTGTCATGGTTATTTGTCAGCATGGAGCAAGTGTTCATACTCAACAAAGGAACCAGTACGCCTTATGGAAAAATGGAAAATTCCTAAAGAAACGACTAACAAGTATCTTATAAAAGTATGCATATTTGTTGCATGAAAAATCATCAGCTGTCATCAATGCTGACTCAACTTTGTTCTACCTCTGAAGTGGTACAGGTCTCAAAAGACTAAGAAACCCGAAAGACTTCTTCCTCCCTCCGCTAGTAAGTCTGTCATTGGGCATACATCTGATTCATCTCAGCCATCCAATGATGACAAGTTGGAGAAATTAAAAGTTGCTATTGCTGGGAAATCCAGTGCAGATTTCGTAAGCTATTATTTTGTTTTATTAGTATGTCCACTTGTTGATTTCTTCTCTTGGCAAATATATACTTTTTAATGGACATTAGAGGTTGTATTTAGGTGGTCTTGTTGCCCAAGTGAACTTTGTTAACTGTTTATCACATAATGATTTTGCACTTGTTAAAGTAATTTGTATTTTTACATGTAGGAAGAACTGAAACCAAAACTTGAGGCAGCTGGAGTAAAATTTCATATGAAAATCATGAAAGGTTATTTTCCCAAGTTTTATTAAAACTATCTGCATGCCACTCTTGTTATCGAATGTGTTCATACTTTGAACGATCAGTGACTTTTTTTCATCAATGTAGATACTAGCTGTTTGATATGGAGTGGTGAGGTGAACAATGATGATCCTCAAATAAAAAAAGCAAGGTTATCCTAGACTGTATCTCTCACTTTTTCTGTCTCTCTCTACTCTTAACCATTATGGGTCTATCCAAATCAAAGGTTTGACAAGGCTTTATCCTACTTTACAGGAGGATGAAATTGCCCATTGTTAGGGAAGATTACCTTCACGGATGCATTAGAAAGCAGAAGAAGCTTCCTTTTGACTCGTACAAGATTGAGGTTGCTTCAGAAACCTCAAGAAGCGGTGTTGTCACTGTAAAAGTGAAAGGAAGAAGTGCTGTGCATGAGGCTTCTAATTTGCAGGAAACTGGTCATATTTTAGAAGTTGGACAAAGCATCTATAACACTACTTTAAATATGTCTGATCTTTCTACTGGTATAAACAGGTAGTTTCATTTGTTTTTTAAAAAACATGTTAATTAGTGTTATCCTGCTTAGCTTCTATTTTTTTTCTCCAAACAAGGATCTTTCTGTCATGATTGGTATGATAAGTTGAATGTGTATCATCATTTTATGGTGATCTCTGCTATTAAATTCCTTTCCTTAATTACCCTCTCCTACTTGTTTCTTTATTTCCTTCCAATTTAGATCCATCATAAAAATTGTTATTCTTATTTTTCTTTGGCTTGTAAATTAACTCTTACTGTATTTTTTATTTTTATTTTTTGTTTGTGAAGTTACTACATCCTTCAGATAATCCAACAAGATAATGGTTCAGACTGCTGTGTTTTCCGGAAGTGGGGACGAGTTGGCAATGATAAAATTGGAGGAATGAAATTTGAATGGATGTCAAAATCAGATGCAATTCAGCAATTTAAACATATATTTCTTGAGAAGACAGGGAATCCGTGGGAAGCATGGGAACAGAAGATTAACTTCCAGAAGCAACCTGGAAGATTTTACCCACTAGATATTGTAGGTGTTTAGTGGATGATGACTTGTTTGTCAATTCCTTTATGAAGCTAGTCCTGTATTTGCCTGTTTAGTGGGCTTATAAGCTTTTTCATTTTTAGGATTATGGTGTCAAACAAGCTCCAAAAAAGAATCCATCTAACCTGAAAAGCCAGCTTGAACCTCGGTTGTTCGAATTAATGAAAATGCTTTTTAATGTTGAAACCTATAGGTAAGTGCTGTTCATTCAGATTGTCCATATTATGGGTTAAGTGCCTATAATTTTTCTCCATAAACCTTTTAGGTCTGCAATGTTAGAATTTGAGATCAATTTGTCTGAAATGCCACTCGGAAAGCTAAGCAAGGAGAATATTCAAAAAGGTGAGCCTTTTTGCTAGTGTACCATAACAATGTAACCAATATTGTTGTACGAAAATGCTGATAACTTTTCTAGTCTGCTAAGTTCCCTTTTGCCTTTCAGGATTTGCAGCATTAACAGAGATACAGAACTCGATTTGCAACACTACATATGCTCCAGCTGTTAAAGAAAGCTTGATTGTTGATGCTAGCAATCGATTTTTTACCTTTATCCCCTCCGTCCATCCTCATCTGATACAACATGAAGATGACATCAAGGCAAAGGTGGGGTTTTAAGCATATAAATGCTACTATCATTTCTTCATACTTTATCATAACTGCATTTGAGTATGTTTTTTTTTTTTGACGTGCATATATATTTTCTGGTTGGCACTCATTATGGCTTTTCTTTTCTTTTCTTTATTTTTTTGGAGTTTTAGATTTTTGTCATTTTTGCTAATAATGTAAAGTTTATTTTGATCCAGGTTATGGGTTGGCTTGATGCTAATTTCTTTTGTAGGCCAGACCAGTACTGACTTGGTGTTGGTCCATGCTGACAGGCATTGATTGACATCGGTTGACACTGATCATGCTAAACCTTGATTTGGGAAAACCCAAATCCTTCAGTCCCCAAAAGGAGACATATACAAGTTTCAAATTTATTGCAGATAGATTTCAATTGTATAATGGTATTGAGTACCTTGTTAGCCGGAGACTATTAAAAATTCATTAGTTGAACCCTTGCTAATACCAAAATCATCCATCACCTAACATATGGGTGGTGGCATGTAAACTAGGAAATTAATCCTAAAAGTCTTAGATTTTTGAAAAGTTTAGTTTGGTAAGATCTCTTTAGGAGAAGTCTATTTTAGTAAGTGTTTAAGGTGATAATTGTTTAGTTTGAGGGTGTTAAATAGATTTGGTAAGTATTTAAAAGAAATACTTTTGGTAAGAGTTTAATCTGGATTTATTTATTTCATAATTTACAATTTGATTATTTCCTAGTTTCTTTTAGGTTCGGGTCTATAAAAGAGATCTAGTTCTTTAATGCTTGACATTTTCAATTTTTCCTCTTAATATTTGTGAGTTCTTTGTGTGAATAATTCTCTGACATGCCACATCAATTTCATCTCAAGTCTCTAAATGAGTTTCAGGTTTTATTTTGGTGCTGCATCAAGTTGGTATCATTTCAAATTCCTTTATGTTTGTTGAATCTGCTGATGGCCGTATCCTTATTTGCACCTACACTCACCTATTTCTCTACTTGCTAGAAACCATGCGAGGTCACTGACAAGTGATGAAACTTGCTATAATGTTAATTGACCCCCCACAAACCCCCCTTGCTCATAGCCTACTAATTTCAACTTGGTCTACTATCTGCTTGAAGAGCGCTTTCTGCCTCATCTCAATGTTGTGGTCGACCAAGAAAGGACTCACTCATCCATTCCGCAGCTAAATCTCCTACCCAATTGTCATGCCAATCATATCCTCTTTGTCACCACCTGTCTTGCAACTTCTAGCCATTGTGAATCACACTTGAAACGATCCTCACTTAGCCCTTTGTTTCTCCTATGTAGATCCCTTTTGTCTCTATCAATTAGTATTGTAAAAGGCGGTAAGTGGTGGTGAGGCGGTAAGTGATCGCCTACTGTCTAGACAGTGCTTAGGCGGTTGAATTTTTTTTAGAGTTCCTACAATACAAAAATCTTTCTACATGGCCATTTTTTATGATGTTTATGCATAAATAAGTTCCTACAATATAATACAATTTATATAAGGTATAAATAAATATATAAATGCAACTAACAAGATAATTAATAAAAATTTATCATTATATTAATAATAAAAAAGTAATATCACTACTTATACCAAAAGTTTAAGATTAAAATTCAAAATTTCAATCCAACATGGTAACAAGTCAACCAGGACTAGACTAAACATAACTAATCTTCTAAATCATCTACACATATACCATCAACTATATCCATAATCCTCTCATCATCAGACTTAAAAGTCAACATCTTCTTCATTCTCCTCCTCCGATGTATCTAAATCCGCATCAAGTTCTCTAATGGGGATGTTCCTTGCGCTCCTCTTTGGTTGTAGCATTTCATCTGCTCCCAAGGCCTCCACTACCATTCTCCAAGTCCCAAACCTGCTGACCCCATCTTCATCACCACCATCAACAAGCCAACCTTGAGCTTCACTTGCTTGAGAGGATAGAAACAAATCTCCACCCATTTCTTTTTTGCTCTTCATGAGATTTGCGTTGAATTTGGCATATACAAGATCATTTAATCTTGATGTCTCGAGCCTATTCCTCTTCTTAGTATGCATCTAAATAATTAGAAAATTATTAAAATTAAAGAATAGATAACATAATTTATGAATTGCTACTTACCCCTTCAAATTGACTCCAATTTCTTTCACACCCGGATGAACTATTTGTCAAAGAGAGAAATCACATTGCTATTTTTTTGTAAGTTTGGAGTGTCACTACCATAATTGGACCACCATCCAACTTAAAAATGTAAAGAAGCAAAAAAATAATAAATTCAAAAATAAGTAAAAGAGACATGCATGTTAGTGAATAGAAATAAAAGAAGAGATTTACCTGGATCAAAGTCATGGTACACATCCACTTTCTCATATGCCGTGACTATCATTTTTCTTCCAAAGTTTTCGGATTTACTCTTATACTTCAACAATTCATCATTAAAAATGGTAGATTGTATGCTCTTGTTGGACACAATTTATGAACTTATTCACATTTTATATTCTTGGATCTTTGAAGTAAAATATTAGATTCAACAAGTAAGCGACATAATACAAAGAATTATCAAGTCTACCCTTAAACTTCTTATCATTAATCTTCAAAATAGGGATGTCATTTTATTCTTTTTTTGAAAGTCTTTCTAATATCTTTCTTAGCTTGTTTAAGTGCATCCAAGGGCTTTTTGCCACTATCAATGAGGCATAAAACTTTCACTAAAGGAGTAAAAACATTCAAAGCCAAAGAAACACTATTTCAAAAAGAGATACTTGTTACCGTCGTCTCCACCGCTTTCCCCTTCACACTAAATTTTGTGTTACTCCACTCCTCAGATGTAAACATAAGTCTCAATTGATCTTTCATGCTTTTGAGACTTTCCAATGTCAAAAATGAAGTAACAAATCTAGTCACCCTGGGCCTCACAATATCTCTCTTTTTGGTATATTTTCTCATAATAGCCAAAGTTCTATCATATGCATAGATGAATATTGTTAGAACCTTTGCTTTTTCAAGTATTCCGCTAAACTTGAGTAGCTTTTCAATTGCTTCAAGCATGAGGTTGATTGTATAAGTCACACAAGATGTCAAAAAAAAATTGAGGTCGTGTAACCTTCAATAACTCCGCAACTGTCATATTGTTTATCGCATTGCGCGTTACTACTTGAACCACATGTTGAGGGTCAATTTCATTGATGTATTTTAACACAAACTCAAAGATGCAAGTCCCGGTTGTAAGGATCTAGAGCGCTAAACATGCAGAAAGCGCAACAGAAAAACTAACTAGATCCTTTTCAGAAGATCCATGCGAAGGAAAACCATATACTAAGTTTGTTAAAGGGCATTATACTTTTGTTGCATGAACACGAACTCCTGACGACAACTTTATCCTCGGTGTATCTCAGCACGATTAAGTGGCCGCGCTTCTACGGTATCCACATGAATCATCCGTCGCACGAACACGACTTCGGAGAAGAACCACCTTCTTGCGCTAGCAAGCAAGAGTGGTTCGGCCAAGCATGAAGGAGGAAGGAGAAGCTCAAGAGTCACATTTTTCATCTCATGAAAAATTCAATCAAACAAAAACTATTTATATTCATCCAATGAATATCAAGGGTTTTTCTCTTTGTCTTCCTCTTAATGAGTTAGATTATTATATTGGATTAACCATTAATCCAATAAGTTATTAACCGAATTAGCCTAATCATCTCATAATTGGCTCTTAGGGCTAATGTTAACAATCTCCCACTAGCACTAGTGCCAATCATTACAAAGATGACCCTAACACTTTGGATTAACCCATTATACTTAAGATCCTTAGTATTTTAGTCAAACTAAAATATACATCTCCAAACGAACATATTCTTTGTGTGTGACCCAATAGACTCCCGTAACTAGAGCCGTCAAACGGACCAACCCGTAGCGGGGCGGGCCAACCCGCCAAAAACCCAACATTTGGCGGGGCGGGGCGGGCCGACCCACCATCCCGGCGGACTACAAAATCTTCAACCCAACCCAATTCAAGGCGGGCTGCGGGTTAAGCGGGCCAACCCGCGGGCCTGTAAAAAATAAAAATAATAAAAAAAATAAACTAATCAATATGAAAAATCATCACAGATAAGTGATAATTATTCTCATCCAGCACTGTTTACTTCATTACAAAACTGCAGTGACTATTTGAAGACTCCAAAATCCAAATCCTTCATACTAAAATACAAAACTGCAGTGGTTACTTATTTTATATTTTCATATTCCATGGTGTAGACTACAAATTCTAAATTCTAATGCAGACTTCGAATTTCAATCCAAAAGACCAGAATTCCAGAATCCAGATTTTAATTTCCAATTACGGTCTACAACTTACAAAATTGCAAATCTACACCATAAAATAATTAACTAACTAAGAGATACCACTTAAAGAGATTACACAACAACATTACATCTACAACAAGTAAGCACTACTACACCAGTACACCACAACCACAGTCCGTAGGTCCACAACCACAATCCACAGCAATCAGCAAGTCATTAGTCAACAATACTACCAAAACATAACAACATTACATTTTTAGCAACTCAGCAAATAAGCATTACTCCACCAAAGCCACAGTCCGCACTCCGCAGGTCCACAGACCACAGCAATTAGCAAGTCAACATACTGCCAAAATATAACAGCATTACATTTACAACAACTCCGCAAGTAATTGTAAGCACTACTACAGCATAGTCACAGTCCGCAGGTCCACAAACCACAGCAATTAGCAAGTCCACAATACTGCCAAAACATAAAATAAAACTGAAACGAAAAATTCAATGACTCTAACACAATATTTTTTAAATTCTATCAATAACATCATCCACATTAATTTCTTCTGATCCTCCTTCATCTCTTTTCTCTTCATTGATATCCTCTTCTAGAGTATTTGATTCTTGCTTAGAGAATGTTGTTTTGATACTTGCATTATCTTCATTATCTTTATCTGCATATAAAATATAGAAGGATGAAGATAATTAAAAAATAAAATAATAATAAAATAGTATATCAACTAAGTTAAAAACATAACTAAAATAAATAAAATTACCAATAGCATAATCATGTAACCAATTGCGAGTGCAAATAAGAGCTTGTACTTTTTCATGAAGGGTGCAACTTCTATACTTGGTAAGTACACGAGCACCAATGGAAAAAGCTGATTCTGATGCAACAGTAGTTATAGGAATAGCTAAAACATCACATGCCATTAGTGCAAGTGTTGGATATCGATGCTTTTGATTCTTCCAATGCTCCAAAATATCCAAATCTTGATAATAAGCAAATTCAAGTTTTGGCTCCTCTAAATAGAGATCCAATTGAGATTTTCCAGCACTTGTAATTGTTTGGCTCTCATATGCCATCATTTCCTGCATTAATTGAAATAGTAGTGAAAAAAATTATAAATCAATCAGAGAATACAAGGAAAAAAAATATTAGAGTACTTACATCAAAGATTCTTTTGTTCTTTCCCTTAACTCCTCCTACACTTTGTGAAAGTGTATGTGTGGTAGAAGATTGTGGTTGTGAAGAACTTGTATTGTTCGTATTAGAATACTGGTCAAAAAGCTTATACAATTTTGTCTTCACAAGATCCATCTTCTTTTGGCATTTAAGAGCATCACTTTCAACCTTTGAATAAAAAAACTCCAACATCGAAAGCTTTATTCGTGGGTCAAGAATAGCTCCAAATGCAAGCACCATGCTATATTGAGTCCAATACTTGTCAAACTTCTCCATCATTTTTTTACACATACAACTTATCACCTCATCTTCATTCAATAAGTTTTCCTTTAACAAAACTTCAATTTTCCAGACTTGCATAAAAAATAAATTTGATGTAGGATAAGAAGAACCAGAGATTAAATTAGTAGTGTCATAAAATGGCTCAAGGAACTCACATATTTTCTCTCCTCTTTTCCACTCTTCACTTGAAGGACAATATTTATAATTCTTGTCATTGAATTGAAGAGAAGCAAAAGCTTTTTTATATTTGATGGCACTATCCAGCATTAAATATGTTGAGTTCCAACGAGTAGACACATCCAATCGCAAGCCAATACTAGTATCAATGTTACCAACTGCTTGTACACACTCTCCAAATTTCTTCATCCTAGTCTCTGAACCTTTAACATACTTGACCGACTCTCTAATTTTATTCAAAGCCACAGTAGCCACTTTCAAACCTTCTTGGACAATGAGATTCAATATATGAGCAGAACAACGAACATGAAAAAATTCACCGTCACATAATAAACTATCATGCAAAGAGAGTTGCTCTTTCAAATGAACTTGCATGTTATCGTTACTAGATGCATTATCCAATGTCAAAGAGAAAACCTTTTTCTCAATTCCCCATTCCTTCAAATATTCAAACAATTTTGCAGCTAATTCAACTCCTGAGTGTGGAGGGGGCATATGAGAAAAACTAAGTATTTTACTATTCAATTTCCAGTCATTATCAACAAAATGGGCAGTCAAACAAATATAACCCTCACTAGTGCACGCTGTCCACAAATCTGAAGTTAAACAAACTCTATTCTGAATAGTAGTCAAAACATACTTGAGTTTTTCTTTCTCCTTCAAATAGATTCGGTTAATATCAGAAACAAGAGTATTTCTAGAAATGCAAGCAACATCAGGATTTATGTACTTCATCCAAGTTCTAATACCATCATACTCAACAAATGAAAATGGTAAATCATGTCTGATGATTGCACAAGCCAGTAACTCACGTGAAAGCTTTTGATTTATTTTCTTAAATCTCATCTTCCCATCTTGATCAAGAACCATTTGTCCTACATCATTAAACTTTAATTTGTCACAAATTTTAAGATGACGCCACAACGTAGAAGTTCCATATTGTTTACCCCCACACTTGTACTGTTTTTTACATCCAATACATTCAGCTTTATCTATACTATCAACCCCTTTGATTTTCTTAAAATACACCCAAATATCAGAAGTTTCTTTGGACCTTTTAATTGACCCCTTGTCATGCTTAGCACTTTCCAATTCATCATCTAAAATAACAGTTTGCTTTTGAGAAGTAGAGTCCATTACAAAATCAATCTGAAATACAATAAATAAATTTAGTTTCTAATAAAACCAATCAAACAAAACTCTAAATGTTAATAGCAGAATAGCATAAATTCATTTTTGTGTTAGCCCTCTGGACTACAGTCTACAGAACAAATCAATCAAAAGAAATGTTAAAACAATCAACAAATGCAGAACAGCAGAACAAAAGAAATGTTATCAACACACTAGATAATGTTAAAACAATCAACAAATGTAGAACAACAGAACAAAAGAAATGTTATCAACACACCAGATATGTTGCGTATCAAAAGAGAGAACTAGTATTGCTATTGCAGAAGAACAAATTGTTCTGAACAATTAACAAATGCTAAAACATTAGAGAATACTAGAATAGGGGCTGCAGATTACTGGAAAATAGAAAGAAATTAGGAAAGGAAGCTAAAAATCTTACCTCAAAGTCTCAAATAAGAGCTTGGAGAGTCGGAACTTGGATTCAAGCTTATCGCCTATTGAAAATTTGAAATCGGACTGCCTTCTTTAAACACTCTGCTCTCTGCACTCTCACGCGGCTACGGGGAGATGTTGATGCAGATGCGCACGAGGCGGAATGTCACTCGTTCTACTCCACGGAGGCACGGACCACAGACACGGCCCACGGGGAGGCGCTAGGAGACGGGCGCTGATGAGGGATGTGTGCGACTGTGCTAGCACGAGGTAGGCGGCGATTCGACGGCAGGTGCTTGCAGGTTGCAGCGTGTGCGCCTGCAGCTGCGACTTTGCAAGTGGAGCTGTGGAGGTAGGCGGCGAGCCGGCGACAGACGTGAGACGACAGTGGAGATGTGGAGGAGGAGCTGTGGAGGTAGGCGGCGAGCCGACGACAGACGTGAGACGACAGTGGAGCTGTGGAGGTAGGCGGCGGCGATTCTGTCTAACAGTCGAAGGCTCGAATCGATCTCAAAGTGGTGCCGGCGGTGAGAAATAGGGTTTAGGATTTTAGGTCTTTAGCTTTATGTTCACAGTTCACTGTAGCTACAGTGATGGTTGAAATCTCAACCGTTGGATATCTAGCTTTAATTTTTAAATATTGCTTGCTTTTTTTTTTATCCAGCCCGCGGGCCAACCCAAGCCCGCCATGGGTTGGCCCGCCTTGACCCGCGACCCGCGCGGGCTGATCCATTTAGGCCCGCCAGATGATGGGTTGATAAATTTTCAACCCAACCCATTTAAATTATTTGGCGGGGCGGACCAACCCGACGGGCCTAACCCAAATTGGCGGCTCTACCCGTAACGTTGGCAATGGTATCTAAAACCACTTTAGATACATAAACAATGTGTGACATTTAGCAAGGCATCATTGCTACCTAAGTGACGAGAATGTCGAGATCCGACATAATCTTTCCGTGTTTATTATCTTGTATGACTCAATCCTTCTATCCTTGATATCTAGATTGATCAATGAAACATAGACCGTGTCATCCTCTTATCAATCTGTGTTTCTTGATCTCTAAGTAGACACATTCAAATAAATAAGCTCAATATCTCATATTGACTCATTTGAGCATGTCCATATATTCTTGTGTTTACTAATCAAGGGGCCTACAAATATCGCTTCCGTTATATAGAAGGAATATATCCCATCTACATCACTCACATCCCTTCGCATAACTTATTACATACCTAGTAATTGACTATATAGTCTATCTTGTTACAGATGCCGTTTGCTGATACCAAAGTACATAGCTCCTTATGTAGGGAACCGTAGTGACTTTAGGTGTAAGGAGTATTCATACCAATAGTCACTATAAGAATGTTTGTGACACTAGTATAACGATCCATGAAACATCTCATGACGGGTCAATTCAGTACATATTCTCTAATATATACCCATGTGTCAACGTGATATCTCATATCTATGACTTGTGGGATTAAGTCATTAATTGTCCTACATGCTAGTCTCAATGCATTAATATTATCCTTGCATATTAATGCTTGACCAACAATAGTTACGAGTAATGTCTATATATATCTACGGACTTCCACTATCAATTCAACTAATTGATATGCTGTATACTAGAACCTACTACCCTAGGACATTATTATACTTCTTCATCTGCCATAGATTTGAAGTAAAGATAATAACCATAACCTTTGCCCTTTTTATTAATGAAATATAATACAAAATGTCTTAAGTCATTCAACTCTTGATTGACTTTTAGGATTTACACTAACAATCTCCTTATGTCACTAGTACTAATCACTGAGATATCTAATACTCATTGACCTAGTGTGTCCACCATGCTTTTTCTGTGCCAAAGCTTTGGTCAAAGGATCCGTAATGTTAGCATTAGTCGATACTCTGCATATCGTCTTATCTCCTCTATCGATGATCTCTCAAATGAGATGGAACTACCGTAATATCTAATACCTAGCACCACCATTTAAGTAAAATACATATCCTAACTACGATCTGAAATCATGCTTGTCAGTTTGGAAACTAGCATCGGTGTAACCCTTTGCAGCAAGCTTTTCATTGTCTCCAAAGATCAAGAAATAATCTTGAGCTTTTATCAAGTACTTAAGAATATTCTTGACTGCTATCTAGTGACTTTCACTTGGATCTGATTGGTATCTGCTCGTCATGCTTAACGCATACGAAATATCAGGATGAGTACATGATATATCCTATAGCAGACGCATAAGGAATCTGATCCATGCAGTTCCTCTCTTCCTTAAAAGAGGGGTATTGTGTCTTTGAAAGGCTCATACCATGTGACATCGACAAAAACCGTTACTTGGAATTTTGTATGGCAAAATGATTAAATACTTTGTCAATATATGTACTTTGACTTAGATCAAGCAATCTCTTAGATCTATCTCTATAGATTTTGATGCTTAAAATGTAGGCTGCTTCACCTAAGTCTTTCATTAAAAAATAATTCCCAAGCCATGCCTTACTGCAGTGTAGGGATATCATCTATAACGAGAAGTATGTCATTTACATATAATATGAGAAAGATGAATATGCTCCTACTAACCCTCTTGTAGACATAAGGTTCATTTTCATTCTTGATGAAACCAAACACTTTGATTGCATCATCGAATCGAAGATTCCAGCTACTAGAAGCTTGTTTTAATCCATAAATGGATCTATGCAATTTACATACCTTTTCAGCATGCTTTGGATCTATAAAATCCTTAGGTTGTGTCATGTACATATCCTCGAGTAGATTTCCATTAAGAAATACAATTTTGATATCCATCTGCCAGATCTCATAATCATAGTAAGCTGTAATAACAAACATGATCTGAATAGACTTGAGCATTGCAACTGGTGAAAAGGTTTCATCATAGTCTATACCATGAATCTGCTTGAATCATTTAGCCACTAATCTACCTTTATAGGTATGCATAAGAACATCCATGTCAACCTTCACTTTGAAGACCCACTTTGGTTTGATCCCTTCAGGTGGATCAACTAAAATTCATACTTGATTAGTGTACTTGGATTCTATTTTAGATCTCATAGTTTCTAGTTATTTCTCAGAATCTGGTCCTGTATAGCTTCCTGATAAGATGTAGGCTCATTGAGACCAACAAGCTCTATATCACCGTGGTTAGACAGAAAAGAATATCTGGTCGACGACGAGGTTGACGATGGGTTCTATTGGATCTGCATAGAGGTTTTTCTACTTGAACTGGTTGTTGCTCCATAATTTTTTACGGTGTAATAAAATCATGATCCACAATATCTCGTGGTACCTGTTAGGGGTGTCAAAAATGAACCCGACCCGACGACCCAACCCGAGTCGACCCGAAAAAAATCAAGTTCGGGTTGGACATTTTCGGGTTCGGGTCGGGTTCGGGTTGGAGGGTTGGAGAGTTAAAAATTTTCGGGTCGGGTCGGGTTCGGGTTGACTTAAATATAGGGTTTTGTGGGATTTTTTTGGGGTTAAATCAAATTTTATTTTAAAAATTTAGATGTTTTTATATATATTAATATCATGTTTGTATGATATGATGGAGTATTGAGATAAAAGTGAAGAATTATAGGGAAAATAGCTCAAAAAAGTCGCTTTGAATCGGATTTTCGGGTTATATGGGTCGGGTTCGGGTTGATCGGGTTGGTCGGGTTCGGGTTTAGGTGTTTTGGGTTGAACTCGGGTTCGGGTCGGGTTCGGGTTCGGGTTCGGGTTAAAAAAAACAAAAAAAAAAATCCAACCCGACCCGACCCACCCGAATTGACACCCCTAGTACCTGTTCAATTTTCATCAAGATTTCGGTGCTAGTTTGTATATCTTGAATTTCTTCAAGATTGACTTTACTTCCACAAGTTTTTCTAGAAATAAATTCCTGTTCTAGAAATACACCATTTCTTGCAACAAACACTTGCCTTATGTGGAATTATAAAAATAATATCCCTTTGTTTCCTTGGGATATCCTATAAAATAACACTTATCCGATTTGGGTAAGCCGCACAACCTCAAATCTTCATGAAAGACATCTTGGGACTCTTCCCAGTCCATATCGTATATGATGTCTTTATGACAGCCTTGGATGGAACATGGTTAAGTGTGAAAACAGTCGTTTTTAGAGCATGTCCCAGAAGGAAGTAGGAAGATCTGTTTGACTCATCATTAATCATACCATATCTAATAAAGTATGATTTTTTCCTTTCTGATACACCATTCCATTGTGGTGTTTCAGGTGGAGTAAGTTGTGATATGATCCCACACTCAACAAGATGATCATAAAACTCTTGGCTAAGATATTCCCCACCTCGATCTGATCGAAACATCTTAATACGCTTATCAAGTTGGTTTTGTACTTCATTCTTGAATTCTTTGAACTTTTTAAAGGATTCTGACTTATATTTCATTAGATACACAGTCGTATCAACTGACATCAGTGAAAGTAATGAAATACTGATAGGTTTTTCTAGTTGCTATTTTGAAATGGCCACATACATCAGTATGTATGAGTCCTAACAAATCATTAGCTATTTCGTTGTGTCCTCTAAATGGAGTCTTAGTCATCTTGCCTTGAAGATAAGATTTAAATGCCTCATATAATTCAAAATCAAATGAGTCCAAAAGTCTATTCTTATGTAGTTGGGATATACGACTCTCATTTATGTGACCTAAGTGACAATGCCAGAGATATGTTTGGTTTAAATTATTAGATTTGAACCGTTTTGTATTTATGTTATGGATTGAGTTTTCAAAGTCTAGAACATAGAGTCCATTCAGAAGATGTACACTATAATAAAACATTTCATTTAAATAAACAGAACAACATTTATCCTTTATTATCATTGAGAATCCTTTCTTGTCTAAACAAGAAATAGAGAGAGATAATGTTCTTAGTTAAGGCAGACACATAACAACACTCTTCTAGTTCTAAAATAAGCTTAGTGGGTAAAGATAAGAAATATGTTCCTACAACTATAATAGCAATTATTGCGCCATTGCCTACTCGTAGGTCCCCTTCGCCCTTTGTCAATGATCTACTATTTCTCAACCCTTGCACATAGTACAAATGTGAGATGCACACTCGGTATCTAATATCCATGAAGAAGAAATAGATAGATTGATTTCTATAACATATATATCCGAGACAGAAGTCTAACTTCTCTTCCTTTCACTTCCCCTAGGTACAACTCGCAGTTCTTCTTCCAGTGTCAGGTTTCACCACAGTGAAAGTAAGTTCCTTCCTTAGCAACCCCACTTTTGGGTTTCAATGCATGACTCTTGTCCTTGCTTTTGGCTTGGGTCTTACCCTTATCTTTGAGCTTCCATTTGCGTTTGCCCTTTGACACCATCAAAATGGTACTAGGCTTTGCCTTTTTAAGGTTGAGTTCAGCCGTTCTCAACATGCTCAACATCTCAGACAACAATTTGTCAATTTCATTCATGTTATAATTAATGACAAATTAACTGTAACTCTCAGACAATGACTGCAGAATAAAGTCAGTGGCCAATTTGGCCCAGTGGAAATCTCAATTTTTGTAGGTTCTCCACATACCCAATCATTTTGAGCACCTAAAGCCTTACGAGACTTCTTTCTTGCATTTTGCATTGATATAGAGCCTTATAGATCTCAAATATCTTATACCTTGCCTGTCTTTGATATAGTTGTCTAAGATATTCAACTATAAGCATCCATGTTCTTATGTTGCTTCTGAAGCTTAGAATTCATGGTGACAAACATAAGGCATGATACATCTAATGCATTATCTTGATGCTTCTTATAAGAATCCTTATCAGCTCCAGTGGCAGTAATAGGGTGTTTCAGGAATGAGCTGCTCTATGACGTACAATTTTCTTTCTTCTTTGAGAATTATTCTCAAGTTTCTGTATCTGTCTAGGAAATTAGCTCCATTGAGCTTGTTCTTACCAAGGACAGATCGCAGAAAAAGAGTATTTGATGTACTAGATGACATGGTGAACTATAACAATAAAATGTAAAAATAAGTATAATATTCAGATCATTTAATTATGCCTTTAATTAAATGATTCTCTCACTGAATTGTAAAACTTAGTAGGAGCAAGTCATGGATGTGGTTTTACCCACACTAGTAGTTTCAACCCTCAAAACAATGACATTCAAGTGGGACAAGATCCATATTATACCTCATCTTGAGTTAGCTTTGGCTAATCGCCCAAGACTTGTATATTTTAGGTACACAACTTTTACCAATTACATCATATGTAACTCTTGTATAGTTAGGTGAACAAGACTATTTGTTTGTTTTCCCATCTCATAAAATCCATATTATAACTCATCTTGAGTTAGCTTTGGCTAATCGCCCAAGACTAGTATAATTGAATTACATCGTATGAGATATGCCTCTAAATTCTCAATCCAATTAAGGTAACTTAGTTATGTCGCACCTAAAGTTCAACAGTCGGGCATCACAATTGTCCTGCCGCATTCTACCAAGATAAAATGAGTCATTTTGCTTTGGCAAACCTGACTACAAATGGTCAAGGTAGTAGTGAGTACCAAACTTTGGTAGGCATATTAAAAGAACCTAATTACAATTAAACTACACATGTATCACATACAATTATGGCATATCATGGCATACATCAACATATATGCTAAATAAGGCGTGACATGGTTATGACCCCGTCAACTACGATCTTCTCAAAGGCAATGAGAAGATCGAAAGGTCAACCTAGGTCAAAACATCTTCTCTAAGTACTTCCTTGGTCGTCGTGTGTTGTTGCCCTTCTTCCTTTTTTTACCATCGTCCAGCAGACTAGTTGTTTTCTAATTTGTACATTATAAAATCTAAAGAAACCTTAAGTTACATTTGAGGGTAGTCTAAATTTACAACAAAAATACAAAAGAAGAGAGGCACGACACGCAGACCATATTATGAATTACAACATACATATCCAATCATATCCGGGTTAACATTCACAATATTTTTATAACATAAAATCTACTATGATTTCAACAAATAATTATGAGCCACAATGCCACGACGGTCCCTGCTGCCCACAAAAATTGAGACCTTGCTGTTCACAATAGTTTGGCCGAAACCTTGCTGTTCACAACAGTTTTTGGTCGAGACCTTGGAAGTATTTTTTTATCAAACAAAATCGACTATTGCACGCATTCATAACATGTATGAAGATGCTATATCCTTTAGTTTGTTCAACATAAACTATTTCGTTCCCAATAAAAACAAAGACTCATAATCATGCAAATCACAGTAAACATCTCATGCAATATCTATATCACATATAAAAATCTAACTACAACTTAGTATACGCCTTCGTAAGTGACTCTGATACCACTGTAAGGATCTAGAGCGCTAAACACGCAAAAAGTATAGCGGAAAAACTAATTAGATCCTTTCCAAAAAATTCATGCGAAGGAAAAACCATATACTAAGTTTGTTAAAGGGAGTTATACTTTTGTTGCGTGAACACGAACTCCCGAATTCAACTTTGTCCTCGGTGGATCTTAGCACGATCAAGTGGCCGCGCCTCTACGGTATCCACACAAATATGTTTCGTTCGTCGCAGGAACACGGCTTCGGAGAAGAACCACCTTCTTGTGCTAGCAAGCAAGTGTGGTTTGGCCAAGCATGAAGGAGGAAGAATGAGAAGTTCAAGAGTCACATTTTTCATTTCATAAAAATTTCAATCAAGCAAAAACTATTTATATTCATCTAATGAATACCAAGAGTTTTTGTCTCTTTGTCTTCCTCTTAGTGAGTTGGATTATTATATTAGATTAACCATTAACCCAATAAGTCATTAACCTAATAAGCCTAATCATTTCATAATTGGTTTTTAGGGCTAATACTAACACCGGTATGTGCTTTCATGGATTGTTCAATAGAACCAAAGAATGAAGTACCTAGTTTGCAATTAACACAAATTCATAATGCTTCTCCTCTTGCGATCCGTCCATGCATCAACCATAATTGAACATCTATTTTTTTATCCATTCTCTTTCCTATTTTTTTAAAGATAATTTGGTTCAGTCAACTTCTTGTTTCAAAAGTAGCTCTCTTAGAAGATATTGACTTGGAGGTTTGTAGCCCGGACCAAATTGACCAACCGTCTCTACAAATTGTATAAAGCTTTGATTGCCAGTTGCATGAAAAGGAATCCCCGCCTCATAAATCCATCTTGCAAGGTACTCATGTACATCATTTGTGTTTTAATTAAGTTTATTTAAATTATCCCAATCATAGTTGGTTGATTAAAATTATTAATATAATGTATTTGATTAAACCCTAAGTTAAAAAAAAAAAAGAAAAAACCTAATTTTGATTTCTAACTTTTTGTTCCTTCGGAGGCTTGTGCAACGGACGCTTCGTTGAACCCGTTGCGTGGGCACGAATGCCTCGCTGGGTCCAGGCGACATCTGGATGCGTCATCGGGCCCGAATGTGTCGCCGGGCCCTGACGTCTGTGCTTGCATGAGCCTCCGAAGGAAGCAAAAACTTTGAAATTGAAATTAGGGTTTTCAAAACCTTACCTAATGACGACATCAGCAGCGATGATAGTTTGAGGCGGATGGGAAAGGAGTTGAGTTTTTTGAAATCAAAGCAACGAAGGCTTTTTATTTTAACCTACGTGTTTTACCTTGCCTTAAAAGCCGTCTCTGACAAAAGCGGGGCAGGTGAGGTACGCTTCCTGCCTCGGCGCCGACTAGGTAAGCGTCTCCAGTGCCATTTAGAATACTACTATCGGTCCCGCAACTTCTTGCCATGGAAAGTTAGTTGTGAATCATACTTGAAACCATCTTTAGTTAGCCCTTTGTTTTCCCTACGTAGATCTATTGGGTGCACCACTATCTGGTGCAAAATCAACCATCGTTGATCTCTTCTCTTGGCAGTCGCACACTCTAACAACATCTCCAAACTTGTTACCTACTCTCTTTCCCAATCACACAACTGTGGTTGGTTCTCTGCGAGACTGAGGTCTAGATCAAGAGAGGAAGTCTTTCTCATCTTGTGGCTTTAATAATAAAAAAAACATTTAGCATCAACCCAAAAATAAGTGATGAACCCTATCACCCATAGGGATTTGCTACGATATTTTGGATTCTACTTAAGGTAATCTAATCCAAGACAGATTACTGGAAGAAGAGTTTCAGAGCTAGTTCAAGACATTTTATAAGTATAATAGTGAAAAAGTAAAGGGAAAGACAAAGTCACCTTTCTATTCAATCAATTGACAAGACACGAGACATGGCAATTTCAACATCAAATAAACTCAGTTTGTCTTTATGAATTCATTCTTGTGCTTATCTTGTCACATTTTATAACTATTGTAGAGATTAGCACATCATCCTTGCCCCATGATTAATCTATACATTTTCTTATGCATCAAAAAGGACTAAAAATAATGAGAATAAAGTCAAGTCTCAAATTTTCAAACAATAGGAGAAACAAGATAAAGTAATTTCTCGTGTGTTAGTTTGGACGACTAAGCAAGAAGATACTAAGACATTATGATCGAGACTAAAACGATGACATTGCTATTTGTTATTCATTGGAAATGATCCATGGACATAGAGCAATGATTTACTTTAATAGAGGAATTTAAAGGCCCAAGGAGCAACTCCAAAAATATGAGACAAACGACAAGGTAACTGAAATTTTAGTTTATTTGATTCGTAATGATATATAGTGCAGGTTAGGAAATTACAAAGATGCAAGTGAGTTATGGAGTAAGTTGGCCAAGCTCCATGAAGATTTAACCTCAACGCAAAGAGCGGAAATCCCAAGAGGGAGATTCATTGGATCAAGAGTTTGAGGATTCGGAGGTCGATTCAACATTCGAGGATGAAGTTGAAGAAGCATCTATCTCAATGATCGATGGGGAAAGCTCATTGACTCCACCTCTAGAAAAGGTTAGATCCTACGTGGTAATCGATTGTGGTAAGACCAATCGATTGAGAGACATTTTTTAGCTCAAAAGAAACCTTAGAAAAGGGGTTTCGTGAAGAGTTTGCAACGCCGATTCTTGGAGATTTTGAAATGAAGTGTTGCTGCATCTTCGAGTTAACAAGAGATCAAGTAAGCAAGGTGTTCATTGTATTTGCATTTACTTTCTTGTTTCTTGTTGTGTTCTTGTGAGTATGAGCTTGTACGCGACTTCTTCGCCTTCGGAAAGTTTCCGAGAAGGAGAGTGTTCATAGTGGAGCTGTGAGCGAAGAGTGGATCCTTGGATTAGTCATCTTAAGGAGATGGATATCAAGTAAAATCCAAGTGTAGTGCATGTGGTGTCCAAGATTGAATCAAAGTTTCCGCTGTGTGTTCAAATAATGACGACAAGCTCAAGAGAAGTGATCGAAGCTATTCACCTCTAGCTCGCAAGTGTCCTAACGCATATGATGACAGATGATGTATGCAATTTGTATGTGTAGTTAAAAGAAAGTTGGATCATTTGAACCATTAAAAACTTAACCAATCTGGTATAAGATTCCAAGCTACCATGTACAATAGCTACTAGTAATTGTTAAATAGTTGTTTGTAAATGTTAAACACTTGATATATTAATTTATGCAATATTACACATATACAATCTATTTTACATTGTTGATTTATATTGATTATCATATGATTTATATATATTATTTTCTATGCGTTGAAATATGAGTTGGATATGCCAATAAATATACTTTATTTTCATATGTTAGGTATTTTTCTTATTATGAATGTTTTTAAATATTCTTTATGTTGACCACATATTCCTTCAAATTTTGGATATGCATTATGCAGTTGGTCTAACTATATATTGCCTATCATATGTTGTTTGGATTTGGAATTTTTTAAGGTACTCTCTTGGTTATTGTTTATAAGAATGCTAATGTTATTCTTAAACTATGCTACTCATACTCGTATTGGCATAAAGATTTCAACAAGTGTTAAGAAATATAAATATTAATGCATATAATATGTAGTATATAATGTAAATAATAATATAATGGTATATAAATTTTGTAGATATAACGTATATAGTTTAATGTTTAGGGTGTATTTATAGGTTATTTTTATATGCTATAGTTTAAGGGAAATTTTAAAAAATTCTAAAAATTAAAGAGGTGAGGGTTTGAAATACTCCCAAATTTAACCTAATCAACTAATGCAATCCATTCCTTCTATACAAGCCTTCTCTCTTTCCTATCCCCTCGAAAGTGTGCCCTTGCCCTCTCTTGCTCACTCAACATGAGCAATTGTGTCTTCTTGGTATTCCTTTCCCAACGATAAGAGCAAAATGCCTCCTTGTGTGATTGTTGAACTTTCCTTTCTCCTTATGGGTGATGTTGTTAAACTCCCTTACCTTCTCATGTGACATGGGCAACTTGTGAAGTCTTAGATGCGCTTCCTTGGTCTCTTTCTTCCTTTGCTCTCACAGGCAAATTCGGTGGTTCTAATTCTCATTTAATACCCATACTCTTACGAAGTCAGTCAACACAAGAAGAGGTGAATCTGTTGAATCCAAATAATAGAGTTCACAAAGCCATGCCTCTAGAATGGTAAACTTATTGTTCCAAAATTAGGGTTTGGTCTTTGGGACCATTGAGAATAATTGAATGGCTTAGCTTATATTGGATTTGGAGAGGATTGATGAAATATTTTTTCATTGTGTATAATAAATTTGTCTATGTATTTTAGTTCATTTTTCTCTTCAAAAATGTTTCATGATGTTTGAAAAAGCAACCATGCAACTTGTACTAAATGATCCCAAAACAAATATTTAGGTGAAAATGCTTGAAGCTCTAAAAGACATTGAAATCGCTTCCCGACTGGTGGGTTTTGATAGAGACGATGATATGTCTCTTGATGAAAAATATGAGAAACTTCAATGTGGTATTACTCCATTGTCACATGATAGTGAAGACTATCAGCTTGTCAAGAAATATCTTCTTAATACCCATGCTCCAACTCACAAGGTGTGCGTGCTTTTTAAAAATTTTTTTTTTTATCAAAATGAACTTTTCTTTGTATGGACTTGTCACTTTGTTTGATTTCTTTTCCTTGGTTGACAGGATTGGTCCCTCGAACTTGAAGAAGTTTTTGTACTTGAAAGAGAAGGAGAGTGTGATAAGTTTGCACCATTTAAAGATATGAAAAATAAGATGCTGCTGTGGCATGGTATGCTGTTTTTTTTTTCAACTATCTAATTAATTCATGAGCAATGTTCTTGCCAGACAAGATATTACATTTCTTAAAAATCTAGCTTTTGCCACTAACTCCAGCAAAGTTAGCTAATATTTGTGCAGTTGAGATACAATCTCTCTTTACAAATGATAGTCAAAACAATCAATATAACAAATAGCTAAAGTTATAAGCAGTTACCAAATTAAGTATAACTATTTGATAACTTTCTTCGATTTTTGATTCTTAATTTGTATCAGGCCATTTAGGAATGCTTAATTTATACATGTAAATAGCAATTGTCTTGAAATATAAATAGCTAGTAATAGGTATCTTAACATTTGAATCTTGCAATATAAATCAACCACCTGTATCTTTGTTGCTCGAAAGAAATGATCCATTGTAAGATAGCTATAATTCATCATAATGAAAGGATGCCTGTAATTGGGAATATAATTAGAGATGATTAAAATTAACCATCTTTTCCACACATTCATAGGCTTTAGTAAAGGATAAAACTCTGCTCCGATTACTTTAGGTGAAGAAGAAATACTTTAATCATCACGCATTCTATTTAACCATTGATGCCCAAAGGAGTCGACAATGACAAGATAGTTTTAGATTATCTATTAATGTTGTTATCCTCTAACATTCACAAAACAGAAGCCCAAGTATTGAAAAAATTGAAACTTCACTGGTAAAAGACCAATATGATAAAGCATATTGCATGTGACGAAGATAATATTCTATAGAATCCCTCTCTGTGCCACATAATAACAAAGGCTATCATAATAGTGCAGAATATTGGAAAAACATTCACTAGTAGGAAGTCTTTGTCTCAGCGTTGTCCATAGGAAGAATTTTACCTTTTTCCTGCTGTTGGTAACTATCAAATCATTTCCCAACTCCTGCAAGCTTCAACATTTGAAGTAACACTATGTGGTCAATGCATGCATGGTCTTCTGTTAATATTTGTCAGAGTATCTTATATCTAGTTTTTACTCTACTTTTCATTAGTCTTGTGAGAAATTATGATCGACCTTTGCTTTCTTATGTTGTAGCATCAATTTCATCTTAACTATAAGTGTATATGCTTATTTAATGGCAGGTTCACGTTTGACAAACTTTGTGGGAATTCTTAGCCAAGGACTGAGAATTGCACCTCCAGAAGCTCCAACAACTGGCTACATGGTTCTCTTGTTTTTCCCCTTATCTTTGTGTACATGTGGCGTGTGTGTTGGTTACGCCTATGCAGGTTTTTGTGTGTGCAACTATTCTAGTTTAGTATAGTTGGCCATGTTGGGTCTGCTTAAGTTTTACTATTTGAACAGTGAAAGAAAATTAAAAAGGGGCCTTTGACTTATATAATTGGAATAAAAGGTGATATCACGCACCTCAAGTGGTGAGTATGGCCGGGCCCATGGTAAAATATATATAGGTAAATCATATTGGGGGGGGGGGGGCAGAAAGATGTCAGACACCCAACGAGGCATTGTACATCAGTTGGGAATATTGACCTAAAGACTTATTGGACCAAACCCCATACCGGTACCAACTGCGCCAACCCATAGGGACCCCTTGACTTGTATAATTAGTTCCACATTGCCGAGTTTGCCTATGTAAGGGGAGGTTTGATTGAGCATAAACTATTTACCTATTTCTCTATATGCAATTTGAACTTAGATATGCCTCACTGCTGTCTATTAAATTGAGCATTTATATGGCTTGGGTGGTCTTTCTGATTGATGATTAGCAATAATATTTAGGGTAATGAATATGGATGGTTATTGTTTTATTGACTATTCGCTCTCTTTGAGATATAAATATGCTAGTATCAAGTTCTATTGAGTTTGCATTTACATTATGTTTTCCATCTTAGATTTGCAAGTACAACGACATTTATTTTGCGAGTAGTCATTTTATGAGCACTGTGTAGTGATGCGTACTGCTATTTGTTGTAATAGTCTCTATGATTTTGGCAGTTTGGCAAAGGTATTTACTTTGCTGACCTAGTAAGTAAGAGTGCACAATATTGCTATGTGGACAAGAATGATCCTGTAGGTTTAATGCTTCTCAGTGAAGTTGCTTTGGGAGAGATCCACGAGCTCAAGAAGGCTACGGTGATTTCCACTCTTAATTCATAATATTTTCGTTACTGCATCAAAAAAAAGTTACCATAGCGCATTAGGTTTTAGCCTCGACTGAATGATCTTTTTGATGATTTGAATTCCATTCCTGCTCTTACATGTATTATTTTTTCTTGTAGTATATGGATAAGCCACCAAAAGGGAAACATTCAACTAAAGGATTGGGAAAGACGGTGCCACTGCAGTCTGAGTTTGAGATGTGGAGGGATCAAGTAGTTGTGCCCTGTGGCAAGCCTGTTTCATCAACCATCCTAGCATCAGAGTTACTTTACAATGAGTACATCGTTTATAATATGGCTCAGGTTGGCTGCTGACACTTGTTTAGATCAGCGTATTGGTCGACCTCAGTTGTAGTCTGTTTTGTATATCTTGTCAATTCATAGAAATAGCTTATCTGAATCAAGTATTATGACAGGTCAAGATGCAGTTTTTATTGAAAGTTCGGTTTCATCACAAAAGGTGAGAAAGTTGGTCTGATGTCAAGAGACCTTACTTTTGGAGAACCCTGTGTGGTGTTCAAATTTTGGCCCTCGTATTTGGTGTTTCAACTTGTTACAAGCATCAAGATTTTGGCACAATTCGACATATTGGCTACTCAATGGACTTGGTTGTAAATAAGTTGCCTGTGTTGATACTACCACCTGTAAATATATGACCACTTTTGTTGTAAAAATGGTCATTTACTAGTTTATTAGTATGCTCCTAGTTAACTTATCTTTTGTTCCAGCCTCTTCAATGATGATCTTTTAATTTTCTTTTTAAAATTTTGAACTTATTTGTTTCTCGAGTATGTGATTGCTGAGAGAAATTATATGCTGCTCACCTTTGGGTGTGCGCCCTCGTGGAAGGCAGAGAGCAGCAACCCACTCACTATAAAAAATAAATATGTTGATTTAGCGAAATTTTATGATAAGTCATTGCAAAATTATAACTTTAGAAGTCGTCGCTAATTAGCGACGAAACTACAACAAATAATTGCTATCGTAAATTACCAACAGAACTTTTGTTGTAAGTGGTACATTTTGTGATGAATTTTTGTTTTATTGTCAATTTGTGATGAATCTCAGAGTTTTGTTGTAAAATTTGATAATGGATTTTGATTTTTGTTGTAAAATTTGTTGGTAAATTTTGGTTTTGTTTAATTTTTTTTTCCATCATTGATTCTGATTTTTGATGGAAAATATTGATTTTTATGTTTTTGCGATAAATTCAGTATTTGTTGTAAAATTTGTGATGAAATTCAAAATTCGTTGTAAAATTATGATAAATTCTAAATTTGTCTTTCGTTGCCAAATCTGCACCACTGTCAAATTATTTTTTTAAAAGCAGATTTGGCAACGAAAAGGTTTTCGTCGCTAAATCTGCACCGTGGCAAGGGAAAAAAAAATCAACTTTTCCACCGTCTTTTCGTTTCAAAATCTGCACCGTGGTAAAAAATAAAAATTAAATTCAATTAGTGTCTAGTTCTAGTTCACTGATCCACGTGATAACAATCTAATTCATCTCTACTCAACTTTTCCACCGGCGAATCAATTTCATCTCTCCCTTCATATTATCGAATCAATTTCATCTCTCCCTTCGTATTATCTTGTCCTTTTAATTATTTAAAGATGAGGTCCCTCTAAATCAAAGGGTTCTCATACAATGAATCATCCCTTGGACTATAATTTATAGACTAGAAGATCCCTACTGAATCAAAAGATGTTGGACTTCTGAGCTGATCGTCGCATACGCTTCCCGATTTACCAATAAAGATACCCTATATTCTTTTAATCCCATGATCTTTCCCAAAAATTTCAATGTGGAACTTTGATTGAACCAACAATCTTCCCCTCAAATGAAGGACCACAATTACCCTCATGGTCCGGACCTCCCGTGAGCATCTGGTCATCCTGACCTGCTCTGGGTCTCCCCAAAAGCATCCGCACCCGATCACCTTGACCTACTCTGGGCCTCCCCGCGAGTATTCGGTTATCTTGACATGCTTCGGGCCTCTCTGTGAGCATCCGATCACCTTAACCTACTCGCCTCTCCGCAAGTATCCGGTCACCCTAACCTATTTCGAGGCCTTTCCCACAAGCATCAGGTCAGGACATCAGGTCATCCTGACTTGTTCCGGGCCTATCCGCGAGCATTTAGTCACCCTAACCTACTTACTTCCCTGCAAGTATCTAATCACCCTGACCTACTCCGAACCCACTCTCAACTTCGTTCAAGGCAAAATGATATTGTCCACATATCTCCATAATGGTATGATATTGTCCACATATCTCCACAATTACCCTCATGGTATGACTTTGCTCTAGGCCTCTCCTCAAAAAGCTTCATGCTAATGGAGATATCATGCATCATTTTAACCCCATGATCTTTACCAAATCTTTCCAATGTGGGACTTTGATTGAATCCCAACAGTTAAGACTTATGCATTCAAGCAATTGTAACTCATTTGTTAAAGTCGGCATCGGCGTACATCGAAGTCAGTGTCGGTGTTGAAGTTGGCATTGAAGTCAACATCGACATCAGTGTCGAAGTTGGCGTCAAAATCGACATTGGCATTGACATCGATGATGTGCAAACATCGAGCGGTGCGAATATTTTTCGTCACGATGCAAAGAATACCTGAAACGATAATTTTTAAAATTAATATAATAAAAAAGATAAAATTAGAATATAATTTTTTTAATTCCCTTTACATACACTTCCTTACACTCTAAATTAAATATAAAAAAATTCTTTCATTGTATAGATAAGACAGATTAAAATTTACACTTTCAAATTGCCCTTCCCCTTCTTCACCTCCCCTCACCTCCCCTCACCTCCTCAGTGCGTAAGAAAGAGTTCATATAAAAAGTAAGATATGCGGCACCTATTCTGACCTTCCCTTGAAGCACTGTGCCATGCTGAAGCGCCACCTCCGTCGCCTCAAGAAGCACGACGTCCTTTTCATGGTCCGACACTCCTACAAGCTCGCCGATGCTGTGGCCGGCGAGATCCTGCCGGATGGGGAGAAACGGAGGCAGGCCCGCCCTCGCAAAGCTCTAGTCCAACCCATCTCAGCATCGCCATTCCTGACGACACCTACGTAGCTCCGAGATCGGGCCTCACATGGAAGAGCTCGATCGACGTGGGTGCTGGTGTGATCGATGCAGACTATCGGGGCCCGATTTGAGTCATCCTGTTCAGCCACTCGGACTTATACTTCGAGGTGAAAGCTGGTGCTCTAATTGCACAGATGACACTCGAGAGGATGGTGACGCCGTAGGTGATCGAAGTTGTGGATCTGGATGCGACTACCAGGGGAGAAGGTGGATTTGGATCCATAGGCATTTGATGCGTTATAAAGTTTTGCTCCAAGATTGAATTTTTTGTGGCTTGGGACTTCCTTGTTAAATCTTGTTGTTGCATTAATTGGTTTTTCAAGGCCAACTGATATTCTGTATGCGAACTAGCAGTGTGCACTGACTCACTGCCTTCAGACGTGTTTCAGTTGCACATTCTGACATGGTAGAAATTTAAATTTTTGACCGGGGTGCAGATTCAAGTCGCCAAATCTGCGCAATAATAATTTGACCGCGGTGCAGTTTGGTGGTGAAAATGTTTTTGTCGTCGAATCTATGCTAAAAATAATTTGACTGCGGTGCAGATTTCGTGAAAAAAAAATTGTCGTAGATTTGTAATGAAAATTGTTTTTTAGTTTTAGATTTTGCGATGAAATTTGTGATAAATTTTGTGACAAAATAATTACTGATTTGTAATAAAATTTATTTTCGTCGATAATTTGTGATGAATTTTGTGACCAAAGTTTATTTGTTTTAAATTTTGTGATGATTTTTTATTTTTTTTATCGCAAAATTTTAAGGTGATCTATTTGCGACGTAAATTTTTTCGTTGTAAAATTCGTCAAAAAAATTTTGCAATGATTTTTTTTTAAAATTCATCGTAAATCTATGAATTTTTTATAGTGACTAGTTGTTGAGTCCACATGTCTTACTGTCATATATTAACTCGTTTCTATCTCTTGCTCTTTAGTCAACTTAGCGATTGGTTATAAATTGACATTGTAATTTATTTTTTTTTACATAATGTAGGGATAGAATAGACTATGAGAAATATTAGGGATGAGCGTAATCATTTTTTACTATAATATCTTAACTCATCTTTTTTGCATCACTAGGGATTGATGTTAACCAAGGGAACATCAAACCATTGATAGAATTTGACCGAATAGGACTAAGCTATATTTTAACTCTTATGACGGTAAGTATGACATCTATTTGTTTCGGCTTAGCTATATATTAACTTTGCATGCTTGCAGTATTTCGTTATACTTGATTGAATAATTTAACTAATTTTTATTTTTACTTTGTTACTTTATTGATTAAATTATTTATGTATTATTTGCTAATGAAATTTGTACGCTATTCATCCACTCTCTCTAGCGTCGAGTGACTCTTATAATTTGGTATCAGAACGGATTGAGCTGATAATAAATAAGAAAGTTTGGTTGGATGCATATCTAGGGTGGGTAAGGAGTACCCTACTTGGTACATCTAGTCAAGTGGAACTAAGAATGCTAACTCACCTCACTTTAAACCAGTTAGACCAAGACATTATATTAAAGTTGATTTAGCACTAGATTTTGAAGTTAACTTTGTCTTAGGAAGTGATTGTTGTTCTGATTAAGAAGACTTTTGTATCTCGTAACTACCTAAAAGTTTATTTAGGAAATTCTTGCTCAATTAGTCCAAAGAAAAACTTCAATCTAACATAGGGTGAACTTTGTAATTTGAGACGAATAAACAATTAAATTGATTAACACAATCCAAACCTAGCCCGAACCCAATTCAAACCCAAATTACAACCATACAAAACCCAAACCAAATCCAAATCCTATCTCATACCTTAATACAACTTGAATAAATTTGTGTGATATATTATAGTGGTACTAACCCAAGATTTGCAAGAATTTTAGAAAAATATCTATGTAGGAAGGATTCAGCACAACCCACCCTCTTCTCTTTAATGGTGCCAATTTTACTTATTGGAAGGGGAGAATGAAATATTATCTCATGAATGATGTTGAAAACTATCTTATAATAAAGATAGGCTTTGAGTTGTCTACAAATCCAAATGGCACCCCAGTTGAATTCAAAAATTGGTCAAGTGACAATAACAGAAGGACTCAAGCCAATGATAGAGCCACAACTACACTATAATGCGGGTTAACTCAAGAACAACTAAGTAAAATTGGATAGTTTAGTAGCGCTAAGCAACTTTGAGAAAAACTAATCAAGTTATAGGAAGGTTCAGTTGATTCTCAAACCGCTAAAACAAACTTGCTACTAAGTCAGCTCCAAAACATCCAAATGAAGGAAAATTAATCGGTAAGCCAACTACACAACCGCTTCAAATAAATCTTAAATAGTATCCACTTAATCGACAAACAAATTAAAAAAATCATGATTTTATCAAGTATGCACTTAAAGCATTTCCAAGGACCACTTTTGGGCCTCAATGGTTGATGCTTACAAAGTTATCTATTATAAATTAGAAGAATTCTTTTATAATTTTGAACAGACAAATCTTGATTATAAAGAAAAGGGTATAACTTTGATTACACATAAATAATCTAAGTCAAAAACTAAACCTAAAGAAGATGACCTATTTTCAGAAGTCATAGACCTAGTCAAGTGGATGATCTGAAGAAAGAAGTTCACCTAGTGATTCATGAAAAAGGAAATCCCTAAGAAGAATCTGACGAATGTTCGATGTTTCGAATGCAAGAAGAAAGACCACTTCAAAATTGATTGTCATCTACTAGAAGAAAAGGAAAACGAATCTACAAAGAGGGAGAAAAAAGAAAGCCCTAAAGGTGATATGGGATGAATCATCATCGAAATCCAAATCAAACTCAAACCAAGTCAACCTATTGGCATTGATAGCAATTCAAGAGGCATCAAGTTCAGAGTTTGACTCAGGCTACAACTCAACATTAGACTCAAGTCAGATTAGCAACATAGATGAGTCAACTGATGAGATAACATATCTATTAATTGAGAAATTGTAAGCTACTATCTCTTATTTGTCTAAGACCCTAGCTAAATACATGTCTAAGGTTAAGACTTTGCTTAAGGAGGTTAAAAGACCTTAAGGAAAGGATTAACTTGGATTTATTGACTTTGATTAGCCAAGTTAGAACTTCAACTCAAGTGTCAAATTTTGAGGAAGACAACACTAATTTGAAAAACCAAGTTAGTGTTAAAGTCTACATTGAGCAAGTTCATGTCTGGGTCTAAATATTTAAATATGATTCTTGGGACTAGACGGATTGCATACAATAAGACTGAACTTGGGTTTAACTCCAGTCAAAATCATGTTTGCTACTTTACCTTAGTCAAAAGAAATGTTAGAAGTAAGATTGTTTGGGTTGCCAAGTCATACTTAGTTAATTAAGTAGAAAATAAATGCTATTTAGTACCAAACAACATATACATGTTATTAATGTTGGAGAATGCCCAATGTGGTTACGTGCTAAAACACGTTTTGTAAACATATACAGTGAAATACATAAATAATAATTCCTAATTATTATAACACACACCACATGCATATAAGATACGTCTCATTCAGACATGATCACAATATAAATTTTTACGAAAAGTAAATTTACGTTAAGTGTACCTTGAAGGTTCGTTAATGAACCTTATAGAGAACGTTTGAACGAGCAAGAGGTCAATCGATGAGGAGTGGAATTGAATCAACCAAGCGACACTCGGAAGCCTCGCCTCTATTCATATCCACCCTGAGCTTTCGCCAAGACGACTTCCAAAGCTCGACTAGAGTCTCCGCTTCAGTACTAGCCAAAGTGGGGAGACAAAATGATCCAAGAGAGTGATCACGGTATGATTCAGTGGGCGTTAGCAACTTGTTGTCGGCGGCACCAAAATCGTCGACACTGAATTCGTTGGCATAGAAATTGTCAGCACCTAATTCGTCGACACTGAATTCGTTGGCATTGAATTCGTCAGCTCTAAATTTTGGTGATTGGAGATGGTGGGCGGTAACTCTTGGGCGGCAAGAGATTGGGTGGCAGCTAGAGAGAGGGAGAGGGAGAAGTGGATGAGAAGAAAGCCTAATCAAATTAGAGTTTTCTCTCAGAGAATAAAATCCCTTATCTCTTCTTCTCATAGAGAGGTATTTATACACCTCTACATGACTTGGGGAGCAAGTCATCTCCTAAACCCAATAAGCAAAACCAATCTGATCTATTACCATCAAGACTAAACCATCTTGGTTCATAATTAAACCAAATCCTTTTGATTTATTATTAAACCAAATTATTTTATAACTAAACTAAACCCCTTTTGGTTTATTATCAAATCCTAATGAATTCATATCTCCTACAATAGTCATGGCCCATCTGCGCTTCTGTTCCGACAAATATCTTTCCATATTTATCTTTTGTTTGGTCCAATCAAACTTTGTCTCTCACTTGATTTGAGAATCTAATTCTCAAACTCGGTTTAAGTCTCTAAGATAAACTCGTAGTGCGTGTGACCTTACAGTTATGTTGGTCATCCATAATTAACCATTAATTATAGATCGATCATGAGTAACACCTAGTAGTATATCATAATCCCCAATTGACTAGAAAATCATAGTTGATTTCAGAACCACTTCTGAACCCTTCAGCAGCTACAGTCAGTCGTCCCTTGTGCCTTTTACTCATCTTATACCCACTTGATTTATGACATGGTCTATGTGTTAGTCTTCACTAGGCTGACTACGTCACACCTAGCCCAAGAAATACTTTCTCGTCTTATGGATTCAAGTTACTCGTACATTGTCCAAGAGTATAATACTCTTAACATATGATGCTTTGGCCAAAGACTTTGAGTAACAATCCTGACAAGTGACCATAGGGCATATATCTCCTCGCAAGGAGACGAATCCTCTATGGGTTATCCAAGCACCTTTGGACACTTCGACTTATACCCAATCATCTCAGGTCCACATCTCCAAGGAGATGCTTTGCTTAAGATGTCAAAGTATAAGCCTTCATGACAAGGTGACTTGAATACCTCAAATCGAAGGAAACTTACACTCGAGCTGTAGTAAGAACTTCACAGACATATCCATATATGTAGAGAACCATATGAAGCCGTACAACATGTCACTCTAATGAACTAGTTACCATAACTAGCATCCATGTTTAATTCTCAGCATCCTAATGTCTCTAGCCACTGAGGAGCAACTGCTTGGATAAACTAAGGAGTATAACATGTACTAGTCTCACAAAATTGATGATGTCCAAACTCATCAATTCAACAACTTGGGACTATTTCATCACATTCATAATTACATATGTAGAGATGCTCACTAGTTGTGATCCAATCACAAGTTCAGACATGCTATAAATTGTATTACAGACATTCAATAAATGAGTTTGAGATCCAATCATACACACAGAGAATGTGCACTCAAATAGTGAATCTCTATTTATCCAATAAATAGGTACAAACAATAAGATAATTACCTTAGGACACCTCTCAAAACTAACAATTAATGCCAATTCTTGCCATGTAAACTCAATTGTCAAATTGAAATATGTTAGAGCTTCAATTTAAAGGGAACTAACTCTTTTTAGACTAATATTGATTCAAATCATGATTATATATTCTCATTTTCAATCAAATATGATTTCAAAATTATTTTTTATAAAATATTATATATATATATACTTAGCCTAAGTCCTACTGTACACTACAAGCAACTATATTTTTAGGTAGTTAGTATCTCACAAACACCCTAGGAATAACTTGTTTATGTTTGAAAAATATAGAAAGAGGTGAGAGGATTAGTGTTAAACATTTGATTCCAGATGTTTATATCAATACATCGACATGAATAAAGGGCTAAAAACTTTACATTGATCAAGTGAGGTAATTTTCACATGTTAACAACTTAGTTTTCATAAGATTAAGCTAGAAGCTCTTACTTAACTAACCAACCAATTAAAAGCTTCTATCCTATAGATAGTCAAGTCCAAAATTAAAGTTGGATATTTCAAAAATGGTTTGAAAAATTTATTTTGATAAAAAATTTAGATATTTTCATAAATATCATTTCTTTTCAATTGCATGTTAACTTATTTTCGGAGATTTGACATATGAACTTAAGGTAGGATGGAAAACTTAGCTAGAAATATCATTCACAAAAGTCAATATCGTTGACTCTTCTGTTACCTGGACGGTGTACATGCAACTAGTAACTAATCGACAAAAATTCAAATCCCATTAACTAGGGTAGGTAAAAATTATGTATACAGTCAACCTTATCCCTATGCGGTAGCCTGAATTTGAAAAGTTACATTTATTATGGCAGTAAAAATTAGGTATATGGTTGTCTGAGCAGTAAATATGGTCACCCGCGTCACCTCAAACGTGCACCTTGATTAGATTCATGGGGTCGACTCCGTACCCACCCGGTCGCCTGATCAGATTTTATATAGGCAACCACGAGCAACTGTTGGTCCCCTGACGGCCGGCTAGAGGGGGTGAATAGACTGAAATCAAAAGAAATGAACAACACCTTCCTCGAACTTTACAGCTTTATTAAAATAAACACTTACATAAAAGGAATTAAGAAACTAATTAAAGAAAGAAGAGGCACATAGATGTTTACTTGGTTTGCAATTAGAAGATTACTAATTCAAGACGTTGAAAACCCACTAAAGTCTCATACTGGTGGAGAAGCCTCTTATAACAGTCAAAGCACACAATTACAAAGATAAACTCAAATGAAATTGTTTACAAGTGTTCTATCTAGCTTTTGAGATCAGAGCTATATTTATAGTTATGATCGGGGCGCCTGGAAGGGTTCCAGGCGCTTGGAGGGGGATAAAATTTTATCCTCATTGCAACGGATCGTGACGGCTGGCATTTTGATAAAGTTTCTGGTTCGGGCGCCTAGACCCGCTCTGGGCGCTCAGATTGGGTTGAACTAGTTCGACCAGGGTGCAAGCTTGGGGGCCCTGGGTCCGGGCAGTTAGAGCCATCAATTTAGGTTGGGCCCATTGGGTTGGCCCGCCCTGCCAAATAATTTAAGCGGGTTGGGTTGGAACTTTATCAACCCAAGCCGACCGTGGGCCAACCCGCCTAGCCCCGTGACCCATGGGGGTTGGCCTGTGACGGGCTTGGGTTGGCCCGCGGGTTGAGAAATACATGTAAAATAAGTTTTATGTCATTTTATTATGTTTCTTTGTTATAATTTTGAAATAAAAATAGTACTTTTCATCCAACATAAGTATTTGTTTGTGTCCATTTATATTTAAAATATATATTTGTGGATACATTTAATTGATGAAACTTTTCGGAAGTAAAACGTTGAAGATATGAAATATTTTTTAATTTTTTTTAAAATTTTGATGGGTCTGCGGGTTGGCCCGCCAAACCCGCAACCTGCCTTGGATTGGGTTGGGTTGGAAAATTTCCAACCCGCTATGTTGACGGGTCAGCCCGCCCCGCCCCGCCCCGCCAAATGGTTAGCCCGCCACGGGCCAACCCGCCTTGCCATGGGTTGGCCCGTCTGACAGCTCTACAGGTAGTTCGGGCGCCCGGATCCAGTCTGAGTGCCCGGAGCATAGTCAACATTTGGTTGACTTTTCCTCTGAGTCTTCCGCTCTAACTCCGCTCGCTTGGGTGATTTTGGCCATCCGGAAAAGGGCTCACTCGAACCTATCTTCCGACATTCTCGAGCAACCTTCCACTCCGCTCCGCTCGCTTGGGTGATTTTGGCCATCCGGAATATGGCTCATTCGAACCCATTTTTCGGCCTTCTCCAGCAACCTTTTGCTTCGGCTTCTCGTCCCTCGTAACCGTGGCGTGCTTCCTTCTCGTTCTCCAGCGTACTCTTCTGCAACACCTCGTCCCTCGAACACACCGAGCATGTTGACTCTCTCCTATATCGTCCTTTTCACTAGCTACGTCTTTTGTTCAACTTCTTGTACTCCTAAGCTCCTACACACTTAGACACAAAGGTTAAACCAAAACATGACCTAACTTGACTTGTTTGATCACATCAAAACTACCTCGGGATGCTTACAATCTCTTCCTTTCTGATGTGAGCAACCCAAGTTAAGTTAGGGTAAATCAAGAAACAAATAATATTAAGGTAATAAATTTTGCAAGTACAAAATGTGCAAAAAATAGATAAATTACCCTCCCCTAGACTTAATCTCTACTCTCCCTCTGATCACATTGAAAATATTGGTTATCTATGAAAATAACTTGAAATAAATATAAAATAGAGTTTAAGGATAAAAAAACTGACTATCATTCAGAGAAGATCAGGAAGTTTAACTTTCGGAAATCTGGATAAACTATTTTTGGAAAAATTAATTAAACAAATTTTTAGACTTGGAAAAATTCTGAAAATTTTTATAACAGTTGAACAGCCATATATAAAGTAGATATAAAATTAAAAAATTTATATTATTTTAAGTAGAAATAAATTCTTTTCTATATAAAGACATATTTCCCCAAAAAATGCTTACAATATAGTTATTAACGTTGAAAGATCTTGAAATATTTTCTGAGAATGTATAATAGCAAGTAACTTTGCAGAAAAAATAAAATTTTTTAATATTAAAATTTTTTATTTGGATAAATAATTTATAGAAAATTTACCAATAGTCAAAAAATTTCAAAAAAATTTCTTAGATAGAGAAAATAATAAAGTTCCACAGAAAAATAAATTTTGTAAAAATAAATATGTGAAATATTTTTAAATGGACAAATATAATTTTTCTTAAATAATTCATACAAAATAATTTAATGGTCAGAAAATTTAAAATTTTTCCTATTGATAAGTGATAAAATTTTCTTTCTAAAAAAATAAATTCTAATTAATTTCTAACAGAAATCATGCAAAGCAATTTATTTGTAAGCAAAAAAAATTTAAAAAATAAGACATGCATAACAATTTAACCTAAATATATAATCTTGGAACCCAAAATAGATTCCTTCCCACTGGATTAATCAAAAATTTTCTTGGAATATATTTTCTTAATAATTTTCTGATTTGTTCCTTGTGATATCTAAAGTACCAATTTAGTTTTTGATCATTTTTAAAATTTGAATTCAAACATGTAGTATTTAACTTCTCTATTTGTTCTTGTAATTTTTCATCTTGTAATTTTATTTTATGAAAATATTTTAATCGAGAAGATGTAATTAGAATTCTTTTTAATTCATTATTTTCTTTTAATAAATGTTTATTATTATTTTCCAATTGATAAGAATTTTTTGATAACATTTTTATAAATTTAAACAATTTATCAGGAGGTAGAGATCGTACTTGACTTACCTTGTCGATCTCAGAATCTGATGCTCCCCTTGTAGAGCTTTTTTTTTTTTTTATGTTCCGCCCCCTTCAATGCTGCTTTATTATGAAGACTCTCCCCCTTCATCGATGCATATAGGACGAGCTTTCTGTGTCTTCAGGTAGGTATTCGGCTATAAGAGCTATCTTGGCAATTTCCTCAGTCTCGGATTCTTCTGACGATAACTCGGTGTACATTTAGGAGTTGGATTCAACTTCTTTTGATTTTTCGTAGAGCTTCAAGAACTTTTCCCAAAGTTCTTTTGCACTCTTGTATTTGCCAATTCTATCGAGATCCTGAGCAGGCAAAACGCTTAGAAGGTAGAACTCACCCTTACCATTTGCTATAAAATGGTTGCGTTGCTTTTTAGTCTATCAATGCTCCTCAAATTCTTTTCCTTCTTCACTTTTGGGCATATCAAAATCATACTTAATCGTTAGTAAAATATTGAAATCAGTTTTAAAATATACCTCCATTCGACATCTTAGTCTATCAACATGAACTTCTCCTCGAATACTGGTGGGTAGATGCTAGCTTCGGTCATTTCTTGTGGTTCGGTCGGTGGTTACTCCTTCTGAAGCTAACTTGGCTCTGATATCACTTGTTGGTCCCTTAGCGGCCAGTTAGAGGGGGGGTGAATAGCCTGAAATCAAAAGAAACGAACAACACCTTCCTCGAACTTTATAGCTTTATTAAAATAAACACTTACATAAAAGGAATTAAAAAACTAATTAAAGAAAGAAGAGACACAGAGATGTTTACTTGATTTGCAATCAAAAGATTACTAATCCAAGATGTTGAAAGCCCACTAAAGTCTCCTTCAGGTGGAGAAACCTCTTATAACAATCAAAACACACAATTACAAAGCTAAACTCAAATGGAATTGTTTACAAGTATTTTATCTAGCTTCTGGGACTAGGGCTGTATTTATAGCACTGATCGGGCCACCTGGAAGGGTTCAAGGTCTCTGGAGGGGGATATAATTTTATCCCCATCGCAATAGATCACGATAACTGGCATTTCGATAAAGTTTTTAGTATGGGCACCTGGACCCGCTCCGGGAGCCTGGACCAGGCTGAGCCGGCTTGACCAGGGCTCGAGCCTGGGGCGAACTGGGTCCTAGCGGTTCGGGCGCCCGAAATAGCTCCGGGCGCCGGGAGCATAGTCAACCTCCGATTGACTTTTCCTCCGGGTCTTCCATTCTAGCTCCGCTCGCATGGGTGATTTCGGCCATCGGAATAGGGCTCACCTGAACCCATCTTCTGGCCTTCTCAAGCAACCTTCCGCTCTGGCTTCTTGTCCCTCGAAACCGTTGCACACTTCATTCTTGTTCGCTAGCGTACTCTTTCGTAGCATCTCGTCCCTCGGTGCACCGAGCTGATCGACTCTCTTCCGTACTATCCTTCTCATTAGTTGCATCTTTTACTGGACTTCCTGTGCTCCTAAGCTCTGCACACTTAAACACAAGGGTTAAACCATAATACGATCTAACTTGACTTGGTTGCTCACATCAAAACTACCTCAAGGTACTTACAACAGCCATCGAGAATCTCAACATAACCCTATTCTTCTTCCTCCAAATCTCAGTTTCAGCCCTATTTTGAGTTCATCTTCGACTCCTATCTTGAGCTAAAGCCTTCTTCTCATTCATCATGCCTAGGTAACAATTCCTTTTTACTTAAATCACATCTTAAATCATATTTTCTTTATGTAAATTATTATCACTCTCTATTTTTTTTTAAATTTAGTTGTTTTATTACAATTATTAGACTGAAACGTAGAGCGACTGAGGCTAGTGCCTCACACCATCAATATGATGACTCTAGGTTCCCTTTTGAGGACCTTAGGATTAAATATATGCAGCATATCTACATATTCATGCATACTGATGTACATAGATTATGTATGTTTTTAGTTATTATTTATCGTACATCTATTTGCATTTCATGAACATGATTTATATTTATCGCACCCTATTTCATATTGTGTCAATACTTCCACTCTATTAATTCAAAGATCTATTCTCTTTATATTTTTATTTATAAGATGTTTTTGGATCGAAAACGGAGCAAATCAGACGTTGGAGCGGACTTTAGTAGCATACACGGTCGTGCCTCACAAGCACATGGTTGTGTCTTCTAAAGTCGAGACCTACAGTGGTGTTTATGCTCTTACCGTGCCTTTCTTGCATCCAAGTTTATGCCTCAGTTGTGCCCTACATCTTCTGAGCAGCGAACTTTATGCTAGGGTCGTGTCTATTAAGTATGGTCGTGTGTCCATTCCAACGACGACCATGCCTAACACTACAACAAAAACATTAAAAGACAACGGTTAAAAATTATTGTCATAGGCCCTTTAAAATCGTTGTAATTGGTAGTATTGTTAAAAGTGGGGGGCTACGACAACGGTTTTAAACCGTTGTCTTTGAATGAAAAGACAAGAGTTTGTAACGGTTTTAAACCGTTGTCTTTGAATGAAAAGTCAACGGTTTAAACCGTTGTTGTTTAGAGCATTTTTATTAACACTGTCAGTTTACAACCGTTTTTGGGGCTACGACAACGGTTTTTAACCGTTGTCTTTGAGGGTGATAGACAACAACAACAATTTTAAATCATTGTCTTTTAAATTATTATCTTTTAATACCAATATATCATATTTCAATATAAATATATAAAAAGAATCATAATCACAAAAGAAAGAATATTTTCCACATCAATGTCATTTAAAATGTTACTTATACAAGAATTACAATCACAAAAGAAGAAACATGTCTAATATTCAAATAAAATTTATCCCAATACAAATAAAAAAATAAACTTCATTTACAACTAATGAACAATAGTCAAAAGACTAGAAACTTGTGATGGTGGTTCATGCCATGTCGGATTGCAAGTATTATTATCAACTCAAGCCCCATCACAATCTTCAACTTGTAGAATTTCATTGGACTCCTCTTTCTCACTTGCTGATTCTTCCATGTCAACCTTTTCCAACATTGTTGATCATCAATTCCATAATAAATTCAGTCTTCCCACATCAGCTCCATCAAAAAGTCCAATCTTTCAACCCCTTTTATAAGGCACCGAGAGATCTCGACATATAAAAAATGCACATGAATACTCATTTTCATTGGATTAAGAGTCTCCAATACGGAAGCTGAAAAATGGACATATGAAAATGCTCACCCTTATTTTATCTCATATAATAAACAGTAGAGTGGTCTTATGAGGACTAAACAGTCTCAGCATCTGTCATGAGGTAAACGAAAGCAACTAAGCAAAACTCAAATTAAAAGTATATGTAAAAAAGTTGTTGTAAGATGGGAATAAGATTAAGATAATGAAAGATAACCTGGAAGACTGTCTTTAAAAGAGTCTTGTTTGCCACTTGTTCTCGACCAATATCATGGCACCACCTATATCATAGAGGCAAATGCTCCACCCTTGTTCTAGACAAAGATAACATTTGACGCATAATGAAAATGAACTTACATGTTTATTAGGACTATATCAGAAACTGCTAAAGCAAAAAGAGAACACTGCTTCTCAAAGGCAGTATCATCCTGAACAAAGTAGAAATACAACTCAAAGTTGTGTTATCGACAGACTGAGAAATGGAGTAAAAAAGCCAATTAAGATAAACAAAGGAGAGAAAAGGTAAACAACTACAATTGTGAACTAGATTCAACAAGCTTATACTAAGATGTTTTCAAGGTGGCTGCTCTAAAATTCAAATCCTCAGCATTGCAAATAGAGCTTCTTAATTAACTTGTTAATGAACACTACATGATTCTTAACCAACTTCATAAAGTATCCAATGGTTGCAATCGTGACAACGAGCTTTCTAAAAGAAAGTCTTGAACAAGTTGAATTTCTCATCACATTGACTAATTTTGTTAAATGTTAGAGGTTTGTAAATAATGAGAATTTTACTTTATATGCCTAAAAATCATTCTAAGATAGGGGCACCTCTTAGGCATATCTAGAACTTCACAAGATAAAATGCTTAATCCTATGCCAAAAGAGACCTATTGTGAGTTCAATAGTTTGGTTGAGAATAATACCTCTCCTAATTCTCGTCCATCAGTATCTTCTAAGCCCATAACAATTGTACATGGTTCAATCCCAACACAATTTGTTAACCAAATGCCTTTTGTGGTTTGTGATCTAAAATAACTCATATATCAATAGCACTAAAATTGATAATATATATATACAAGAATTCAAGAACTTGCCTTCACCCGAAAGCATCCATCTCTCGGAAGTTGGTGTCAAATAAATGGTTTAATAGAGTGCTCTTCCCTGTTAACCAAAATAAAAAAAAGGAAATAAAGACCATTCATCAGCAGTTACTTAATTTAACAAGTAAAAAAATTATATTGCTGCAAAAGCATATCCAAAAGGCAACAAAAATAGGGAAATATAGATATCTATTTTATAGAAAAAAATTCAAGACTCCCTTAAAACCATATATCTTGTACAAAGGAAGTAAATATGAAGAACAAAAAAATATTTCCAAATGTTTGAAAGTGAATAGTTCATTAACAGTAAGCAATCCACAAAAGCAAATGAGTTATTTGTCTATTTCAACCTTGAGAAGCAATTGGAAAAGCAATAGTAATATTGAGGTTAGCGGCATAATTCATATAAATGAATAAAAGCAAAAGTTGAAACTAAAAGGTATTAGTTAGGTAACATGGTCCAACACTGACTCAATCACAGAACTTACAATACATTATAGTAAAATGGACAATGATAAATAGTGAATACCTAATATATTTCACTGCAATAATTCTTGATCATCATCTAGGCAACCAATTTAACCAAATTAAAATTAGTATTTGGAATGAACATATTCAAATATTATTGTCTCCCACATTTATATAATCCAAGACTAAAAAATATAACAAGGGCAACCAATATGACACAGAAAGACCAATTATGTTCCAAAACTAGAATGCATAGAGAAAACAATGTTGGTCATAAATTTAATATCATCACCATATCAAATTTCTTCGAGTACTTATTATTTTTTCAGAATAATTCTTAGTCTTGTGAGCATCACTTGTTATTCCAAAGCCCAAGCAATCACATAGAAACAAATATGAACAATAATACATATGCACAAGTTAACTTTATTCCATGTAAAATTCTATGCTACTTGCCCTATACTTCCAGATTTATAGGAAACAAAGCAATGATAGAAAACGGTAATTATCTTGATCAATAATATTTTTTTTATTGAATTGACTTCATTACACAATAAGGAAGAAGTAATATCTCTAGCTACTCCAGTCTTTATAAGGGTAAAGAATTGAAAAATGTGATAATCTCTGACTCAGGTTGAATACCTCTAAAGTTCAAAATGTGATATACCTTATAATAAACATAGCCTTCAAGCACATAAAATACGAAAATAGAATTCAAGAAACTCAAAGACATGCCACTACTTTGTGGATTGTAGGTTATTTTCTTTGTAACGACTTGGATGCTGAGATCTCTAGTTATGGTATCATCTCCTAGAAGCCAACATGACTACATGAAAGGCAAGCAAGGCCATGGATTCTAGTGAGTACTTAGATAGACTTGAACCTTCCTATAGTATCATCTCTAGTTATGGTACAATCATTTTTCAGAAACTTAAGGGGAAGTTGTTGATGTAGTTGTACTTGAGTTGGACTCATTTTAATGTGTTGGCAAAATCTATGACGTTATGTTTAAGTTGGACAAAACTTCTATATCCTCAAGCTTTAATGCATACAACAAACTTTAATGAGAAAAGTAAATGACCAAATTAAAGATAAAAATATGTTACAACTACATGCGCAAAAGGAAAAAATAACATATTCTGATGCATAAAGTAGCTGGTCAACAAAACATGCACTTGTCTAAGAGTTTTCATACCTGATACAGAGCATGACTTAACTCTTACCTAGCTGTGTGTAATTGATTCTCAAGTGCAAAATTAGATAGCATCAGCGCATCCCATTCCTATTTCAGCAGAAGAAAAACTGTAGGACCGTTAGATTCGATAGAGGGGGGGGGTGAATATCGATTCGAAAAAGACGAGTATAATCGCAGCGGAAAAATAAAATAGACACAGATGTTTTTACTTCGTTCGGAGCCTGTGACGACTCCTACTCGAAGGCCCGTGGTCCTTGACCACTTTCGTTGGGCAATCACTAACAAGTCGAAATATGATTACAGAATAAGTACAGGAAATGCTAGTAATAAAGCAATACCGACAAAGAAAAATTAAATGAAAACCGGAAGAGCACTTTTGTTGGAGCGTAGTTGACGTCGCACTTGAACGTCGAGCAGCAAGATCAGCAGTAGAAGAGTTCTCAGTAAAAGTTGATTCTGAAGCTCCTGCCTGGGGCTTCTTTTATATGCTGTTCCGGGCGCCTGGATCCCTTCCGGGCGCCTGGAGTGTGACGTAACTGCTCAAACCAAGATGCTCCACGTGGCGACGACTTGTCTGGATAAAATTCGCCTTCCGGGCGCCCGGATCCCTTCCGGGCGCCTGGACCTCCGGGCGCTCGGATCCCCTCCGAGCGCCCGGACCACCTTGTTCCAGAAAGACTCCTTTTTCCTGTAAAACAAGGTTAGTCCGAGGCAAATATACATCCTGTAAAACAAATTGTTAGCACAGTTAAAGTTCAACAGATGGATAAAAAGAGTATGACTTAGATTCCGTCTTTCCGAGACCGGAATCTAGTCACGATCTCGACTTAGATATCCGAAATGGATCTAAGCCGGATCGACGCCTAATGTCCCCTTCCCGGGAACGCGTCCTCACAGTCACTCCCCTCCAGTGACTTACCTCACTTACCCGTCGACCCGTCTGGACTTCTCGCCAAACGTCCGGTCAGCCCGTCGACCCGCTTGGACTTCTCGCCAGCTATCCGGTCAGCCCGTCGACCTAGCTGGACTTCTCGCCAAGCGTCCGGTCAGCCCGTCGACCCGCTTGGACTTCTCGCCAGCTATCCGGTCAGCCCGTCGATCTAGCTGGACTTCGTGCCAGACATCCGGTCAGCCCGTCGACCTGTCTGGACTTCTCCTGCACACTCGATCAAAGTGTCAGACAACAACAAGACTAACTTAACCTATTTGTCATTCATCAAAACCTGGGTTAAATCGTTAGTGCTAGCCACACCAACAATCTCCCCCTTTTTGATGGAATGACAACCTGGTTAAGTTAGTGAATGCATATGCAAGAAACAATGCATTTGTGTGGTTTTAAAGTTAGTTTGTGTTTTCAAATTGGTTTAGCTAACTTAACCACCTAACCCTCCTCCCCCTTTGGCATTCATAAAAAAAAAATGAACAAAGGTAAAAAAATCATAGTGAAGAGTTATTTGGTTCAAAATTTGAAAGATAAGAGTGTAATTTTTAACACCAAGTTAAAAAATAGTCAAGTTGACTTGGGGGAGACAAGTTGAGTTTTGAAAAGTGTAGATTTAAAGTTAATCAAGTTTAACTCTCAAGCGTGTGGAAATTTTCAAAATAGGTTTTTCAAATTTACTTTTTATGTTTAAGTAACATTTACTTTTCAAAAAGGTAAATTTTTTTTCAACTTTGATTTTTCAAATAAAAAAAAATTAAGTAATTTTTCAAAGAAATTTTTTGTCAAAAATTAATTTTTAAGGCTAATTTGATAAAAGCTAAATTTGGAAATAGTTAACTTTTCAAATCAGGTTTGAAAATTAGGTGATATTAAAGTTTCACATTTTTTCAAATACTTAGTTAAATTTAACTTTTTGTAAATCAATGTTCAAACATAGGTTAGGTTTTAAAAAGCATTTTTCAAACACACAAAATTTTGAGTTAATTCTCCCCCTGAACTTGATACTTAACTCTAACCAGCTGTCTAACCAATTAGGTATTAACTAACTATCAGAAGATAGTAGCTTTCACTTGGTTAGTCAGATTAAGTTAATTATAACCAGTCAGTGTTTGACTTGACTGATGAACTTTAATCTGATTAATATCTGAATTATATTTAACGTCCAGACTTATGCTGATGCACTGAAATAAGCATCTTAAGTCTAGATAGTTGGCCTATGCATCTCACCCCTTTCTATGTTTATCAAACACAAGCAAGGTAAGCCTAAGGTGTTGGTGAGATGCTCAAAAACTAGTCCTATGGGTACATGCTTTCTAAGGATGGAAAGCTAGTCTAAGGCCAAAACTGTTTTTGAAAGTCTAAAAATGGAAAGTTTTGAAAACAAATAAGTTTAACCTATAAGTTGGTAAAATCATTTTTGAAAGTATTTTTGAAAGATCCTAGCATATTAAGATAGAACATATTCAATGTAAGTTTGAAATGCCACTAGATAAATCCAAAATATTTTACAAGTAGTGTAGCTACAGAAGTAGGTCATCACTAAAGCTACTGAGATGATGAACGGGGTGGTCCAGATCCCAAGGATCGAAGAAGTGCCATCAGCTCAGTGTCCCCGGCAGCTCGTAACTCGGCAACCTCTCGCCGTATGTCCCGATGAAAATCAGAGTTCTCCTGCTGGAGACTCGCCATAGCTCTCTCTAGTCCGGTCATACGGTCGGCTAGAGTGCGGGGAGCGTGTCGTGGTGCTCGAGCTGGGGGTGGTGGTGGAGCCGGTGCGGCTTCCTCTGGAAATAGTGCGAGCATGAACTCGTCCATATGTGGGTCTGGATCGGGCTGGTGCTGTGCCCCCCTCCGCCAAGACATAGTCCCGTCATCTCTATCTATCTGGATGCCGGCTAGGGAAAAGTTCCGAGAGGATATAACATCGAACTCGGTCATATGGGCAACGTCTCCTCTAGTGACATCAATGTGCAACGAGAACATATAGGCTGTCAGAATGTGACCAAATGGCATATGGACTCGACTGTCAGTCACGAATCCAGCTGAGTAGATGATGATGGAGAAGATATGTAGGCTGATGTCAATTTCTAACCTATGAATCAGGGCATAAAGTAAGAACGAATGGAAAGGGCGCATCACAGCGATGTCTCGAGTAGTCAGTGGTAAAATGCAAAGGACTACAACCCTATAAAGAGCGTAGTCCTGGACTCAAAGTTCTACTGACCTAAACTGTGTCACCGTGGGATCTCTCTCTCCCCCGAAAAAATACGAATAAATCGTATCGAGAGTAATATGTGAGTAGGGATCTTCGAACGGTAGATCCCTCGGAGGATAGCACAAAAAGGAGCAAGTAGATGGACGCAACTCTAAAAACTCTCGGATAGTCGTAGGGGAAAATACGATATCGGTGCCTGCTGCCCTAGTGGTATAGGTGAGATCGTCTACTTTTACTAGGTTATTGCAAAATTCGGCACACAGACTTATGTTTATTGGACTGGTACATTCGACAAGGTTCCTTAAATTATAGTGGCCTATAACCTCTAAAGCAGAGGGACATGACCTTAGAAAGAACGATCTATCTATGCAGGTAGTCCTAATGGCCTTATAAATGGTGGACTCAAATTTAATCCTAAGTTCGTCTGTGGGAAACCTAGGGTCTGTACTAGCATTGGAGGGTCCAGCACCAGTATTTGTTCGTTTCCTACTGTATATAAATAAAAGAATATTCAAAAAAAATTGAGAAGACAAAAAATAAAATTTTAGAGAGGGGAAGAATTTTTTTTACCGAGGAGCCATCGAAAAATATAGATTTGACGACCTCGGTTGAGTCGCAACAGCGTCTTCACCGCAAGAAAATTTTGATTTAGAGTACTTTCGCACTGAGGTTCAAAGTGAACCTTGGCAAAAATGAGAATTAGTGGGGCAAAGGTTGGGGGTGCCTGCTACCCCTTATTTATAGGGGACTCCGGGCGCCCGGATCCCTTCCGGGCGCCCGGGGTTGTTAGGGCGGGGCGCCCGGATTCCCTTCCGGGCGCCCCGGAGAGGAATACCAGGGGCGCCCGCCCCTGGTTTTTGACTTTTTTTTTTTTGAAATTAGGTTTGAAGTTAAGTTTATTAAAATTTTAATTTAATTTTAAGGTTTAAAATTTTGAACATAATTTTTCAGTTTTAAAATAAAATTTTGAAAATAATTTTTAAGTTTAAAATTAAAATAATTTTTAAGTTTAAAATTAAAATATTGACAATAATTTTTAAGTTTAAAATTAAACTTTTGAAATTAATTTTTAAGTTTAAAATTAAAATTTTGAAAAAATTTTAAGTTTAAAATTAAAATTTTGAAATAATTTTTAAGTTTTAAAATTAAAATTTTGAAAATAATTTTTAAGTTTAAGATTAAAATTTTTAAATTAATTTTTAAGTTTAAAATTAAAATTTTAAAATTAATTTTTAAGTTTAAAATTAAAATTTTAAAATTAATTTTTAAGTTTAAAATTAAAATTTTGAAATAAATTTTTAAGTTTAAAATTAAAATTTTGAAATAATTTTTAAGTTTAAAATTAAAATTTTAAAATTAATTTTAAGTTTAAAATTAAAATTTTGAAATAATTTTAAGTTTAAAATTAAAATTTTGAAATAATTTTTAAGTTTAAAATTAAAATTTTAAAATTAATTTTTAAGTTTAAAATTAAAATTTTGAAATAATTTTTAAGTTTAAAATTAAAATTTTGAAATAATTTTTAAGTTTAAAATTAAAATTTTAAAATTAATTTTTAAGTTTAAAATTAAAATTTTGAAAATAATTTTTAAGTTTTAAAATTAAAGTTTTGAAAATAATTTTTAAGTTTTAAAATTAAACTTTTGAAATAATTTTTAAGTTTAAAATTAAAATTTTGAAAATAAATTTTTAAGTTTAAAATTTTGAAAATAATTTTTACGTTTTAAAATTAAAGTTTTGAAAATAATTTTTAAGTTTAAAATTAAAATTTTGAAATAAATTTTTAAGTTTAAAATTAAAATTTTGAAATAATTTTTAAGTTTAAAATTAAATTTTTAAAATTAATTTTTAAGTTTAAAATTACAATTTTGAAAATAATTTTTAAGTTTTAAAATTAAAATTTTGAAATAATTTTTAAGTTTAAAATTACAATTTTGAAATAATTTTTAAGTTTAAAATTAAAATTTTAAAATTAATTTTTAAGTTTAAAATTAAAATTTTGAAAATAATTTTTAAGTTTAAAATTAAAATTTTGAAATAATTTTTAAGTTTAAAATTAAAATTTTAAACCTTATTCATCTCACCCGATCTATATTATCAATCAGGGAATCTTATGATTTTGTGAGATGAAATTAGATATTATTTTTTATGGAGTTTCGGTTTAACTTGAGTTAGATTCAGATTTAGCTTTGGTCTCCACAAATAGGCATTCTTTGGATAAATTTCTAAGCTTGGTGAGTCACATGGACGTAATTAGAAGTAACCAACCTTTCGAGATTTTTCGAATAGTCCTATCCACGGAACTTAGTACTAAATCTTGGTCTAACTGGTTAGGATTCATTTAAGGGTAGCTTCGGTCAGTTCCACTTGGCCAAATGCACCAGATCGAAACCATATCTTTCTAGACATGCGATGCCCAAGCTTTCATAACGTACTATCATCCAAAAATTTCACCAGTACCATGATTCAAGTTAAACTTGGTCTCTTTTTAACTAATCTTAATTACCCTGCCGGGTTAATTAGTTTTGGGTTACCCTGTCGGGTAAGTTAGTTTTGGAGGTGCCAACTGTTCTGGAGCCTCCCCCTGAATTATTGGCCATTAGTTTAAGTTTTGATTTTAGGCTTGTGTCGATTCTTTTTATAGTTATAGTTAACTTGGTGATAATTTTGTTGATTTTTAAACTGTTTAGATTTTGAATTTGATTTAGTTTTGTATTTTGGATTTTGGTTTGGTTTATTCAATTTTATATAATGTATTTTTTCTTTAGGTATATAATATTGATTGAGTCCTACTTGCGTGGTCAGACACGCTTTTGGAACCCAAGCTAGATTGGTTGACTTGTATTGGGTTATTAATGATTTGAAGGTTTTATTTGAATTCGACTTATATCCTAGTCCGGTTTTATTATAACATGCTTTTTGATTATTTAGGATTAAGTCTAAATTTTTTGATCTGGTTGTGAATTTTTCTAACATCTCCTTTAAATTGTTTATTTCATTTTTTAATGATAAATTCTCCTCCTCAAGTGTTAGATCTTGAGTTGGATTCGAATTTTTTAGTTGTTCCTTGAGGTTTTGATTTTCCTCAAGAAGTGATTTGTTTTCATTTTCTACTTTAGTTAATTTACTATTTAAACACGAAATGATTCTAAAAAACTTTTTGTTTAAATTAAAATATACCTCATTCGAGCCTTCGGAAACGAGTACGGACTCGTGGCTTGTTTCGGGTTCGGACCCGTCTTCATCTTCCGACTCATTTTCAGTTTCGGCTTCGCGGGCCATCAGTGCGAGGTGGCTCTGATGTTTCTGCTCTTCTTCCTCTGATTCGTCCGAGGAGTCGTCCCACGTTGCTTTGAGTGCTTTCTTTTTTGTTGGCTTTGGTTTGTCGAACTTTAGTTTTGGGCATTCGTTCTTGTAATGTCCCTTTTTGTTGCAGTCGTAGCAAGTCACGTTCTTTTGTTCTGAGGGAGAGCTGATCTTTTGAAGATCCTTTTTGCTGAAGCTCCTCTTTCTCCTGGTGAACATTTTTCTTACCAAGTTCACCAGGTGTTCTTCATTTTCGGAGTCTTGGTCAGATTCTTCTTCAAATTCAGGCTTGCTTTTCTTTTCTTTGGAGGACCCTGCAAATAGAGCTATACCTTTCTCGGCTCTAGCATTAGTTTGTTCGTGTAATTCTAATTCACAGAAAAGCTCATCTAATTTTAAATTAGAAAGATCCTTAGAAATTTTGTAGGCATCCACTATTGATGCCCATAAACTATTACGTGGAAAGGTGTTTAATGCGTACCTTATTAAGTCTCTGTTCTCCATCTGGTGGCCTATCGCATGAAGCCCGTTGAGGATGTCCTTGATCCTCGCGTGTAGTTGATTCGCTGTTTCTCCTTCCTGCATTTTTATATTAAAAATTTTATTTAAAAACAGGTCTCGTTTTGTTACCTTAGCGTCGCTCGTTCCCTCGTGCAGTTCGATCAACTTGTCCCATAGCTCTTTAGCGTTCTTGTGTGGACCGACTCTGTTCAGTTCTTCTCTTGTCAATCCGCACTGTAGAGTGTTGATTGCTTTATTTTCTGTTGATGCTTTTTTCTTGAGATCTGCTGTCCAGTCTTCTGGATCCACTAGATTCCCAGCGTTGTCCACTGGAATTTTGTAGGGTCTCGTGATGCTCATCCACTGGTCGAAGTCTGTTTTGAGGTAGACCTCCATGCGCTTCTTCCAGTAAGGGAAGTCGTCCCCGTTGAAGAGTGGAGGTCGCACTGTGCTGAATCCTTCTTGTTAGGACATTCTGTGCACAGGTAAATAACCATAAAAAATCCCAAGACTTGGTCTTGGATTAGTAGTGCGGGAAGAGAAAAAATAGAAAAAAATCTAGATTCGTGTTGCACTAATTTAAATTGTTTAGAGAAATATTAAGTTAACGAAACAAAAGTTAATTAAAAAAAACAAAAAAAAATTCACCCCCTGTCTGATTGGTGGTTGCACCAAATCAGAGCGGTACCTGCTCTGATACCACTTGTAGGACCGTTAGATTCGATAGAGGGGGGGGTGAATATCGATTCGAAAAAGACGAGTATAATCGCAGCGGAAAAATAAAATAGACACAGATGTTTTTACTTCGTTCGGAGCCTGTGACGACTCCTACTCGAAGGCCCGTGGTCCTTGACCACTTTCGTTGGGCAATCACTAACAAGTCGAAATATGATTACAGAATAAGTACAGGAAATGCTAGTAATAAAGCAATACCGACAAAGAAAAATTAAATGAAAACCGGAAGAGCACTTTTGTCGGAGCGTAGTTGACGTTGCACTTGAACGTCGAGCAGCAAGATCAGCAGTAGAAGAGTTCTCAGTAAAAGTTGATTCTGAAGCTCCTGCCTGGGGCTTCTTTTATATGCTGTTCCGGGCGCCTGGATCCCTTCCGGGCGCCTGGAGTGTGACGTAACTGCTCAAACCAAGATGCTCCACGTGGCGACGACTTGTTTGGATAAAATTCGCCTTCCGGGCGCCCGGATCCCTTCCGGGCGCCTGGACCTCCGGGCGCCCGGATCCCCTCCGGGCGCCTGGACCTCCGGGCGCCCGGATCCCCTCCGGGCGCCCGGATCCCCTCCGGGCGCCTGGACCTCCGAGCGCCCGGATCCCCTCCGGGCGCCCGGACCACCTTGTTCCAGAAAGACTCCTTTTTCCTGCAAAACAAGGTTAGTCTGAGGCAAATATACATCCTGTAAAACAAATTGTTAGCACAGTTAAAGTTCAACAGATGGATAAAAAGAGTATGACTTAGATTCCGTCTTTCCGAGACCGGAATCTAGTCACGATCTCGACTTATATATCCGAAATGGATCTAAGCCGGATCGACGCCTAATGTCCCCTTCACGGGAACGCGTCCTCACAGTCACTCCCCTCCAGTGACTTACCTCACTTACCTGCCAGACGTCCGGTCAGCCCGTCGACCCGTCTGGACTTCTCGCCAAACGTCCGGTCAGCCCGTCGACCCGCTTGGACTTCTCGCCAGCTATCCGGTCAGCCCGTCGACCTAGCTGGACTTCTCGCCAAGCGTCCGGCCAGCCCGTCGACCCGCTTGGACTTCTCGCCAGCTATCCGGTCAGCCCGTCGACCTAGCTGGACTTCGTGCCAGACATCCGGTCAGCCCGTCGACCTGTCTGGACTTCTCCTGCACACTCGATCAAAGTGTCAGACAACAACAAGACTAACTTAACCTATTTGTCATTCATCAAAACCTGGGTTAAATCGTTAGTGCTAGCCGCACCAACAAAAACAACATTAAATTCTTTAAGGATTAATACATTGGCGGTAAAGTATAAAGAAATATTATTCTAGAAAATTAGGATAAGGACAAGCGTGTTCTAATTACCGCATGCTCCCATCTCCAGTGTTCTGATTACCTCTTCTAACAGAACACCTGTGACAAAAGTCTTCCATGAGTTACAAGAAGACAATTCAGGTCAAACTTCAAATGATTAGGTATTCTATTATTGAGGTGGATATATGCTTGCTCTATGTTTGCTTTAATGGGGATTCAACCAATGTCCCTCATTATCCTAAAAACCTGCAAAAGCACCATGGTTCTGCATATATTAGTTGATACTTTGCTAGAATTTGAGATTAGTTAAAAGGGCACACGTGAGTATCCACTGGGAAATCATCTCACTGAAGCTTGAACATTAGAACACATGCTACCTGGCATGTAGAAAGTGATTAAAAGATGATTGATAAATAGAGACCGTTTTGATTGCATAGAATAGAACAATAACAAATTCGATGAACTTGAGCTCACAAAGTTACAACATTTGTAGTTACAAAATGATAAGGTTTTTGCGAGTCAAGATTTGTAGAAAAATATCACTGTTTGATCATCCTTCCAACCAATACAATTGCTCACACAATTAGATTTTCCCTAAGCCTTTGGATTAGCATAAAGCAGCGCATTGAATCGAACCTACCTCACGATGTCCGTGATTTAAAGCCCGAGATAAGCTTAAAACTCAATGGAAACACATCGCATAGTAAATCTTCAATTCTTCATCCTAGATATCGAGAATCAAATGTAGCCAACAAGGTAGCCAAAACATGGTAATCAAGGAGACTCATCCAACCGTTCATCCTCAAAAATTTTGCAGGTAGCGTGTAATAAATGCTCAATTTCTTACAACAGAATGATTGGATATTTTCAACAAGTAACCTCACCTACTAAGACTAACACCTGAGCATGTTTTCTTTGCAAAGCAAGAGACATCAAAATTATGAGACTTAACCATACGACTACGAGCAAAATCCTGAAAGGCATGGTACGATAATCAGTATTTGGAATTAGGTAAAAGTGCACAAACAATTAAAGTGTAGTAAGAATTTAAATAAGAAATAAACTTCTGCGGCACAAATAAATATATAAATAAATAAATAAATATATATATATATATATATATATATATAGGTGAACTTAGATTATTTATCATTTCTAAGTGTCTTCCAAATCCTTATAGTAGCATAATGGTAGGAAAAGAAGTAAGTTCCATAAATATACCAAAAAAAAGGTTGAATTGCTTAGATCCCTTGTTAAATCTTGGAAGGATAATGGAAAAATTTTTGCAAAATTCTGTGGAAAATGCGTTCTATTTCAAAAATTAGCTTGGAATATGTAACTTGCTCTTATTTTTGTGTAACTCAACTTCCATTCACTAGGAAGCAGCACACAGCCAAGCAAGCGCGCAAAACCACGATTTTAACATAACCGCCAAAAAAAACATCTAGAGGGAGTTGCAATTATACCACACGAATGAGGATTGTGTAGCAAAATAAATATACTCCAAAAGGGGACAGGAGATCCCCAAGCTACAATCCAGAGCGAGAACAGCAAGCGACGACAAAAATCGTATACAAGGAATGAGGAGGTGACCTGGGCGACGTAGAGGAAAGAGATAGACCGAGGGTTGCGGCCGACGGCGAGGGAGGAGGTCACGGCCGGAAAGTCATAGGAGACGCCAAGGAAGATTCCTCAAATATGCTCTCGCAGAGAGAAGGGCGACAAGATCGAAGAAAGGAGCAAGCTTTACATGACGAGAAGGGAAGATTCCTCTGGGTAGAGGGTGGGGTTGGTCGTAAATGGACTTTTGCTTCAAGAGAGAGGTAAAAAAACCTGTACCTTGACCTTGCGATGGATGTGGTTTGTTTGGTCGGATGCAACCATTCGATTCCGACGGGAACAAGAAAGCGAGCCATGGGAGGTGCTCGCTTCGTTGTGGAGGAAGATCCAGTAGAATGGAGTGAAGAGATTGTATGAGGAAAGGGAAAGAAAAGTTACTTAGCTAGGTTTGGGAGCGCGAAAGGGAAAACAAGGCGCCGAAAAGATTTGCGGAGAGAGGGAAAATAAAATTAGGAGGGGAAATGACGAAACGAATAAAGTCAAAGACAACGGTTTTATCAAAATTGTTATCGTAGCCCCTAAAAAAGCACTTAAAGACAACGGTTTTAGATAACCGTTGTAAAATGCGTTGTTGATTTAAAAAAAATTTACTCAATGACAACGGTTTTCACAAAACTGTTGTCTTTTGTATTTTATGGGAGCTCAAAGGCAACGGTTTTAGATAAAACCGTTGTCTTTTACCATATTTACAACAGTTTCATCTAAAATCGTTGTCTTTGTGGTGTTGTCGTTTAACAATTTTGTTGTAGTGTAAAGGCATGTCAGTGTCCTCCACTAGTGGTTATTATGCCACAACTATGCCATTTTGGTATAATTGTGCCCTATTTCCAGCAAGAATTATGCCATGGTCTTGCCCCTTGGGCACAACCATGTGCCGTGAAGTAGGGGGCATGTGCCCCTGCTATAAAAGTGGGACTAGATCCCCATTTGACAGGAGAAACGATTTCCCCTTGAGGGGTACCTTGAAGGTCCATTTCTGTTGAGTTCTCGATGATTCATCCATGATCCAGAGCTGATTTTAATGATCTGCCCACCATCCCAGTAAGGAGTTCATCCCAAGACGTCGGTTACATCTTGCTAAACATTTTTTCCTCTCTCGTCTCCATTTTGAGTTTTAAGAATGCTTACTTCATTGTCTTATGATTGTATTTCTCTTGCTATGGAGTAGAGCTCTTAGATCTTAGAATGTAGGGAGTATTCATAATGTGATGTTGATGTATGAACTATGGATTTGCCAATCTCCCTATTCAATGAGATGTTTATGCCTTGTTTATTTAATTGAATATGTGTATGATGAATGAATTCTTGAATGTGTTATTTAATTAACTGGATGTGAAGGATTGATCACCATATAGAGGAGAAGTTCTAGATCGTATGACCGAGGGGCTCTTAGTGACAAAGGGTGTCCCTTTAATCAGAATTTCTAAAGTATCGCCTTGAAATGGGGACAAATTCTCTACAAGGGATTTGCTGATTAGAGTTTAATGTGTTTCCACCAATTTAATATTGGAAAATGACTTATGTAATCTAGATTGTAAGATCATGGGCCCCTCATGTGACAGGGGGTATCTCTTTAATTGGACTTTCTATATTACTTCTTCTACTTAATAGCATTGGAATTTAATGGTGTAAACACTTCAAAGCAACCTTCAGGGGTTTGTGCTGGTATTTTCTTAGGATGCCTACAAGTGTATAAGTGTGGAGATAAGGAGATGAACAATTCATAGAACAACAATTAACATCATTATAAAATCGAAATTCTAGAATCATTCCCCCAAACTAAGTCCAACTTCTCTCTCTCTTTGTTCACTTTCTATCTCTCTCTCTCTCTCTCTCTCTCTCTTACTCTTGAGTTCTCAAGCTTTCACACAACTTCGATCATTTAGATAACTTGTTTTACAGACTTGATTAGTGCTTAGTCAACAATCCCTATGGATTCAATATTTTATTACTTGATAACTTAATTGTGCACTAACGGTTTTGACAACAAATACTATATATCTGAGTATGAAATTCTTTATTGATCATTGGACAGATGTTCTAGAGACCTACTATGGTGTGGATGCCTACTATAGTCTATCCACACTTATTTGTGACCAAGCAATAAACCTCAATCTCTGTGCCAAGTTTTATAACAACTTGGATAAGATAGACAATTTCACATTCTCATCTAGGGTTGGAGGTATAGATATTGTCTTTATACCCTATTTGATTAAGGACTAATTTGAGTTGTATCCCTCAACCTCCACGCTCTACTGTTTTTCATGTCTTGTTTTACATTTTCCAGACCTTTATTCTGATATCACTTTGGACCGCATCTACATTTACTTTTTTTGGTGGCAAACAGACTCTGACCATTGTCAACTTCAGCTCTATCTAGCTTAGAGTTGAAGACTATGTCTTGTTTAAGGTCATCTATTCATGCATTTTGCCTATTAACACTAGAGGTCTTGCTATCGTGTGACCTCTTTCACTCTTTTCTTCTTTATGCACTCAAACATGGGTTGTACCTCAACCTTAGCGTGCTTATCTTTAGGTCCATTATCTATCATTCTAGCATATCCATTAGTCATCGAGTCCATATGTCATATTGTCATATCTTGACTTGTTTCTTTGCATCACTAGGGATTGTTATTACTCGATGGAACATCAAACCATTAACAAAGTTTGACTTGATAGTACTTAGAAATTTTACCCTAGCTTAGATGGTCCTCAGAGAGACCATATTAATTTGGAAGGATGGGAGGCATGCACCTCAATCTTCAGGGATTGACGAGATATTGGATGCATTCGATGATGATCCATATCAATCACTGGCGTAGCTATTGGGATCTCCAGCACCTCCACCTCTACTGACCTTAGAGGACCGGATGAGTAGATTAGAAGACACTATCACTGATATGAGGGGTGACATATGGGAGATGATGGACATGATGTGTAAAAAACAAGCTAGTAGCCTCTCCCCCCTATCCCAATCCTATGGATGAGGATTGACTTATTTTGGACTTATACCTGACTTGGTTATGTTATTTTGATCGTATATTGACTATGCTTGACATTTGACTTTGTTATGACTTAGCTATATTTTAACTATTATGACTAGGAGTATGACTTCTATTTGTTTTGACTTATCTTAAATTTATGCTTGACTTGTAGTTTAATTAGTTTAAATCTTTAATTGTGATTTGCTTACTCTCTTTAATAGTTGACTTATCTAATTGCAAACTAATCATCTTATTTATCTACTTTATTTATTTAATTAATATTACATTAGGACACTATATGCTTTGGTTTATCTTTATTATCTCTTCTTTCAAAATTAACCTATTTTTTATGTATGAAAAGGGGGTGAGAGGTAAAAATAAGGGTTAAAAATCAAGAAAAGGGATAGGGATGTAAAAAAAACAAGGGTTCAAGAAATTTTTTAATTTGTCTTTTAACTTCCTAATTTATACAAATTTCCATATATGATTAAGAGGGAGTTATATCATAAATAAATATATTCATGTATATATGACTACATTAAATATATTTTTATCTTACATTGAATATAAATTCTAAATTCTAAACTTATTTTTTATTATTGTTTACTAACTTTAACTTAATTTTCATACGATCAAAAATGAGAAAAGTGTTAGCGCTGGGAGTACAATATTTAACCTAGAATTTTGATGTATGACTAAGGTTATGTAGGAGTAGGTAATTTGATAAATGGTAAATTCCTAGTTGGAACTAGGCAATGACCAAGTCCTTGTGGAGCTATGTAACTAAAGACCTGATTGAGAGTCAAACATGAGTTAAGTCTTAGTTGGAGACCAAGCAAGAAAATTCTAACTAGGAGATAGGTGAATTAAGTCTAAGTTGAGTCAGCTAGGAGTTGAAGGGTCGCTGGGCAAAGATCAAGAGGAGTGAACTAGGAGCTGAATCTTGGTAAACAAGTCAAAGTGGAGTAAGCTTGGTAGACAAGCCCAAGTGGAGTAAGCTAGGAGATGAACCTTGGCAAATAAGTCCAAGTGGAATCAACAGGGAGATTTAACTTGACACCTTAATCTAGATGAGTTAGCTAGAAATTAGAGGGTCCGGGAGACCGTATCTGATTGGGGCAGCTGGAGTATATGAGCCACTGAAGCAGCTTTCAAGTGACCGGGAGATAATGTTATCTAGCAATCCAAGCGAGTTGCATGAAGATCAAATTTAATCCCTCTCTGGGAGATCGGAGGGCTTCCAAGCGATCAAAGAGCTTCATTAACATTATCTAACGGATAAAAATTATAGCCACATCAACACCCATCCATGTGACTGGGAAGCCTCCAGGCTATAGGACAAGTGCTATAAAAAGTGCTTTGAGGTAGAGCTTTGAAATAACCAATTCACTCAATCTCTAAATTCATGCTCTTGAGCTCTCGTGCCTTTTGTGTTGCGATGACGACACGTTATAACTCATGCTTTATTTTTGATCAGCAACTCTTAAAGTAACATTTCAATTTGTTTTTGTCTTGTTATATTTTTGTATTTGTGCTTAACTTTTTATATTCTTGTTTTATAAGTTTTTTCCACCTCTAGTGGTTTTCTGAAAAGGGAAAATTAGAAATAAGAATCATATTAACTGCTTCATGTGTCTACATTTCTGATTTGGTTGATTAACTACTTGGATGCTCAATTGTTAGTTAAGTCCTTTACATGCTTACATTGTTTTGCTATACTTGATTAAATTAGTTTAAATAATTTTTATTTTTGTTGTGATACTCTATTGATTTAATTATTTCTGTTATTATTTACTCATAAAATTCGTAATGTTATTTACCTCACCTCTAGTGTCAAGTTTGAACCTATACTTGTGATCATTGTTGTGCCACCTACCACGAGCAGGCCATGGTTAGTACTATCTTTGCAAATTTTTGAGTCTTTAATTCTCGAGTGATCCATGGTCGTTGTGTTCATCACAGGCAAACCATGGATGTTCCCGTCCCTCATATAAATGCACCTTTCAGGCAAATCAAAACATTAAAATACCAAATTATAAATAAACAAATGAAACAAAAATTAAACAACTTAAACCAAAATAAACTTGGATTGTCTCCTAAAAAGCACTTATTTTAGGTTGTAAGTTTTACCCTTGTAATTTTCAATCTGGAGTGCTTGATTTGAGGAGGTTGTGCTTCCCTCCTTTATCAACATGCTTGTTAAGAAAATATTTCCTTAACCTTGCTTACTCAAGAATAAGGTGTGAACTCTCATCCAACATACGAGCATACTTGTCAACTCCGCTATCATCATCTCTTGATCCTTTATCAAGTATGCACAACTCTGGTCATTTGAGAAACATTTATGGGTTTCCTCATTCCCTATCTACTGTAAACAATGCTATAATAGACATTCTCAATAGACAATTGATTAGTGACCTTAGATAGATTTAATTTAATTTTATTTTCACCAATGCCCAAAGAGAGTATATGATTTTTAACATCTATTATGTCTCTAGTGGTGGCTAAAAAAGGTCTCCCTAAAATAATGGGAATACGAGAATCCTCATTCATATATAGTACAACAAAATCAATAAGAGCAATAAAATTATCGATTTTAATTTGAACATACTATAAAATACCAATGAGCATCTAACAGAATGATCTGCAAACTGCAAAGCTATCGTTGTTAGTTTCAGCTCACCTAAACCCAATTTCTTATAAATAAAAAAAAAGGGTTGAGGCTCATGCTAGCACAAAGATCACAAAAAACATTATCAAATTTAACATCACCAATCATGCAAGGAATTGAAAAAACTACCTAGATCTATGAATTTTGAAGGTAATTTGTTTTGAATCAATGCATTGCACTCCTCTATCAAAGCCACTGTCTCAGACTATAGGATCAAGAAAGCACTAGAGAGGGGGGGGGGGTGAAAATAGCACATTTCGCTAACTTTTTTTTTTTTGAAAGTATGCAGTAGAAATATAAAACACAACAAAGAACACAATTTCTTTTTTACTTGGTTCATAGCCCATCGGCTATTAGTTCATGGTCCACGGTCATTGATCGCTTTTGATGAATAATTCATTAATGTCCACTTTCTCAAAAGAGAAAGAGGTTGCCTTTTACAAAAGTTAAGGAACAGTAACATGTTTATCATTCCTGTTAAAAACTTAGTACAAAAAGGACAATATGCAATATAAAAAAATGAATACTAACAACGAATTAAGATTAGGAGCTTGATTATCATTGTTAGAGTAGCACTTTAGCATTATGTCAGAACTTTGGAGCAAGACAAGAGTAGAAAGTAGATCGTAAGTCTTATTCAAGGCTATTGTTTGCAGCCTTTTTAAAGGCCATTCCAGTCATTTGGATTATCCCCAGGGCCCCCTGCTCAAACTGATCTAATTCGACACCATCGGGTTGTATCAATCTTCGGGCGTTTGGAAGTATTCTAGGCGCTTGGACTGCTGACATGGCGTGTTCTCATCGAAGCTCTATCCAACTTCTTCCATCGTGGCTTATTTTGATCCGGGTATCTAGATCCCTTCTGGGCACTTGTTTCTAATGTGTCAAGACACATCGTAGACTAATGAGGCTTAGACACATCATCTGCCGGATCGTGCCCATTCTGGGTGCTTGAATCCTTTCAAGGTTGCCTGAAACCCCTCTAGGTACCTAGATATGTTGGTCCATACTTTTTTGCTCGTGTCATAGAATTAGCACAGAAATACTAATATGAGCAAATGAATAGTTACAATTGTCCCGATTTGGACTTTGGATTTTCAGTCAAACACTTATGTCAGATCAACGTCTACTGTTCTCTCAACGAGAACGCGCCCTCACTATTCTTCCTTTAGAAATAAGCTCTCCACTCAGGAGAATTTATTTGATTTGCCAAACATTCGGTTCTCTGGACCTATTTGTACTTCCTACTCAATATCTGATCCTCTGACCCCAGGGCTTATTTTCGATGTCCGATCCTCGCTGACCCATCGACTCACTAGATGTCAGGTCCATTGACCCGTCTAGACTTCCTGCTTGGTATCCTTGATCAGCTAAGTCTTCTGCCAAGTATTTGGTTCAGCTAATCTATTAGGGCTTCCACTTGCCTAGTATCTAGTCAAGTTGACCTACTAAGACTTTCTGATTGGGCTACCTGCACACTTGTCAATCTTCGTTAGATCATAATAAACCATAACTTGGAATCTTTGGTAATGATCAATATATATGTTCGATTATCTGGTGCTTCTTACACCAATACAGACTCCTCATATTTCCTTTTGTTTGACAGTATATCCTTCTGAAACTTAGCATAGATGGGTATTTGCTGAAAAAGAGTATATTAACATAGAGCTTCGTGATAATTTCTAGAAATTTATCAAATTATTCATCTAGCTTAACCTTAGCCCACCGTTGAGGGAATGGTATTTATGGTATGCAAGTTTTTACTTGAGTCATGGAATTAGATTCCTTACCTCTTTATTCATAATCTTTCCCTTCTTTAGGTTACATCACAGTAGCTTCGACCTTTTCACTTCCTATGTTGTTTTCATTTTCATTACTTACCTTAGGCTCTTCCAAATCTTGCCACTTCTCAAAAATACAACATTGCAATGTTCAATAGGAGGTCCAAGAACACCCACAATTGTTCTCCTAGTAGTGACTTTGAAAATACTAGGAGGTCAACCAAATAATATTTCAAGTCCTTGAATATCTGCTCACACTTCTCATCCCAATGAAACTGAGCCACTCTGTAGTATTCAAAAAAAAGGCAAACTACGATTAACCGACCTTGAGATAAATTGAGACAAAGCAATGATACATCCCACAAGATGTTGAGTCTCCCATAAGGTTCGAGAAGAGATCATTTTCTAGACAACCTATATCTTCTCCGAGTTAGCCTATACCCCCCTCTTAGTGGCCATGTACCCTAGGAATTTCCCTCTTCTAACTCCAAAGATACACTTGTTGAGATTCAAATTTAGGCCATTTTGCTTGAGGCTTGCAAAGGTTTCCTCCATATTCAGAACCAAGTCAACCATTCGAATGAACTTCATCACTAGTATCCACATAGACTTCTATATTCCTACCTTTTTTTTTGGATGAAGGTAAATCTATTATAGATCAGATGAGGATATACATATTAGACATACAAAAAATAGAAAATATGTGTCCGAATCTTGAGGAACATTGTCTCAATATTGGGAACATCCCCCTCGTATTGGCATCTATTTCTTGCTTGCTATATAAGAAAGATCATACAGGACACCACCAAATAACAAGCTTTGTTTAACTGGTTGTTGCCGTGGAAGCGCCGGTGAAAGACCCTTAGCATGCGCTTAGAGGTGCTCATCTCTTGACTCATGTGCAACCAAGTCTTCACTTGGTCCCATAGGGTCTTAGTTATCACATAGGAGAAGAAAGTGTGATCTAAAGTCTCATCGGCAGCTTGGCAAAGGGGGCAAGTTTTGCATGTCTCATATGAATCCTATCTTTGGTGTGTAGTTACCCATGTGCGAGCCATAAAGAGAATTGTTTCCATACCACTTTTGACCACACCTTTGACTGGCTTCGTGGCTTGAAAAATTCATCGGCAGCGGTCGATCCTCGCTGCTGTGTTGCTCGAAACCGAGCAGACTGTGCCTCCTGTGCATTATGTGCATGGTCTGCCTGAGCTACTTCTGTATGTTGACCATTTTGTGAGAGACCCATTGCTGAGTTGCTGTGGCCTACCCATTCTGTGGGGTGGCTTGCTAACCTTGCTGTGTAGAGCCAACTCGTGTGAAGGAACTAGTGGTGGATCTATCTCACCCATAGAGTGTCCTTATGCTAGATGTTTCATAATGCTTTGCATAGAGGGCTGAATTCCATGCTTGTAGATCACAAACACCGTAACCTCCCTTCTTCTTCGGTAGACACAATTGCCCAAGAGATTGGCGGGTGCTTGTATATTCAAACAAATGATCGGCATATGACATAAAGCTTGTCATTTACTGCACATGGTATCGGCAATATGGAAAGCAAAAAGCATTCAACCCCTTGTAAGACGGTCTTCACTAATTCAATGTTCCCTGCATATGACAATGCATTCTTAGACCACGACGTAAGTTTACATTCTACGGCGTCAGTTAAGTCACCATAGTTGCCCGTTCGTAGCTTTTCAGCTGCTAATGGGATGCCAAGGTATCGGAAATGGAAAGATCCAAGATGGAATCCAGAGATAGCTAGTAATATGCCCAGGCTTGCTCGTTAACCCCAGCAAGATACATTCCTACCTATTTGCTGCACCAACACCTTGTCTATCAACCTTTTATAAGTGGCACTCGCATTTTTGAAATTGAAAGACATGACTACATAGCATAAAGTCCCATCATATGCCATCATATGTCATGAAACTTTGTCATGATCTTCTTAAGCCAAAAGTATTTGGTGATACACCTTGTATGCATACATCATGCAAACGACCACGTGACCGATCATTGAGTTCAACAACTAATCTACGGTAAAGGATAACAATAGATCCTTTTGAGATCTCAAAAATCAATGCGCATTCTCCACCTTTATTAACCAACACCACATCAAACATCAAAGAGCCACATAGGAAATTAGGAAATTGCACCTCCCAAATATGTTTGACTTTTAGCAATTTTTCCACTTCGATCTATATAATTTTATCTTTTTGGGCCAAAGTGTCTATTTTTCTACTTCACCGGTCCCCTGATATGTTGAGATGGTGTTCCATCAATTGTGGGGAGACTCCACCCATATCCTATGCCCTTCGATAAAAGGCGTCACTATTCCGAAAAGACACATGATTACCTCCTTTTTTAGCTCCAAGTCTAAGTTGGATGCCACTCGGATAGTCTTTACTGAATCACTAGGAACTCTTTGTGCGTGCTCATGCTCTTCCTCTGGGATCATGGCATACTCTACCTCCTGGAACAAATGAACCTCCTGCCCAACACCCTTTAGGCTCACTCAACTTCACCAACTCCTCGAGCACGCTTTTGATCAATTCAGACAATCTCCACATATCACTTTTGAGATATCTCCTAACTTCCCCCAAACTCACCAATCTTTAACTCCACTGGAAACTTGATCTTTTGATGGAAATGAGAGGCAACCATCATGAAAGTACTCAGAGTGGGATGCGTAGGGATGACATTGTAGGTTGATGGTACATCTATCACTATAAAGAAGGCCATGACGATTCGTTCGAGGGGCTCCTCCATCAAAGACAATGGCAAGTATATCCGCCCATCGGCTACACAGAGTGCCCTGAGAAGCCAAACAAAGTCAAAGCTAAAGACTCAACTCTACTTCTCCAATTCGCATATGATCAAAGACTTGCTTGAATAGAACGTTCACTGAGTTGCCCAAGTAACTGAGCACCCGGGCAATATCATAGTTGATGATGGTAGCCCGATTGACTAGGGCATCATTACAAGGGGTGTAGTCACAGCCTCAAGGTCACCCAGTCTGAATCCAATAGTGGGCATGTGGAGATTCTTGGAGATCCTAGTGATCACCAGACTCTCCATCTGTCCGTGAGCTTTTCTTGCATCCTCACAAATATGCAGAGTCTTCTCCTTCGATACCCGAAGGGGAGTGGAGGGTAAGAGAGACCTTGAGAACTCATTCAGAGAAGGGGCAATAGTTGACCTACTTTTCTACTTTCTTATTGGCGTGAGCAGTAGTCTTCTCTCGTCGCAATCACTGTGCCTCCTCCACATATACTTCTTCGCCCGACCAAGAAGTTTAAGTCGCCCTCTTAGAGACCTTACAAGAAAGTACTAGTTAATATCTCCGAAGTTGCAAAGGAAGCTTCCAATGAAAAGGTGCTGACTCACGGAGTTATCCCATTGGGAGCCGGGGAGGCTGTTCTTATCAGTTGCAGAAATTTAAGTTCAGATTGACTTCTGAACATGGAATCGAGCCATTGGCTTTCTATTGTGCAGCTTCTGAATGGCTTGTGCTTCCACCGAGTGCACCACATTGTGCGCGCACTCAGACGGAGCATGTGTACAATGTATGACCCTCTAAATTATGCTCCGGTACGGCAGTACTGTAACAACCTATTATCCTAGCACAGACTATAACCATGAATAGGGCAATCAAGTATTTCATCATTACTATCAAGAATCATAAAGATGAACAATGATAAACTAAAGCATCTAAGAAAACGTTTTTTTTAAGAGGGTTCAAGCTTAGCATGGTCAATTTGTTAAATAACCAGAGCCAGTCACAACATTAGTCTATGTACAGAAAATCTTACATCGAGCAAAGCTCTCATTTCAGATGGAAGATCCAGACCTCAGAACCCTCTCTAGCTTCTCAGCCTTAACGTAATCCTTATCGGTAAGTGGTCCGGCAGGAAATGCTGTGATCTCAACAACAAGATGTGGAGTGGGAAGTTCATCAAATAGAGCTCTTACATTATTGCAACAAACACTTTCTCCATGAGCGCTCTCCCTTCGTATCTGACAACCCTACATGTCCCATAACGGTTACCGTTCAGTAAACATCTTATAGAACTCAAGTTGTGTCAATTGCATAAAAAGTAGATCAGGCGAAAGGAATGTATATGCCTTTGTGATCAACTTCTTTCACTTTTTCTTAAAAATTGATAAAAAGATAAAATCAATATGTGAGCATGGAGAAATAGACAATAATAACTACTAGATGAGCAGAATAAGTTGTCTATTACCTTGTGTGAGGTCGCATCCACAAAATGATCATCCTCGGAAAGCAATGATGCAACGGCTCGTAGAAGTCTTTGGCCTTCAGCCTTCGAAGGTACTCTGTAATTTCTCTTTAAGGTACCCTTTGTTGTTGGGTGCCACTTCCTAACCAGCTTCCTCCGATCAGTTGCCTCTTTATCACCTGAATTTACTCATAATGGAACAAATCATAATCTGTATCTAACAATATCAATATGTAAGCAGTTAGATTGCTGCATAGTGCATGTGTAATATATGGAAGTATACACCAATTTATATACAGTCAACATCAACGTGTTTGTGATTGTAATGATAGAAATATAATCCCAGTGCCATCAAGAACTTAGTCAAAATAAATAAACCATAAAAATAGTTTGAATCTATTCATTAATTAACAAAAATGAAACAAACTAAAATTTCTAAGAGGTCGAAATAGACAAAAGAGAATGCTTATGCAGAAGAAACCTAAACTAATGTGCAATATTGGCAATTTTTGATCAATCGCACATCATTGAATTCCTTGTAATCATCAAATTCCTTTCCCTTTTCAGCTAAAGCTTCTTGATGGCAATAATTTATTAGCTCTCATTTGTCTTTGCAACTCCATGCCAGGCCTTGTCCTAATAAGATGCCATCATGTTCCAAACATCAAATAATCATTCATTTAAATTATTATATGTTTTCAGTTAAGTATTTCTTCCCTTCTCTTACATTCATCCATTCTTTATGTTAGATTAAGGTTAAAGTATATGCATCATCTCCTTATCTAGTTTCTAACTACAAATGGATGAATTGACTGAAAGTTAAAACAGTATGTGGATTACATAGGCATATTCAAGCATATCGACAACTTTTTAAAACTCAGAAATGAACAACAAATTTACTGATCCATTGAAAAAAATGTTATTTAGGTGGATTTTTTAATTCAAAATTACTAGAAAATCCATGCTCCATATCAAGATTTATAATCAAACTATGGCTATTTTGCTCCACATACATGCAATTAAAATTTAGTTAAGGAGACCCTTTCTGTTCAAGTACACAAAATAATACTCTCACGCTTTAATCAAATCATCATGTTAGTTTACCAATTCATATGTAACCTACGCCCATATAATAATGATTGAAGCTCTTAATAGTCTCAATAGATTTTCATTGCTACTGACAAAATGCCTTACTTTCTTTCCTCATCTCCACTATAAGCATTGTTTGCTCAGCCATTATAATATACAAACATGGATATCAGGGAAACAAATAAGATAAAGTCACATCTAACATGTAAAACATGTTTGAATTTGATTTTTAGCTCAACAGTTTGATATAAGAAAATGCACTCTAATACCTTTATAACAAACTATAAACTAGTTGTCCTCTTTACAAATAGGAATAACAGCCACCCCGGTTATTACAGATGATTATGCATATATTATCATGCTATTTTAGCTCTCTGTAAGATCAATATCACAGTAACACCCATGTCATTTATATCTCTTGTAACTACACAATATAATATTTGCTTTGATTTCCATTTACCTCTCACACCTTCAAGCCTTTACCACATAGCATAGATGATAATTCAATCTTGTTAAAGAAGTTTGCAAGATAGAGCTCCAAACTAATTTTTATTCCATCTAAGAACTAACATATAGTGAAAAATAAGTATTAGATATGTAACCTAGTGAGGAAGATTAACTGAACCATTGTGCTTAGGCAATTCTATATTTTAAGCACAATGGCACAAAGAAATAAATGATACGCAATAATGTTCTAGAATAAATGCATTACTTGACATTTTAGGTTAACTCAGCATTTGTGGAAGTTCAAATATATCTCCAACTGATGTTTCCAGCATAATTGTATTTAATTCTATGAACTTGTTGATGGGAAAACAAAATAAAAGGACAAAATGCATCTTGTATGTACTTAATTATTCCGCATTAGGTCTAAATATTTTCTGGTTATCTTTCAGATGTATTTATAAGTCGCCAATAAAGCGTCAAATGGCAGACAAAATATGTAAAAATGAAAATTTCTCGACATCAGAATTCTGAGCTAAATTGACCGTGAAAGTGAATCCTCTTCTTCTGTTCAGGAGTGTGCTTTAAGTTAAGCGATCTAGACAACTTGTGGAACTCGAGATCAAAATTTAGCCGAAGGAAAAGCAGAGCTGAAGCCCCACAAACCTGATCTACCCCGTAGCATCCCAATCCAGTTGGCAAATCCCAAATCGTCACCATCGTCGCTCAAATCTGCAACCATAGGGGAAAGCGTCAACAAGGAAACCGAATAGCTTAATCATCCAGGCAAGAGTTCCAAATACCCGAAGGAACCAACGGGTTGGACTGCGATCCGGCAAGGCCGGCCTTGAGAAGGGCGTAGAAGATGCAGAGCCTGCCGACCCAGATCACAGGGGCTTCGAGCAAGGAAGAGGTCACCCTCAGGCAACTCCCTCCGCGCAATGACTTGAGCTTGGGCACCCTGAAAGAGGAGGGGATGGGAGGCAGGGGTATGACTTTGGACGACGAGGCGAGGCGCCTGACATGGTGGGAGAAAGGATGGAAAGGAGAAGATGCGTTGAGATGGGAATGGAGGAGACAGTGAAGCATGGCAACAGGTCAAAGACGCACGCACGATTGCTGCTTGGAGGAGTCGATAGTTATCGGAACTGGCACAGGCAACCTAAAGGAGTATTTTATACCATTATTATTATTTTAATGTTGTTGTAGTAATTATGGAATAATTATTACAATTTGTTGAAATAAACTAGTTAAGCTGATTATAAAATACTAAATGTAAAGTATTTTTATATAAAATCGGAATTAAGTAAACTTTATCAAAATTATTTTAAAACTATTAAACAACAATATAATGTCTAGTCTACTTAACTTACTTGATACATCATCTCCAGCATATTCTTACACATTACTCAAATATCAAAACACCAAACCTTGGTCAATCTAATAAGGGTCTAGTTATACCAATAATTAGCTAAATTGTTTTATTTTTGTTTTTCTAAGGAGCCAAAAAATGAAAGAGTATAAATAACTAAGTTGAGGTCCCTAGTCTAAATATCCTATTACCATTGACTGGTTTTATGACTCTCTATATACAAAGTTCAGTTATTGAAAGCTATTTTTGGATTTCTTATTGTAGAATCAATCAATTATAATTTACCATTAGTCAAATAATTTGAATCAATAAACTACCAGCTGACTCAATTATGAACAAAAATTTATTCATTGGCTAATCAACTTAAGTCGACTCATTAGTTAATTCAAGTTACTGCTTGACTAGAATCACCTCCAATTGACTAGATCCATGACTACGATCATCATAATGATCGAGTCTTTACTTTACTCTCTAAAGGATATAAGTCTCTCAACTCACACATGAGTTTCCCTCCTACAACTTGACTTTGTCACTAAGGCCATCTCTCACTAGGTCCTTAAGTCTCTCAAATGCATCAAACTCATTACTCACTACACATGTCATCCTTCACTCTTCCTCTATGTCTTCCAACAACTATCAATGATGCATCTTGATATTTCTTATCATGTGGTCCCTTGGATGCCCGATACTATCCTTCTTCAATGTCCAACATACTTCAAGTTATTAAGCCAACTAACTTGGTAGCGCCAAGGTGCTTGGCATGACCGTGTCACGCAAGGTACAAAAGGGAAGACCAGTTCGTTGAGAACAGGGCCGGCCCTGAGGCATGTCACTGGAGGCGATGGCCAAGGGACCCTTGATTTTTAAGGGCCCCCAAATTTAATATGTATATATAATATATATTATATATACTTATTATTTTAATAAAAACCTAAAAAATATATTTGATTGGATTATTTTAATAAAGGCCCAAAAATATATATATTGTTGAATTGCTTTAATAAAGGTCAAAAAAAAAGAAAAGAAAGGTAAACGATCTTTTTTTCTCTTTCCAATTAGATTTTATTTCTTGTACAATTCTTTCTTCATTAATTTGTTTACAGAAGTCATAAGACTCTAAACAGTAAAGTATGAATCTTGAACGTTAATTTCCTCCCTTCTTCTCCTTTGAATCTCTTCTAATTAAATTAGAAAAGTTTATTAATTTTAGTTTCATCAACATCATCATTCATCAATATATAAACTTACAACGTAAGTTACCTATTTATCTATATTTTTTCTTATTGTCAATATTCAATATTGATTTTTAATATTGTATTGGAGTCAATATTTTATGATTTTTCTTACGGATTTGAAAGAGTATAAATAAATCATCCCAATTTTAATCATCATAGAATAAATTATATTGATTGCTTCAGCACAAACCAAACTTTATTATTCTTTGACTATTATTTTCACTGCTTGTATTTGTTTCATTGTTAGCTTTGTTGCTGGTTTTGTGTATTTTATTTTTACACTTAAAATTTGTAATACAAACATGTTTCTAAAAAAATATCAATCTTAGAGTTAGAAAATAAACAAAAGAAAAAGAGTGAAACAGATTATTAAAACTTACAAAGGTGTTCTTCGTAAGTTTTTTAAAGCTAGCTCTTTAATTGAAGATTTAGTTGATGAATTCCAAGAAGAAAGTCAAGAAGAACTAAATGATCATGCAATAAATGAGCAACAATCGAGTAATCAAGAATAATTAAATAATCATGCAATCAATGAGCGGAAAGAATTGAGAGAAAATGATGATCATAATCATGCAACGAATAAGCAGGAAGAATTGAGAGAAAATGATGATAATGATTTGAATGTAAATGGCTTGACAATTTTATGTATAAAAAAATGAGGTGTTAGAAAAACTTGATTTTGAAGACCTTATTGATGATTTTGCTTCTCAAAATGCTAAAAGATATAGATTTTTTCAATGATTATTTATACTTTTTTTTTATTTGTAGGTATTACACTCTTTGGAGAACTTAGGAAATATATTTTGTATGGTGTTGCACTTTTTGAAGAATCTTGAGAAATAAATTTTGTATATAGTTTATTATATTTTAAATGAAATATATTGATTTTCAAAATTTTGTATTAAATTATATTCAAACGGTACGTTAGTAAATTTTTTTTATAGAGGTCATTTTACTTTTTTTCGCCCAGGGGCCTCCAAAAGTCAGGGCGGCCCTGTCTATGGATACAAGATAACATTTAGACCAATCTAAAAATATTTCTTCCCAAAACTGATGATTTTGTAATGAGGGTGACATGATTGTTCATATCTGAAAGAGGTTATTGTAGATTCTTGTCCCCCTAGAGGAGTGAGGTGAAAGGATCTTCTAAAGAACAATATGAGAAAATCATCAGAGTTGGGTCATCCCTTGTGGCTTGTTTAGGTGTAACAAGGATAATAAATATGCTTCTTAGTCTAGGCTCTTGCACCTGCAACATGTGTTTTTGTCATGGCAATTCATTGCCAGCTCTTTCTTTGTCATGAGTTCTGCTTTCATATGCAAAATATTCTGCTCTTTCTTTAGCTTCTATTGGAACTTCTTCACCGATCATGTTGGCCGATAGTATTTGTTTCACACATGAAATCAATTGCTAAAGATAAGAAAGTTGTGTGCATGTTCTTCAACTTCTCAGATCATAGGAACTAAGTCACTCTATTTATACAAACACCTTGAAGAATAAAATGCTGGTACCACTCTAACACCGATTACTTGATCCTACTTGAAGTTCCAATCTGGTCTTCCCAAGCAAAACTCCAAGCTAGGACTTCTATCATCGCAACGAGAAGAACTTGTGTCATTCGATCTGGAAGGATTATCAGAATCCTGTTTTGAAATCCAAGTTAATGAGCACACCAACCGTAGTCCGATTCATGTAACCATCCAAGTTGAAAAGTATACCTCGATCTGTGATGAGAGAGTCGAGGATAACGATCCAAGTTCATCTGTTGAAATCCTCTTTTGTTTTGTGTCTGTCTGAACTCTGCTGAATGTAGGAACTAATTTCAACAAACATAGAATATAGAAAAGGTACAATTTGGACAAGCTCAAACAATTTTAAGCGAGTTACGAGCAATCTATTATGGAAGTATTCCTTATCGATGATGGCCTTTTGGCAATGTCGATGTCATTTTAGATACGGTTAATGGGCATAATTATCCTAGTTACCATGTTTCTACACAACTCTGATCGAAGCTTTTCTCTCTTCTAGCGTTTTCTTTGTTGGAATCCTCCTCCTAATGATCATATAACGACTCGATTTTAGTTGAGACAAGGTATGACTCCTAGAAGACAAGCAAGATGAAGTCAATATGAATGAACAAAAATATACACTAAAGTGGAGAAAGTGATTTTGGGCTATGAATGCAACTGTCTCTAAATGAAATGATTAGACACTCTGCCCCTGCCATGGTGCAGCAGAGCAGCGTTCATATAGTCTCTTAAATATTTATAGTTCGATTTCTAGTTACAGTACATTATAAGATATTTTTCTCTATGGGATGATAAATTTGGGATGTTGGACTACTGGATCACTCATTATGAATATTTTTGAATTTACTTTGATATTAAGTAGAAAATTTTTATAGGATTGAACCGGTTATTTACAGAATTAATCGGTCCAAATAACTAGATACCTATCTAAAGAAATGATTACACACTCTAAATAGTAGGAAAGTTTTTGATGAAAATGACTTGGCTCTCTCTAACAACAATGGCATTAAGTGTGTTTAAGATGGAATAATAGTGTAGCAACTTTTAACCTTTTATTTTCTTCACTTGCAATGTAAGGATTAAACACACAAAATCAGAAGTATTTTTGAATTAAGATCATTCTTTGTGAAAGTCATTAACATGAGGACGGCCAACACATACATCATCCAATTTAAGTATATAAGTTTTTGATTGACCTTTAAAAAGACACGAGACTATTGAACATTCTAGAAGTGGCAGATTTTATAAAAAGTCTTTTTGCAACGACCATAATTGTGTAATAAAATCTTCTAATTAACTTATAACATGATATGCCATGAATTGGATTAGTGTCTCTCTTTAGATAATATATCTTAAATTATTTGATGTAGTTGTGATCCACTGAGAAAGAAAGCCGACTTGAGAAACTTTCTCATTTAGCTTTCACTATGCATAATTGTTTTAATTGTGATCTATTTTATTGATTACTCACTCATCTAAGTATAGCAACATGCCCCAACAACAAAAGAACATGCAAATTTTTAAGGGTCCAACCTACAAGTGTCAAAGTAGATTAGTTCTTAATGAGGATTTGAGATTTGACCTGTCATAATTTTTGATTCAGATATCAAAATGTGACGTATTATACATCAACTTAAAGTTCATTTAAAGATTTGCAATTAGTTATCGAATGAAACCTATAATAGCTCAGTCTAAGGTCAAAAAAAAAATCATTTAAGTCATTTTCAAAGGCTCTAAAATTTTGTTCCCTTTCGGTTAAGATTTTTTTTTTCCATTTTTAATCTTAAGATTTTAGATCTATTTAAATAATTATTTAATTGATGTAAGAGATTATCTTTTATTTTGAATCAAATTTATTTCTGTTAAATCTAAAGACTCTTCATGTATCAATTTCTTATGTTTTATTTTCTTTAAAATTTCTCAATGAAATACGGTCTCTAGAATAATCAATATTTTACTCACTATCAGTTCTCTTATGAAATGACCATATTTATCTCAAATCAAACGATCAATTTCAAACTATCCTTAATAAGAAACCTTATAACTACTAAATAAATTATCAAATGGATTCTTATGACAAGCTAGTTTGGTAGATTATTTCCAATATTTCTTTTATGCACTTGTTTAGATATTGATATAAGTATAGGTGTGAGATTATCTACTACTATCAATAGTAAAAAGATTGAAGGTCATACCATAAAAGTGATATATCTTGTTTTAAAATTGTATAACAAAGGACATTCAATAGTAGATCTTTCATGATTTTCAATCCATTCATATTATAATTGATTTTTCACTAACATAATAGTACTATTAAAAAAAATTATAATCTACCAATTATATGAAGTATAACTTATTGGCACAGGAGTATCATATAATCGAAATTGATGATGATAAAAGTTCAAGTTAAATATAATTATGATCTAAGTTGATCAAATGTGTAAGTAACTCAACCAAAAAAAATCCCAAATAAGTCAAGTTGACTGGATAATAAGTAAGTGAAAGTCATAGTTTGTCAACTAAACTAGTGACTAAGCATGGAAGTCTTAGTAGATCAGGGAGATTAGGTGGCTAAGTCTAGATGGTTCAGCAGATTGAATATCTAATAAGAAGGACTTGATGAGTCAGTATGGACTAGAGGTCAAGTCAGAAATGTAGGATCAAAAAGCGCTAAAGAGGGGGAGGGTGAATAGTGTTCAAGGTTTTTTCACATTTTTCATAAGAACTCAGAGAGAATAACCCAGAGTAATAAATGCAACAAAAAAAAAAAAACTTGACACGGGTTGATTTTACTTGATTCGGAGCTTGTGACGACTCCTACTCCAAGGCCTGCAATCATCGATCGCTTTGGTTGGACAATCCACTAATAGCTTGAAGAAATACAAAAGAGATCTCAATTACAATATAAATGCGAATATAAAATTTATCGACAACTAAAGTGTTGGATCAAGACGCACGTGAGAAGGGAGGTTAATCACGTGATTTTCTAAAAATATATCCTTTTTGCTTTTTGAAATAAGTACGTAATGAAAAAACTAAACATGAAAGTAAAACAGAAAATGCAAACTCGGATGGTTTTGCTTGGTTTGGAGCCTTCGACAACTTCTACTTCAAGACCTAGGTCCTGCGGACCTATCGATAGGTAATCCACTAATAACCTCTTTCGGAACCGCCGGAAGAGGGGATCGAGTACAAACAAAAATCAGGATAACTGTAACATGCTACACTTTCCTTTTCTGCAAAAATTAAGTACAATAATAACCGTTCGTTACCCAACAACTTTAAAGATGCTCAGATCAGGCTCAGTGTTGGACGACTCCTCTGTAGTAGTCGGAGTGCAACAGTGACGTATCATAGCAGCGGTAAGAAGTTAGAGCAGCCAGAACATCAAACGGACGTGTAGAAGCTTGTAGAAAAGTTGTGTATGAGTGATTGGTCGAGATGCTCTTTTATTGAGCGTTGAAGGCGCATTCCATAGCACTAAAGGCACCTTCAAGCCTAAAACTTTATCCCACAACTTTAGCTTCTTATCATTGCCGAAGTCTTCTGCGTTATCCGACTGAAGGCACCTTCTAAGCTCATGAAGGCTCCTTTCATGAATAGTACTAAAAGCGCCTTCTGTCGCATGGAAAGTGCCTCGGGCACTGTTCACCTGAGGTAACTTGTGCTCCTTTGTGTTGGTGCAACCTTAGGTCAAGGTTGACCTGAGTGACCCGACTCGAGTTGACCTGACTCGAGGTATATTTTGATGTTTGACAAGAATAGAGAAGTTGTATTTTGATGTTTGACAAGAATAGGAACTTGGGGGATTGTGGGTGCAACCTTTGGTCAAGGTTGACCTAGTTGACCCGACTTGAGTTGACCTGATTCGGGAAAAGTCCAAGTATGGAGACTTGGCACGGAAAGGTCCAAGCAGGGAGCTTGGCACGGGAAAAGTCCAAGGATGAAGACTTGGCACAGAAAAGTCCAAGCAGGGAGCTTGGCACGAGAAAAGTCCAAGCAGGGAGCTTGGCACGGGGAAAAGTCCAAGTATGGAAGCTTGGCATGGGAAGTCGGAGAGGGCTCGGTAGCTCGTTCTCCGGACTAGGTCAGAGAGGGCTCGGTAGCTCGTTCTCTGGACCGGACGAAGTCGGAGAGGGCTCGGTAGCTCGTTCTCCGGACTAGGTCAGAGAGGGCTCGGTAGCTCATTCTCTGGACTGGACGTGGAAGTCGGAGAGGGCTCGGTAGCTCGTTCTCCGGACTAGGTCAGAGAGGGCTCGGTAGCTCGTTCTCTGGACCAGACGTGGAAGTCGGAGAGGGCTCGGTAGCTCTTTCTCCGGACTAGGTCAGAGATGGCTCGGTAGCTCGTTCTCTATATCATGAAGGCTTTAGGTTTAAGGTTGGGAAATTGGATCGGTCTGCTGACCGATCCAGTGATACACTAGGTCATCTGATCGATCTGGTGACCGATCAGTAACCAAACAGATTGGGAGAAGGAATGGCATGATCGGTCCACAGACCGATCAGGGTTCTGGCAACTAACTCTCTGTGAGAGTTGGGATCGGTCTGGGGACCGATCATCCTAGGGCCTGATCGGTCCACAGACCGATCAGGGATCATAAACCAACTCTCTGTGAGAGTTGGGATCAGTCTGGGGACCGATCAGCCTAGGGCCTGATCGGTCCCCTGACCGATCAGATCCATCCTGGACCGATCAGGGTGGAGCCTGATCGGTCCAGGTCTAGCCGTTGAGACACAACGGCTAGATTTCTTTTCTCCTTTGTCTTCTTCGCAGGTTCAGGATATAAAAGGCCTTTGCATCAACAGTGCTGCTGATTTATTCTTCTTCCTCCTTGCGATCTGAGCTTTGCTGAGCTCTCCCTGAAGCTTCGTGTGAGCTTCCCTCGGCTGGGTTTCCAACTGAACAGTTGCTGTTGTGGTTGGCATCAGTGAAGTTGCTGCTTCATCAACAGTCGACGAGAAGGCAAGCAAACTAGTGTTTTACATTCATATTGTTCTTGACTTATTGCTGTATTTCTTGTACTCTGATCTTGCTGTTGCAAGAGAGATTGTGGCGAGGTTTCTCCACCCAGAAGGAGTCTTTATTAGCCGGTTTTTCGGGGTCTCATCCACCGACGGATTGCTAGGATTCGTCCACCTTACGGACACGCCGAGGAGTAGGAGTATCATCTTCGAACCTCGTTATATCGTCGCGTTTGAGGTTTGATCTTCTCCATTTTCGTTTCTACTTTTTATTTCCGCTGCGCTAACTCAAATTGTAGGAAGAAACGTGAATTTGGGGTCGGCTATTCACACCCCCCCTCTCTAACCGCGTCCGAAGGTCCTAACACTTTGGCCCTACAAGTTTATGTTAATCCAAAACAAATAATAACATGTAAAACAGAGTTAGCATAATAAATATATTATTAAATAAAATTAGATCATGTCTCCCCGAGATCAGAATCTATTCAAGATCTTAATTTAGGTTTTTAAAATAAACCTAAATTAGATCGACGCCTACTGTCCCCTCAATCGGGACGCGTCCTCATTGAGTCACTATTCTCCAGTGACTTACCTCTACTTACCAAGTGTCAAATTACCTTCTTGATGTTCAATCAGACTCACTAGGTCTTCCTGTGTGAATCACACATCCAGACTTCAACCCATCAGGAATAGAACATCTCGACCTCCTGCTAGAATCCCACATCTGAATTTTGCCAATTAGGAATCACAAATCCTGACTGGACTTCCTGCTTGGTGTCTGGTCCTCTTAACCCGTCAAGTTAGTCAACCCTACATACTCGGTAATAAGGTTAGGTCAATAGCACATCTAACTTTAATTCACTTGTCATTTATCAAAACTCAAGTTTGATCATTGGTGTCAAATGCACCAATATAAGATTCAGAAATTCATACTTTCGATCGTCAAAGCAGCGTTACAGTGTCGTTAAGTCATCTTTAAAGTAGTGCGCAAGAGAGTTAATCATTAGAGTTGTTATTCTTGAGGTGCTGGTTGAACCCTCTTTTGATAGCCCTTTTCGGGCCCCTGGACCGGTCGCGGGTGCCCCCACAAGGCTGACGTGGCGTGACTTCAGTGAATCTTTATCTGGCCAACTTTATCCATTTCCGGGCACCTAAACCTGTTCGGGCACCTGGACTATGACGTATGCTGGACAATCTGCGTGTGTCACCTCAGCTCATGCTAGTCATCCATTATGCCCCTTCCCGAGCGCCTGGACCAACTCCGGGCACTCGGACCTTCGAGCGCTTGAACTGTATCTAGGTGCTTGGAGCCCCTTTTTTCAGCCACGTGATTTCTTACATCGCAAAGTTAGCACAAAAAACAATAGTATGGATATAAAATATTTGATAATTTAAAGACTATTCGATCCTGACTTTCGGATTTCCATAAAACTCTAGGTCGAACCTATAGGATCGAGACATGTTGGGGGTGGGTGGGTGGGGTGAATAACACTTATGGCTATCACGTTTTTCACAAAACACAGAATGCACAATGAAAATAAAGAAACAAACACAACAACGACACAAGTTGGTTTTACTAGGTTCGAAGCTTGTGACGACTCTTACTCCAAGGCTCACACTCATTTAGTGTTTAATTTGGGCAATTCACTATCAATTCATAATTTTAAGTATAGAGATGAAGTACAATGATAAATTAGTTAAAATACTATGAACACTTGTACCGACGACTTTAGAATTCAGAGAGGTGTGCTTTCGATCGTCGGGGTTGCGTAGACTTGTCATTGGAGCTGTGCGCAGGAGCAATAGATGTTCAGAAATCATTATATCAAAGTGCTGGTAGAGGCCTCCTTTTAAAGACAAGTTGAACATGATCCGATCCACTGATCTCGGGATCACTATTTATGACTTGACTTTTATCGATCAACCGATCCTCTTGATCGATTGAGCGATCCTTCTGTATAAGCCTGATTTTTTGTCTAGATTCCGCTGCTTCGGGTGAGTTTTAGTTTGGTCAACCAATCCCACCATTAAGTTAACTGATCCCACTATCCTCGTTGGCTTATATGGTCCAATCAACTCACTGTTGATCCACCCTTCGGTCGACTGAACCTCCCTGTTCGGTGGACTGATCCTTCAATCAAAACTTCATCGCGAGTTGAAATCTAATCTTTTTTACTCGGAGGTTCAGTCGTCTGATTTGGAAGTTCAGTCGACCGAATAAGACAAAATCTGACCCTACAAAAATGTTAGTCTTCCTGTAAAATAGAATTAAAATAAAAGATAAAAAATATATAAAAATTAACTTTAACAACCTCCAGATTGTCCGGTCCTAACTTTGAGTTTGCTGAAACTCTAGGTCGGACCGATGTCTACTGTTATTTCTTCAGGAAATACGTCCTCACCTACTCCTCTCAGGAGAAATTATCTTTTGCCAAACCAGTTCTCCAGACCATCTAGAATTTTGCTCAGTGTTCAAGACTTTAGGAATTCATACTGAACGTCCACTCCACGACCCGCCTAATCTTCCACCTAGTGTTTATGACCCCCAAGATTTTTACTTAAAGTCCTAGACTCTAGGATTTTGCCCAAAGTCCTTGACCTGTCAAGACTTTGCCAAACTCCCAGACCAGGACTTCATTGCCTAACCGCAGCTAGGACTTTCCACTTGCCTAATCGCAACCAAGACTTTCCACTTGCCTAGTATCAATTAGGACTTTCTTTTGCCTAAGATCACTTAGGACTTTTTTATAAACTTAGTCAACCTTGTTAGACAACAAGAAACCTTAAGTTTGAACCCTTTTCCATAATCAAAGCTTAGGTTCAATCGTCTGGTGCTTTTTGCACTAACAAACTGATGCCTACTGTTTCCTCTACGGGAAACACTTCCTCACCTACTCCTCTCAGGAGAGTTTACCTAATGTCAAACCGGTCTTCTAGATCATTTAGACCTTTTGCATAGCATCTGAGACTTTAGGATTTTTTGCTGGACGCCTGATCCCCGACCTATCTAGCCTTTCACCTAGTGTCTGCGACCTCCAGGACTTTCACCCACTGTCCTCAACACGTAGGATTTTTTTGCCTGATATCCTCGATCTACTAAAACTTCTGCCCAGTTCCTCGGACCAGGACTTTCTTACCTAGACACAACTAGGGCTTTCCACCTTCCTAGTATTCACTAGGACTTTTACCTTGCCTAAACTCACTTAGGATTTTCTTCCACACTCAATCAGACTTATTAGAATCACAATAATCCTTAACTTTGAACTCTTTATCATTATCAAAACTTGGATTTGATCATCTGGTGCTTCCTGCACTAACAAGAAAGTCATGGGGGTTAAGTGGTCAGATGTTGAGCAAAGAAAGCCAAAACGGGTCTGGAGTGTTGGTGCAGGGAGCACTAGACAATCGAACCTGTATTTTGATAATGGCAAAGGGTTCAAAATTAAAATTACTTGTTGTCTAACAAGTATGAATGAGCTTGCAGGAAAGTCCTAAATATTCTTAGGCAAAAGTCCTAGTGATTCTAGGCATGTGGAAAACCCTAGGAGGAGGTAACTCTAGGTCCTAGGGGGTGATAACCCTAGGTTATGGAAAACCCTAGCTGCGGTTAGGAAATGAAGTTTTGGTCTGGGGGAATGGGCGAAGTCTTAGCAGGATGAGGGCGTCAGGTGAAATCCTAGGATCACGGATTGTAGATGGAAGTCCTGGGGGTTGCGGACACCAGGCGAAAGACTGGATGGGTCAGAGATCGGGCATCCAACAGAAAAGATCTGAAGCCTCGAATGCTAAGCAAAAGTTCAGATGATCTGGAGGACCAGTCTAGCAAAAGATAAACACTCCTAAGAGCAGTAGGTGAGGATGCGTTTCCCGAAGAGGGAACAGTAGGCGTTGGTCTGACCTAAAGTTTCAGCGAAACTTAAAGTCAGGACCGGATAATCTGAAGATTGTCAAAACTTATATTTCATTATATATTATTATTTGGACTAACCTTATTTTGTAGAAAAATGAAGTAGCAAAATAAGGGGGTCCGGGCACCTGGAGTTCGGGCTCCCGAAGTTAGTCCAGATGCCTAGGAAGCTTCCGCTCGGGCGAGGCTCCCCGACAAGCACCTTCTCGGTCCGAGCACTTGGAGCTAGTCCAGGCACCCGGAAAGCCGAAGTCTATCTCATCGCCAAGCTAGAGCGCGTTGATTGGACGGGCCTAAGTCACGGTCCGAGTGCCCAGAGGAGGTCCAAGTGCCCAGAACAACCTATACCAGAGGCTAAAACACAACATTCTGAACGACTTCTGCTCTTGCGCGCTACTAAGAAAATGCTTCCACGACGCCCAAATGTTGATTTGATGACCTTGAACAAGAATATTCAGATATGTAGTTGTCGGTATATTTTACTTTACAATCATTTTAATATTATAATTTCACACTTGTACTTATTCGGAATTGATAGTGAATTGGCCAACGGAAGCTATCAACCATCGCGGACCTTGGGGTAGGAGTTATCACTGGCTTCGAACCAAGTAAAGAAATGTGTTAGCGATTGCTTTGTTTTCTTTCTTTCTTTTTGCTGTATTTTACTCGATTGTTTTTAAACGAACATGAAAGCCACGAGCGCTATTCGCCCTTCTCTAGCGTAATGATCCTATAATTGGTATCAGAGTGGGGCCGCTTCGAATCGGTAAAACCACCATTCAAGCAAGTTTTTCGTGGTTTAGTCGTTGAATTTTCGGAGTCGATGAGAATCAGTATAATTGCCCCTTCCAATCATCTTTCTCACAATTGATTTTTTTCTCAAAGTTGGGCAACACCACTTGAGTTCGTTAGTTATTTTTATCTCCTGCACTACTAATCCAAGATTAAGTCTTAGAACAAGTCTTATTTGTCTATATGCGAGATTTTTTTTTCAATGGCCCACCAAGAAAGTTACAACACCGCACACCCTCCACTGTTCTCCAGTGAGGATTTCAACTACTGTAAGAGTCGAATGGACACCTTGAGACCCAAGTGGAAGTGTGGATCATAATCCAAACCGGATTCATATTTCCTACCGAAGATGGAGTACTCGTCCCCTGCAATAAATGAGACGCACGAACCTGTAAGAAGATCGAAGTTGATGCAAAGGCAAACCAGACCCTCCAGTGTGTCTTAACTAAAGAAGAATTGAATCGGGTCGGTCCCTGAAACAACACAAAGGAGTTGTGGGAAAAGTTGATCGAGCTGCCGACACTAAGGTAAGCAAACGAGACTTAATTTTGAATAAATTATACAATATTAAAACGCAGGATGGTGAGTCAGTAAGTCAACTCCACGCTCGGATCCAAGACCTACTCAACGGTCTCCATGCAATTGGTTAAAAGGTAGAAAATTGTGATATCATAAGGTATGCCCTCAAAGCTTTTCCAAGAAACAATTTGTGGGCATCCATGGTAGATGCTTACAAAATTTCCAAGGATCTCTCCTTAATTAGATTAGATGAATTATTTTCTGAATTCAAACTTCATGAACAGATTAATGCACTGTCAATTGAGAAAGGTATTACTTTGGTCGTAGGTACAAACAGAATGAGGAAACCAAAAGCCAAGTGTCGGACCAAACCCGAGTTCGAAGATGAATAAGACTCAGTAGGCCAATCCTGGGGATTGGTAGAGTACAAGATTTGGTTTCAATTTCCATGGTGATCAATATACCAATCAGGCGGATTGGTAGACCAATTAGGCAGATCGGTAGATCGATCATGTCCTATAAAAGAAGCCCTCTTCCTGAGGCTTCTTTATCAACTTTCAAGTGCCTCCACTCTTTCTTACCTCTGAAATGATGACACTCCGACTAATCGTTGCTCTAACATCTATGCTCATCTTTAGATCATTAGTTGTTGGTATAGTTTGTATTCTTTTCTTGACTTATCGTCTTTCATACTTGAATTTAAAAAGGAATGGTAAACGTGTTACCGTTCCTCGACTTTTGTAAAGATAAGTATCTTTCTCATTATGAGAAAGAGACTATTAGTGGATTATCCATCAAAAGCAATCCAAGATCGTTAACCTTGGACTAGCAACTGCATGCTATGAACCAAGGAAAAATAAATTTGCCTTTTGTGTTGTGTTTTCTTTTTTTATTCCATTGCTTACTTTGAAAATTGTAAAATAAGTTTTTAAATGAGAAAAAGTGAAGAGCGCTATTCAACCCCCCTCCCTCTAGTGCTTTTATGATCCTACATAATTGATAGTAAAATGATAAATTCATTAATATGTATGATTGCATAAATGTGATTCCCTTACAATTAGATTTTTGATACCACTATCATTAGAAATCTCCTATTTGTATTAGAGCCAATTAATAATGTCACATATACCAAAAATGATCAAATAGACATGATTCTCATGTTTTTGTTGTTGGTGCAATCATGCTCCAAGTATGTGTCTTGCATCTCATTTTTTTATGTTTGGTGAAACATTAAGTTAGAAAATAATTATTAATCTTATATGTATGTAGGTGCAAAAAATTTGATATGTGTTGTGGGTGCAATAGTAGAAGCTTAAATAGGTCAATGAAGATTTGATACTTAGTAGGTGAATGCCCAAATGGGTCACTGAAGACTAGAGACTTAGTAAATGAAAGTTCAAGTAGGTCAAGAATTAACATTACTATTTAAGGTCCTCTTGTGCATACAGGACTCATTGTAGATCAAATGGATTTATCACACATACTTGGCTAGAGAAGATATATCAATGTGGCAAGCGAGACATGAATTCCCCATTAATCAAGAAGATGTTGCTGATTTGTGATGGGATTCTAACATCCAGAGGCTCTCCCTTAGCAGCAGTATAGTGCTTGGTAAGATAGTATGCATGATTAGATCGAAGAGGAAGTTCAATATTCAGCCTATTTGCAGTATAAGTAGCACATGGGAGGCTACATTCAAGGGGCCCATGTCATATGTGTTATACAAAGCATGCACATTTTCTGGGAGTAGAGTAGAGAGATAGGAGCATATCTTCTTTAGATGCCCCATGACAACTCAGATATGGAGGAAGGTAAAGGATTGTCTTCTAAGGCACAAAGAGATGGCATCCTACAGGAGAATGTTCCGAGTCTTCAAGCAACATTTCAAAGAGACTCATATTTTGGTAAAGGCTTAGTACTTAGTCATGTCTTTTATGGTCCATCATATTTGGCAGGCTAGGAGCGAAAACCTTTTTAAAAGAGAAAAAATTGATGTAGAGAGTACTTATAGGAAAGTACAAATATATGTGATCATTTTATATCTTTGTAGATCTGACACTTCATCGGATATAAAAAGTTGTTCAAGAACTTCTTTATAAATCATTTTAGTGGTTAGTTACTAATAAAAAAAAAGAGAATTAGATACTTTGAAAATGAGAACAAAGTAGATTGACGAGGACTAGGCATGAGGAAGCCTAAGCAGATTGAGGACTGAATATATGGCATGTGAAGTTCCAGTAGATCAAGAGACAAGATATTAAGCAAAGCGATGAGACCTTAGGGGTGACAAAGTCTCTAAGAATGAAGACTTGTAAGCTTGGAAGATTCTTAGCATGACAAAGTCTTAAAGGCATGGAGAGTCTCTTGGTGCAAAAGTAACCTCCTTAGAGGAGAGTTGAGTGCACTTGTATTTGGGGTATAGGTGGGACTATACTGAACCTTAGAAGTGGTTGGAGTTAAATAACAATTGATTGAAAGAGTTATTTACTCAATTAGTTAGGAGTTGAGGGTTAAACAAAATTTGGAGGTTTATGCCTACTGAAATGTCATTTGGGCACAGGGGGATCATGCTTATAACTCAGCGGATGCCAGAGTCTAGATGTTTTTGTCGACAAGAAGGTTGTTAGAGCACGTGGGGACCACGCTTGTAACTCATAACGAATGTGAGAGTTAGGAGGCTTTTACCAACTGAAAGATCGTTGGGGCACATGGGAACCACGCTTATAACTCACAATGGATGTGAGAGTCTGGAGGTTTTTGCCGATTAGAAGGTCGTTGGAGTACGTGGGGACCACACTTATAACTCGCAGCGAATATGAGAGTCTAGAGGTTTTTGCTAATAGGAAGGTCGTTGGGGTGCATGGGGGCCACACTTATAACTTGTAGCGGATGTGAAAACCTGAAGGTTTTTGCCAATCGAAAGGTCATTTGGGCGCGTGGTGGCCATGCTTATAACTCACATCAGATGTGAGCATCTGGAGGTTTTTGTCAATTGAAAGGTCATTAGGGCACGTGGGGACCACACTTATAAGTCGCAACGGATGCAAGAGTCTAGAGGTTTTTGTCGACCGGAAGGTCATTGGGGCGCATAGGGACTATGCTTATAACTTGCTGTAGATGCGAGAGTCTAGAGGTTTTTATGATGTCGATCGAGCACGTTTTGTGTTTTGATTAAGGAGTGAAAAAGAGTACATGTCTCAGTATATATTTTTCTTAGTAACGCTAAAATATCCTTAAGTTCCGTAGGGCTACAGATAGTTGATTCTCTATAGTCGATCTAGCCTCCTACCACTAGGATCTTGAAGGTAGTAGGCCTCATAAACGAGCTTTTGAACAACTTTATAAGGCTCACTCCATTGGAGTTCCAATTTGCTAACGTTTTCGACTGACTTGACTTTTTTTTTACACTAAATCTCCTTCTTAAAAAAATCAGAGGACAACATGTCTGTTGTAATTTTACCTCATCCTCTATCGGTAGGATGTCAGCCGGGCGGCTGCCCTCTCTTAGATTTCACTGATGAAATCAAGCTTCAATAGACATCAATCAATATTATCTTGATCGTACAACAAATTTTGAGTGGTCTCTTCACCTACCTTGACAGGAATTATTGCCTCCCCACTATAGACTAAGTGAAAATGTGTCATCTCAGTGCTCTCCTGTGGGGTGGTCCGGTATGACCACATAATGCTTGGCAATTCCTCCACCTAGTTGTCATCCATATGATCGAGTTTGGTTTTGAGTCCTCGAATAATTTCACGATTTGTAACTTTCGCTTGACCATTGCTTTGAGGGCACGTCACAGAAGTGAAAACTTGGGAAATGCCAAAACCTTCACACCATTCTCGAATCCTACGCCCTTGGAATTGCTGCCTATTATCTTAGATGAGTTTATTAGGAATTTCAAACTGACATAGGATATTGACCCATAGAAACATGATGATTACATGCTCAGTGATTTAGGCCAAAGCTTCCACCTCTATCCAGTTAGAAAAATAGTCAACCGCCACAAGTATGAACTTCTTCTAAGTGGGGGTGGTTGGGAAGGGACCCACGATATTCATTTCCCATTGATCGAAAGGACAAGAGACCAGAGATGTCTTCAGGGGCTCAGTCGGTCAATGGGGAATATTTTGATGTTTTTGACAGGAAGCACAAGTGGCTACCAGCCAAGTGGCATTAGCCAGCAGAGTAGGCCAGAAATATTCTGCTAATAATATCTTTTGCGCTAACATTTGACCTCCTATATAACTATCACATAACTCTAATAATTTCTTGCAGAATATAGTCAATGTTGTCTGGTCCAATACACTTGAGCATTGGGTGAGAGAAAGCTCGTTTATATAGATGACCTCTAATTAGAGTGAAGTAGCTGACCCTTCTTTCGACGTCTTGAGTTGCCTCAATGTTGATCAGCAAGATTCCTTACTGAAGGTATGAAATTAGCGGGATCCTCCAATCAATTAGTTCTTTTATGTTTGTTTGTAGGTCGATTTGGACTATCAGCAGGGTTTACACCATGAATTTGTCCATAATCCAAATGGATAATGAGCTAGTCATTTTTGCTAGTTCATCTACTTTCTAATTATCCACTTGGGCCATCTAGTGTAAAGTGACCTCTAAGAAACTAGTCTTTAGCTTCTCATATGCTTCTATGTATATCTTGAGCCGCTCACTATTAACTTAAAAATTTCTAGCCAAATGTTGGGCTATCAGTTGAGAGTCTGAGTGAATGGCCACTCGAGTGGCTCCTACGTGTTTTGTTGCTTGAAGTCCAGCTAGTAGTGTTTCATATTCAGCTTCATTATTAGATGCTATAAAATCTAACCGAACAGATAACTGCATCATATCTTCTTGGGGAGATATTAATAAAATTCCTACGTCACTACCTTGTCGAGTAGAAGATCCATTAACGTATATTCTCCAAATTCCCTCCGGTTCTAAATTGTGAACCTCAGTCAAGAAATCGAATAGGGCTTGAGCCTTGATAGTTGTTCGGGGTTGATATTATATGTTATATTCACTTAGCTCTATAGTCCACTTGATAAGTCTCCCTGAGGCTTAAAGATTTATCAACACTCTGTCCAAGGTGCTATTTGTGAGGACTATGATAAGATGAGAGAGAAAATAAAGTCATAGGTGGTGAGCAATCAAAACTAGCCTATAAGCTATTTTTCAAGAGCTACACCGACACTCCGACACCCTTTAATAGATGATTCAAAAAAATATACTGACTGTTGTACATTGTTGTCTTACCTAACCAACACCGATCCCAAAACTTCTTCGGTAGCCAACAAATATAGTTATACTTGCTTTCCGACCACTGGCTTGGAAATGGATCCACTGGCTTGGAAATGGATGGTAGCATTTCCAAGTATTTCTTGAGCTCAGTGAAGGTTTTGTCATGATATTCGCCCCACTAGAATTTGGTAGTCCGACAAAGTATTTTGAAGAAAGGGAGGGTCTGGTCTACTGACCAGGAGATAAACCGGGAAAGTGTATTGATCCGACCTACTAGTCACTGGGCTTCTTTGAGATTTTGTGGAGCATTCATATTTATAAGTTCTTGGACTTTTTCCAGGTTAACCTCAATTCCCGCTTAGTGACAATAAACTCGAGGAACCAGCCTCCCCTTACTCTGAATAAGTACTTGTTTGGATTCATCTTGAGCCCATATTTCCATAGAGTGCTGCAAGTTTCTTCTATGTCTAGAATTAAGTCCGTCGCTGGGAAAATTTGATCAGGATATCATCCACATATACTTCAATATTTCTTCCAATCTGCTATCGAAAGATTTTGTCCATACGTCTTTGATATGTTTCTCATGTATTCTTTAGTCTAAACGGCTTAACAGTGTAGTAGAAGGTATCATCAGAGGTAATGAAGCTAATATTTTCTTGATCTTCCCGAGCGAGGGGGGATCTAGTCGTATCCTTGATAAGCATCCATTATGTAGATCTACTCACTTCCAGAAATAGAATCAACCATCTTATCGATGTGGGGAAGTGGGTAACAGTCCTTCAGACTTGCTTTGTTGAGATCCCTGAAGTCAATATAGACTCACCATTTGTTATTGGGTTTGGCTTCTAGTTGAAAAGCCAAGCTGGAAATTGCACTTCCTTGATATGCCCCGCTTCCATCAGTTTGTTGACCTCCATTCAGATAATCTTGTTCTGATTCGCCCCAAAGTCCCTCTTCTTATGTTTAACTGATCGGGCATCAGGAGGAATGTGAAGTTTGTGTTCCATCAAAGATAGAGTGATACCTATAATTTCTTGTAGCGACTAAGCAAAAATATCTCTATTATGAGATAAGCACGCTATCAGGTTTTCTTTCATCTCTAGAAGAAGATCTACTACAATCCGAGTGACTTCCTCTAGCTGATTGGAGTGGATTTTCCTTCCTCCCGCTCTTTAGTCGGCTAGGATATGAGCTTATTTTTATAGCATGCACTCTTGCTACTTGGGTTTTTGAGCTTTACATGCCTTCGATTCGATCATATCCACATAGCACTTTTATGCCACCAAGTGTTCTTCCTTCACGTCGCCCACTAGACCCTCTATAGAAAATTTTACCTTTTGGTAGAAGGTGGAGATCACCGCTCGAAACTCATGTAGGGAGGGTCTCCCAAGGATGTCATTGTATGCCAATGGAGGATCCACCACTATAAAAGCGCTTCTCCAGATCCTCATTAGGACTCAACTCCCAAGGAGATGGCCAGTTGAATTTAGCTGAGCGGCTGCACCTCATTTCATGTAAATCCATATAAGGCAGTGGTCATGTGCTGGAGCTCACCTTGGTCGATTTGTATTTTGTTGAAGGTTATTTTGAAGAGGACATTGGCAAAGCTTCTTATAACCATGAAAACTCTAGATACTTTAGAGTTGGCGATGATAGCTTTGATAATCAAGGCATCATCATGAGGGAGATCTATCCCTTCATGATCTTAGGGCCCAAAGATGATTTGGAGGTCCTTCGCTTGTTCTCGACTGGAGCCAACCGTATGAATTTTGAGTCACTGATCGTGGGTTTTTCACACCCGATTGAAATCTTCATCAGTGGGGCCTCCAAAAATCATGCCTACCCTTCTTACCACAATATTTCTCTAATTTTCTTCCTACCTAGTCTGAGTAGGATCCGCACCATCATGAGGGGCGGAAGGGTTGCCTGGTAGCGATCGTATATTGGTTAGCCAACTGGCTATACTGGGGCTCGGTGCCGGAGGTCTAATTAGCTGTGGAGTAATTTGGGGAGGCAACCGACCATGTTCAGCTATTTAGCGACTATCTTGGGCATATTTATGGCAGTCTTGATTATTGTGGATTTTGGTGGTAAGTACAAAAAGTGGGTATCCAGCTACGAAGCTCAATAGATGAGATCCGTGCCACTTCCATATGCTGCACTATCCTTCCTTCCCAAGCTACTGGGAGAGGACTCAGACAGGGGCTCTTTGTGTTGCATGGGAGGCGGAGGGGACTTTCACTTGAGTTGGACAGAGGGGCTGAAGCAGGTACTTCTTTTTTCGAGCGGCTTAGGCTTCTTCCACGTTGATGTATTTAACCATTCAACCCAACAAATAGTTAAAGTCCTTAAGGGGCTTTCTCACTAGGGAACAGAAAAAATCCTCATCAATGAGTCCTTAAGAAAAGACACTCACCAATATTTCAGAGGTGGTTGAAGGAATATCCATAGCCACCTAGTTGAACCACTTTATGTATGCCTTCAAGGATTCCCCGTTTGATGGTGAAGAGGCTTAGGTTGGTTTTATGGTACCTTCGGCTACTAGTGAAATGATGCAATAAAGCCCGCTTGAAATCTTTGAAGCACGTAATGGAACCATCAGGGAGCCGGTCGAACCACCTCTATGTTGAGCCGGATAGGGTAATTACAAATGCTCAACACTTAACACCGTCCGTGTACTGTTCCAGCAAGGCAACATTTTTGAATCGCCAAAGGTGGTCTTCAGGATCGATGGAGCCTCTATACTCTCTGACCAAGAGAGGTTAGACATGTTTTGGAAGCTTATCTCCAAGGATCTCTTGAGTGAAGGGCGCACTCAGCTATTCGGGTGAATTACTAGCAATAAGGGCATTCTCGCACTTAGGATCGCGGGGAGGTGAATATCCAACCGAGGATGCTTAGGACTGATTGGCTTTAACTAAATCCTCTACAAGCACTCAGAGCAAGGCCTTGGGGAACTCAACCAACTATCTTGGCTTGGATCTTCTATCAGTAGCTTGTGACCCTTCAGATGATGTTGCAGACACTTTAGAAAGGGGTGGTTCTACTCCTTGTTGCTTTTGTGCCAACGCATGTGCCAACGCTTGTGCTTTGGCCATTACAGCAAGTCAAAATACTCTTATGACAAAGTGACGGTTGTAAATTTTTCAACGTTGTCCATTCTCATGTTCTAAATCAAGCGGAGAGGTTCTCATAGATGACACCAAATTTGATCTTGTCTAGAAGTGATGAATTGTGGACTGTTGATGAGCTAGCTAGGAGTTTGACTGGAATAAGACTTCAATAGGGGAATGTCGGAGAATGCCTACAAACACCAATAGAATGAGGAGAGAAAAGATCGTCAGTAAGCAGGTCAGGTCCTTGGCATAACTACTTCAACGATCAAGTCAGAATCCAAAGAAAAGGAGAACAATGGCGTACTAAGAGAAAGGCAATGGACTTGTATACCTATGCTAGCGGAGAAGGACTCCTTTTATAATTAATACCTCTTGTAATCTCTACATTTATTAAATCATCATATCACTGCTTAATAATCTATCAAATCACCATGTTTCCAATGTATTCTGCAGTTCCATCGTAGGCATGGAGGAGTGTTGCGTATCTATATGAAGATATAATCTTCTAATTTTATGGCATGCCCACATGTTGTATTAATGTTTAAACGGGCTCATGGGTTGGGTGGTCTATTGGGTTGCTAGTCAGGAAATAGGCCATAAACAGGAGGCCCAGTCTTTCATGAGGAATGAATGAGCTATGATAATATCCAAAAAAGGAGCGGGGGTGAGGCTCATAGACAACCGATAGATTAGAGAGCTAGGCCCTGAGAGTGTGTCTGATCGATATTAGCCAATCGAAAGATGATAGGGAACAGAGCCCCGTAGGCATTCAACAAAGTTGGGCAGTTGGACCCCTGTGAGTCTGTCTGATTGACATTAGCCAATCGAGAGATGATGGGGGAGTAGAGCCTCGTAGGTGTTCGATAGAGTTGGGGAGTTGAGCCTCTAAAAGCTTGTCCGATCTGCATTAGCCGATCGGGAGATGATGGGGAGCAAAGCCCCGTAAATGTCCAATAAAGTTGGGGAGCTGGGCTGGATCGATCAAGCCAAGCCGATCGACGTGGGGAGTAAAAGAGATTAAAGAGAATTACCATAATTGACCGGATCAAATCATCAAATCAAATCAAATTAGTATTAAGATTATTCTAATAATTATGTTATAATTATTAGAATAATTCCTAGAATTATTCTTAGAATAATTCTGCTATTTATTAATTGGTCAATTGACCAAGTACTTTTTGAATATTATATACTGTATTGTTTCTAGGACAAATATCAATGAACAATAAGATTTATTATTGCTTTTATATTATTTCTTTCTCTCTTCCTATTCTTTCTCTTTAACATGATATCAGAGCCTTTATTTCTTCTTTTCACTACGCCACCACCACCATATCTTATTTCCTCTAATTATTATCCTTTTCCCTTTCTCAAGACAAAGTTTCCGTTTATTAATCTGATTTTTTCTTTTCTATCTTCACTTTCCCTTCTTCTTCATCTTCTGTCGTCGTCGCCGTCACCATCACCGCCTTCTCCGCTGTTACAGTCGCCTTCTCCGTCATCACCGCCACCGCCAATGAATTTTCCAACAACAGCCGAGATGTGATTTTCTCCTTTCTCTGCTGTCTATGCTAACTTACTACGGGTGCATCTTCTTCTGCCATCGAGTTGTTGTTTTGGCCAAGTTAGGCATGACTCCAAGCTAAAGAGCCGACACCCAACACCAATAAGCATGCATCCCCTTCTCCTTCGCTCCCACTATCACTGGTGCTGCCTCATCTCTCGGCACTAGTTTCTTGCCGCAACTCAGAGCTTTTACTCTTTATCTTCTTCGCCACACAACCACTGGAATCTCTGAAGAAGATGTTGGTACAGGTAGCATCAGACGATTGAACATGTATTTTGATAATAACAAAGGGTTCAAAGTTAAGTTGTCTTGTGATCTAACAAGTGTTGAACCAAGTGTGTAGGAAAGTCCTAAGTGTACTTAGGTAAAAATCCTAGTGATTATAGGCAAGTGGAAAATCCTAGAGGGTGGTAACCCTTTGTGGAAAGTCTTGGAAGGTCGAGCACTTTGGGTGAAACCCTAAAGTCGGGGACTCTAGGTGAAAATCCAGGTGGTCACGAACCAGGTGGAAGACTAGACAGGTCGGGGATCAGACGCCCAATGAAAAAATCCTGAAGACTCAGACGCCGAGAAAAAGTCCAGTCAGTCTGGAGGACCAGTTTGGCAAAAGGTAAACTCTCCTGAGAGAAGTAGGTGAGGACCTGTTCCTCGACGAGGGAACAGTAGACATTGGTTCGACCTAGAGTTTCAGCGAAACTCAAAGCCAGAACTGGACAGTCCGAAGACTATCAAAATAATTTATTATTTTATATTTTATTGTGCTAACTCTATTTTGCAGGATATGGTTGATATTTTGGACTAATGTATCTTGCAGGGAGCGAAAAGGACTTAAAAAGCTCGGATGAACAGTCTTCAAGGCGCCTCCCGGACTGTTGGAGGTGCCTCGGGTGCTTTAGGCGAAGGCTCAGCTCAGCAAGTCTCGAAGGGGCCTTCAAGGAGCTTGAAGGCGCCTTGGATGCTGGGTGGAAGGCGCCTTCCATGGAGCTTGAAGGCACCTTCGGAGAGATAGAGTTCGCAGAAAGCGGACCTTATCGGCGCCCGAAGCTATGGGGATAAAGTCTTAGCTGGAGGCACTTCCATGAAGGTTGAAGGCGTCTTCAATAGCCTATATAAGACTGGTTCAAACAGATGCACAACAACACTTGATCTTAACATTCTTTCTACTGCACGCTGCTCAAAAGATGATCTGACGAAGCCGTAAGATGACTCTGACAACCGGAAGCCCAAAATTCCTTGTTCTTAGTTATTAGTATACTTTCAATTGTACTTTAATTATTGTACTTGTAATTTCCGGATTGATTAGTGGATTGCCCATCGAAAGCACTCTCACATGCGGGTTTTTGAGTAGGAGCCGCCACATGCTCTAAACCAAGTAAAACCAAAGGTGTTAACTTGGTTTTTGTTCTTTTCGCTCTTTAATTTCCGTTGCACTAACTCTTACGTGATCATGTTTATCTAAAACGAGTGAAAAAGTCATAAGCGCTATTAACCTCCCTCTAGCACATTTCGATCCTACAGAAGACTACCGCTAGTTTCTTTGAAGAAGCCACCCCTTTCTGAAGAATCCGACTCGAGCAGCCTGTTGCCACCACCTTTTCTGAAGAAGTTGGCCCATTGCCACTGTCAATTGGCTTTCCTTCTCTACTACCGACACTAACCAAAAAGGGAATTCGCTTCTGCTACCTCTTTTCTGCCACCACTAGCCATAGGAGCATCTCCTTCGCAATCTTGCAGAGCCAACATCATATACAGGACAAGTTATTTTACTTTAGATGTCAAATACTCAACACCATCAAGATGACCAAAAATGAAATTCAAACCAATATCATATTTGTCACATAGTTGGTCATACTAGAAATCTATGCCCTAAAAGACTTAATTGGTCTCAGATAAAATGTCAAATTTGTCTTGGAAATGGACATTTTGGCATTCAATGCCCTAGTCAATTGGACTCATGATTTCATTGGTGGTCCTACAGCCTCAAGACAACCGTCTATTTCACAAGTATATCCTAAAGTTCTCTCGTCTGTACCTACTTGTGGTAAAACCCCAGAGTTTTCATCTACTGATTGGTATATTGACACTGATCAACTCATCATGTTACATTAGATTATAATATCCTTATAAACGTAGTGTCATATTATGCTCAGATATGGTTCAAGTAGACGATGGTTCAGGTTTGCAAATTGCTAATCTTGGAAACACATATATTCGATTATCTAATCGAACTTTTCATATGCGCATTGTCTTTCATGTTCCATCTATCACTAAAAATTTACTTTCTACATATCAATTTTATCTTGATAACAATGTCATTTTTGAGTTTTATCATAATCATTATCTTATAAAAGATAAAGGAGCAAATGCTATTGTGTTTTATGGAAGAATCAAAAATGGCCTCTACTATCTTCAGAGTTCTTCAATCAAAGCTTTTGTTGGTGAACACACAAATAAACTAACTTGACATGCTCGACTTGGTCATCCTTCCCTTCATATTGTTCAGTCAATCATCAATAGGTATGGTTTACCTACTTCCATTACCTTCTCGCCATCTCATTCATATAGAGCCTGCATGGAATCTAAAAGTTATAAGCTACATTTCTCTTCATCCAATCATGTTTCTAATTTTCAACTTGAAATAATCCATTCTAATGTTTGGGGCCCTGCACCTATTTTGTCTAATCAAGGTTTCCAATATTATGTTACCTTCATTGATAATTTTAGTAAATATACTTGTATCTATCCTATGAGAAAGAAATCTAATTTATTTGATATATTCTGTAGTTTTAAAATTCAAGTTGAAAGATATTTTAATAGTAAAATACTCTCTTTTCATTCTGATTGGGGAGACGAATATTAAGCTATTCATCGTCACCTTGTCTCTTGTGGAATTGTTCATCGAGTTTCTTATCTTCACACTCCAGAACAAAATGGATCTGCTAAGAGAAAACATAGACACATAGTTGAAACTGCCTTAGCTCTTCTTCATCAAGCATCGGTTCTGCGTAAATTTTGGGATGAAGCTGCTAACACTTCCGTATATCTCATAAATCGACTTCCTACTTCATTGCTCAATCATAAGTATCATTTTGAAAAACTTTATAATCAAACTCCTGATTACACTTTCCTTGGAATTTTTGGTTGTGCATGTTATCCATGGTTACACCCTTACTCTAAACACAAACTTGACTCTTGTTCACTACAATATGTTTTCCCTTGTTATAGTAATTAGCACCATGGTTATCGTTGCTTGCATATACCAATGGGATAAATTTATATTTCATGACATGTTACTTTTGATGAATCTCTATTCCCTTTTTCAATAGCTTCTTTGATCACTCCTCCAGATACAAATGACACCTTCTTAATGCCACATAATATTGTCAAAAGTGATGACATCCTAGGTACTTCTCCGGAGCTCTCTAATAACTTTCCTATACCATCAAAATCACCTCAGGTTGCTGCTCCAATCTTGGAAGCCTCGTCGGTCGAAGATAATATGCTCTCTAGTTCTGGATCCTCGGATAATGTAAGCCCGTCATCTATATCACCATGTCAGCCTACTTCCTCGTCGTCGTCAACAAGTGATTCAGATGATAATGCTCCTCGTCACATACTTCCCATTAGTGACATTTATGAACGTTGCCCACCAAATGCAACTCGATATCCCCTTTCACGAGCTCTAGTGGTCTCCTCAAAATCTATCCCCTTTCACGATACAGATTGGGCAAGTTCTCCTGAAGATAGACTCTCTACTAGTGGATATGCAATATTTCTTGGAAGAAATCTTATCTCATGGAATTTGAAAAAGCAATCTACGGTATCTCGTTCAAGCACTAAGGCAGAGTATAAAGCTATAACAAATACAACGTCAGAAATTATTTGGCTTCAATCATTTCTCTCTGAACTTCATCTTGCATCAAATATTGTACCAAAAATTTGGTGCGACAATATTGGAACAACATATCTCATAGTAAATCCAATCTTTCATGCTCGTACACCATATGTGGAAATTGATTTTTATTTTGTTCGTGAACCTGTTGCAATTCAACAGTTATCCGTCTCTTATATTTCTGCTGAAGATCAAATCGCTGATATTTTTACTAAGTCATTATTCAGACAACGTTTCAACAAGTTAGCAAGCAAACTCAACGTTAAAGATCTCCAGTTAAGTTTGTTGGGGGAGAGGGGTGAGGGGTAAAAGAGATAAAAAAAGAATTACCAGAATTGACCGAATCAAATCAATAAATCAAATCAAATTTTTATTTTTATTATTATAATAATTCTGTTATAATTATTAGAATAATTCTGTTATGTATTAATTGGTCAATTGACCAAATACTTTTTAAACATTATATATTATATTATCTTTAGGATACACATCACTGAACAATAAAATTTATTATTGTTCTCATATTATTTCTTTCTCTCCTCCTATTCTTTCTCTTTAACAAGGAGATCTCACCAAGAAAATTACTTAATTATCCTATCTTAAACTTTAACTATCACATACTATGGTTCGCTAACCTTCGGACCCCCTCCTGGGAGCCCCCTCTCCGTATTGTTGGTATCAATTAGCATTTTGTATTCCTTTTTTTGCTATGTATTAAGACATTTTAATGTAGGCGTAATGTTCTGGTGCAATAATGCCCCAAGTGGCCAAGGTTGGCAAAAAATTAAGTCAGAATATGTTGTGCTTACTAATATGTGGGTCAAGTGTATAAGTGGAGGAACTTGATAGGTAGATGACAAGTGTCAAGAGAAAGTAGATTGTTGGTGTAAGGATGATTCAAGTGGTTGAGGTTGATTAGGTGTTCAGTGAAGAGAAGTTGACTTCAACAAATGGAGAATACCAACAAGAGTTGGCATGAAACTCAAATAAGGTATATGCCAATGAGGAAGACCTGAAGGCAATGCCTCTTAGTATATGAGGAAGGATTGGAGGTGAGACATCTTTACAGAGGAAGATATAGGGATGCCTCTTGGCATATGAGATGTGAGAGATTATGAAAGACTTATATAATCTTTGTTTTGGTAGATTTTGCCAAAGTATGCACTCAACCAAGAAATAGGTATTCCTAGATCATAGTCGAGGATTGAAGTATTGACTAGAAGATTCGATTGATTGGAAGTGAAGTTCACATAAATGAATTAACTTGATAGTCGAACCAAGATGATCTACTTGCAAATAAAAGAACACCATTTCAACTTGAGTTGATTAAAAAGTAATTCAATTGATTGGATAAATGACTATTGGAAATATTCTGCTGTGTTTGAATAGAGTTATTTGAAAATGGCTTGACTCCACAACAATGGTTATCTTAGTTGATGGATTAGTGTTTGGTCAACTAGATTGAATTTACATTAATTTACATTGACTAAATATGTTTTGAGATGATTAGGATGTGATCTCCAAAAGATGAGCTTCCAATTTTATATAATTGAGTCAATTAACAACAGTTGATTAGAATGGATTTGAATTGACTATAAACATGTTAAGTTGAATCAAGATGCATATAACATATAAGACTTTTGTGATCAACGTTTTAGTCAATTGATGAAGATTTGAGTTGTTTGAAAATAAATAGAATAGTTGTGTCAAGCTTATCTAAACTCAGTTTGAAAGCTACAAATAGAGGGTGGTTAAGGGAAGCTTGACTAGCAACCATTGAGAAACCATCATGACACTATTCTACCAGTACTCTAGATCTATGAGTACTTTATTTTTTGTCTTTATTATTATCGTGATACCCAAAAGCTTAAGATTTCTATTTTCAAGCTCTTGGAAGGTTTTAGTTTTTCTTGCATGTTTTCATTGTCCTTTTACTATTTTATATTTCCATTAAAGAAAAGTTTTGTTATGAGGTTTTTCTAGATCTCGAAGGACATAAAGTAGTGAAATTTTGAAAGGAGTGACTCACCTAATGACTCAATAGACCATGGAGCTAAGAGGTTCATACCATGCTAAATCATTTTGTTATTACTTTGATTTATATTTATATTTGTTGCATATATTTGGTTTTGACTAACATGAATACTAACAAAGTAACAAGTGTTTAGGCCTTGCATTTGAAAGAGCATTAAAAATAATAAATTTCCACCTATTCAACCCCCTTAACACTGGGAGGAGGTGAGAGAAGGGGAAGGAATAAGAAACAAGGGGAACAAGAGAATTGACCATTTTTTTGGGATGGAGTGAGTTAAGGAGGCGAAGGGGAGAGAACGATAAGCTTTACCCCTGCATGCTCGGGAATAGGCACAATTTCTTACACCCCAAATCGAGGTGTAAGGAAGGGGAAGAAAGCTTGATGGTAGTCGGGTTTACCCTGAGGGATATAGTAGGTTCTTCTGAGCAATATAATTGAGTTTCTCCTCATGAGTTGAATAAATATTGCTGACCAATAATGTCAAGATTTAGCAGAGCAATCTCATAAATTTTTGTTGGGCAATAATGTTAAGATTCAACAGAGCAATAATACTAAAAGTCCGTTGAATAATAATGTTAAGTTTCTGCAGAGTGACCGTAGGTCCACTGAGAAATAATGCTTAGTTCCATAGAGCAACCGCATCAAAATTCGCAGAGTAATATCATCAAAGTCTAGCAGAACAATGTTATTGAGGTTCACTGAGCAATAATACTTAGTTCCACAAAGTAACTGCATGAAGGTTCACAGAGCAATATCACCAAAGTCTCATAGAACAATGTTATTGAGACTCACTGAGCAATAATGCTCCATTCCACAAAGCAATCGCATGAAGGTTCGCAGAGCAATATCACCAAAGTCTTGCAGAACAATGTTATTGAGGCTTGCCGAGCAATAATGCTTAGTTCCATAGAACAACATCATTAAGTGTCATAGGGAAATAACATTAGGATCTGCAGAGCAATATTATTAAGTGAATCTTTTATCATTAAGCTCCTGGTTAGCAACATGTGGTGATAGTTGAATGGAGAAGTGTCAAAGGCGGTTCCTTTGATCCCTTCCCCATCTTAGGTGGCGATTGATGATTGGAAAGGAAAGTAATGGATGTCCTAGACTATTTCCTTAATCCCTTCCTCATAATACATGGCAATTAGTGAATGAGGGATGAGTAATGGGTGTCAGAAGCAGTTCCCTGGAAGCTTTCTTCACTTTACGTGACAGTCAAGGATTGGAAGCAATGTAATGGATTATCAAAAACTGTGTCTTCACTGACTCAGGTTGGAAGAAGTAAAAAGACGCATGAGGTAGGTGATGTGGAGATTATCTTCTAACAACTATATAAACACCTCGTATAGTAGCTTCTAGGTACGATGGTTTTCTATTTCTGACTAGCGGAGGCAACTCTTTCTTCTTAAAGTTCTTCTCCCTTTACTTTCTCTTTATGTTCGTTAATTACTAACTTAAGAGTCGGAGGGGCTGTGCTGGAGGAGTCAACCAACTCTAATCAGTGTTACTTTCTTAGATCCATAAGATTATATGAGAGAAGAGGAAGTGCTGAGAAGGCGGAGCCTAAGCGAGTAGAAAAATGAGCTATCAAAACTTGTTCCGATTTTATCCCTCCTTCAATCGAAGAAGTTTTCCTGGTCAACTTTGCCTAACTTGGCATCCTAGGACTTGAGGTCCTCATCGAAGATCCCAGATCTAGAGGTGTGCTCGAAGGAGGATTTGGAGGTGGTAGCATTGTGCTTCTTGCAATACTCAACCACCTTGGTCATGATCTTGGAGAAGACGTTGGGAAGGAGGATGGCATTGTCGGCGCAGTTGTCCTCAATCATGTGCTTGATGGTTTGCGATTTCATTGCCACCGCCTCCTCCACCTCGAACACCTCATCGTCCGAGCTCCTCAGCGTGATCATCCTCACCATGCCTTCCACTATCCAAGAAATTGAACGAGAAGATTGAGGGAAGGAGAGATCAAGAAAGAAAAAATAAGAGGCAAGAAAGCCATGACATAGATGGGTTGTGGGGGGTCGAACGTGAAGATGTTGGGACTGATCGACGATTCCTATGTTGAGGTCTCCATCATCATCGTGACTATCAAAGTTCACAACAAGAGGAAATGCATGCTATTTTTCTAACTTTATATATTTAACCTTCGTTACTCTCCTTATTAATCTTCCCTCCCTCCCAAACAAGGGGAACATAAATATTTTATTTTCCCTCCCTTCCCCTTCCAATGAACCTTCCCTCATTCCATCCAAACAGAAGCTAAGTCGCTCCACTAGTCCTACCATGACAAAGATAATGAGTCTAGGGATGAATTAGAGGCAGACTTAGCTTACTATAAGGAACACATGGCATCTTTGTTAAGTCTTGTTCTATTAGACGAAAAGGAATCTCATTTCACTAAGTTAGTTAGATTTAAAGTAGTATGATAGTAAGCAACTAATTGAGTTTTGAGAATGACTTATGACAGAAAGACTTATATCATATGAGAACAATCCTAAGAAATATAAGATTTATTTTACATGTAGTGCACCTAGGTGGCACAATGCATTTAAGGATATCAAGTAGACAAAAGAGTTTTTTGTTTTTTATTAATTCTGACATCTCGCTCTTTGAACCAACTAATTCTAGAGATAATCGACCGGGTTCAACAGAAATTTTCCACTGACTACCAAAGTAAATCTGAGAAACACAAATGGGCCCTAGTGAATGACCCAATATCACAAATAGTTCTAGCACCACAGGCATATGATATGCTCCATGAGAGAATTGAACTCTCTTACCATCACATCGAATCCAGGGGTGACAAAAGAGTATACTTGCATCTATAGGTGGAGGGATCTAGAGGGTCTTCCTTCATAGTCAGTAGCTCCATCGACTACATCAACTGCACATGGGTAAAGTCAAATACATTGATCAAATTACTTAGGTTGTGCATAGTTGTAAGGCAAGCGACTGTAGGATCATCTTGGAGGATCACTTTGGAGTTTTAGATGAAGCAATGTATAGAAATATGTAGATGAGGTGGCGATTGTTAGATTAAGCAGCATATTTAGCCCAATGGAATTAAATATGATCTAAATGACAATTTTCAATATGGTTTTTCATGGTGACAACTAGATATGCGAATTTCTCACCATGGAACTTAAGAAAGCCTAAGACACAATGTGAAGATGTATTTGGAGGATATGATACATAAAGAGACTTATAGAGAAGATGATTTTATTCTTTGAGATTCTTTTTTGCATGGGCAACATAAAAGTGTTTTTTTCCCTACTTTTCTTCATTGAAATTGCTCTTATCTTTCTATGAATTGTTCTACCAAGCGAATTACAAGTTAATGATTTGATGCCAGATTTTATTCGAATTAATGAAAGGAGCAATCTCCAATCCGATTTTAGGCTATGATACACTAAGAGACTTATAGAAAAGATTTTATTCTTTGAGAGTCTTTTATGCATGGGCAACATAAAAGTGTTTTTTTCCTACTTTTCTTCATTGGAATTGCTCTTATCTTTCTATGACTTGTTCTACCAAGGGAATTACAAGTTAATGCTTTGAGGCCAGATTTTATACAAATTGATGAAAAGAGCAATCTCCACTCCCATTTTATGATATATAAGGCTCATCTAGTATATATATATTTATATATAGACTAACCCATGTAGGGTAGCCCTATATTTATATATAGTGAGTTTCATTAAACTTATGGAGGTTCTCATGGATACTCTTGTTAAACTTTGGCAATTCATTCCCTTAGTTTAAGTAAAAATAGTCATGCCCTTTTACATAGCCTTATGGCACTCATTTCATTGCTAGAAAACTCCTACATAGCCTTATGGCACTTTTACCATGCATAAACAACATATGGGCCAAACCATTTCCCCAAAAGACAAACATTCTTTAGCAATAGAACAACATGTATGCATGAAGGGTGAGAGGGTATGATCCTTTTGGGTGCCTGATTCTCACCAAAGGGGAAAAGAGAGCTTAATGTCCTCAAATTTCACTGACAAAAGTGGGACATCCACAAAATAAGGCCTGTGATCTACTTGTTATCAGGTGAGTTTTTTTTATTTTACTTTTTTTTTAGTCTTTTGCTTTAAATCTCCCGTAAGATCTTAGAGAACTGAAAAAGAGAGACCAAAAGAAAAAGCTGCCATGCAAGTCAGTAATAGAGTCAATGCTTGATAATTAAAAGCTAAGTACGCATATAGTACCCTACAACACAAAACTAACTTCACTTGTATACATACAGTGATGAAATGAAACCATACCCGGATGACTTGTTTCCAGGTTCCAAATCTTCCTGAACAGAGCAATCTGATTGCAGTCATCGTTAGAGCCACGTTATTTTGTTAATCCAGTGAGTATTAGTAAACTAGTAAATGACTACCTGAGGAAACTGCAGGCTTGTCGGTGGATTTAACTGTTCTATACATCTGCAAACAAGGACGAAGAATAAAGAAAAAGTTAAGTAGAAAGGAAACGATCAGCTAAAATATGTAACTGATAGATACTTCTGAATTTTTTTTTCTTTCTTTCTGATTTCCCTCATTTTACTGTTAACGAGGTAGATGCTCGTATTGGGGTTTCTACCAGATTATTAATCTTCATCTTATTATTGCGAAATGATGCCTACTTTTTTTCTGGTCTCCTCCTACTTTTGTGCCTTGATACTGCATGCTGTTTCTCTTTCATTACTCGTGTATTTTGAGAGAATAGAGTAACGGCCAACAGTCACCTGCAAATGACTCTTTACGTGGGCTAGAGTGAGATCTGTCACGTCCATAAGCTCCAAAATAGACTTCGGTGTAGCTCCTGACGCCAAACCATGATTGAAAGAAGGTACAAATTACCATAACAATCTTGTAAACGATTGCTAAATTAAACAGTAGTTGAACATCGAAAGCGTGAGATGGATGTAATGGAGTAATTAAATAAGGGGAATTAGTAAGTTTGGGTGCAATAGTGAGGCATACTCTCGTGGCCGCCGAGGAGGTCGACGGCGTGGACGAAGCGGGCGTGGAGGATGCTCGTCCACCGCATTCTCGGTGTCCTGCTTTTCCGAGGCATCATAAACTTTGAACTCACTAACTTGCAGGGGTGGAGGATGTTCGTCCCAGTCACGCCGAAGGGGTGAAGCTGGTGGCCGTAGCCCCCCGCCGTTGGAGACTCCGGTCTCAATCCCAGGAGCCACGTCGAGCCACAGCAACAAGGAAAAGAAGAAGGCATCCGGTTGGATGGATGCAGAGGAGGTGGTGCTTGATCAGTCGGGATGAAGCTCGAGGGACGGAGGTCGGTGACGCTGGTGACTGAGCTTTTCGGAGGGCCGATTTGAAGAGAGAGGTCAGGGGAGTCGGCGGGGGTTGTAGCCTCCCCAAAGACGACTGGCGATAGCATCATAAGATCTTCAGTTATGGATGATAAAAGTGTAGGAGGTAGGTGCATAGGCAGAGAAGAATAATTCTTCTTCTTCCTCCTCCTCTTCTTTTGATGTATGTGATGTGATTCAAGAGAGACAAAGACAGTGCAGCAAGAAAAGAGAGGTTGATGGACTAAGTGCTTCTCCCTTGATATTTAGCAAATGTATGAGAGAATGGAAACAGGATAGAAAGAGTGAAAAGGAATAATAATTGGTCAAAGCGACTTCAAGAACATGGTGGGTGGAGTTCTGAGTAATTTTGGTTAACCTGACAAGTCATTTTCTAACTTTATTGACAAGCTTGGAACAATTTATTTCCCAAGATCAAAAAAGAATAAAGGAAAGACGAAGAAAAGTGGAAAAGCATCTACTGAAGAGAGTTTCTAATTAAAATTATTACTTGGCAAATCATAGGTATTGTCTAAGCTGATAATAGACATTTAGATCTATGTCTTGCATTATGGTGCCGTGGAGGTGGTGAAAAAAAAGCACCTAACAGTTGACCATTGAAAAGTTAAAAAAATTGGATAAATTGAATGACTTTGTCATATATATATATATATATATATATATATATATCTAGCTCTTCGAGCCGGTTATTCCTAGAAATAACTATTTGACACTATTAAAATTTTGTATTGACCATAAGAGTAAATCAAGAAACACAAGTGATGGACGACTCAACAACTCAACATCCTAGATTTTTCATTCCACTAGAAGAAAATATCATGCAGTGTATCGTAATTGGAAATCGAATTATGAATACTTATAAAACTATATAGGCATCCTATCACTTCACCCTAGTCCAGGGCACTTGCTCACTATTGATACTTATCCGAATGAGTAGACGAGAGAAATGTTAGTGGAGTCATATCCTAGTTAGGTTCAATCTTAGATTTTAAAATTTATTAAAAAAAAATTAAGTTAGGTCTTACCTATTGATTTGATATTTGTTTGAGTGTGCAGGAATTTACAAGACCCATGAAATTGGGAAAGTTTATGAAGAGGCTCACTTGCATTGGCTTAGTGTACGATGGATGATGACTTAGTGTGGCCAAAACGCCACTCACTTGCATTGGCTTATAGATTTGTGGAGATTTGAAAAGATTTTATAAGGCAACCAAGGAATCACAGGACGAGGAGCATGGATAGGGAGTTAGAGAGCATGACTTAAAAGAACAATCAAGTTAGAAATTTAGTGAATCAAGTCTGTATAGATAAGTGCAGGATATAATGATGGTGTACAATTCAGAGTTTTAATATATGATTAAGATTAAAGTTAAGTTAGTTGTGATCTAACTAATTGTATCAAGTTTGCATGTATATGTACTGGACAGATGTTAAACTCTTAGTTGTGAACCAGACAATGACTAAGTCATAGTGGATTTAGGCATCAAAAGTCCTGATTAGAAGTCAGACATGGGCTAAGTCTTGGTTGAGACCAAGTAGACAAATTCCTAACTATATAGAGACTAATTGAATCAAGTCCAAGTGATTAAGGTTTGGTAGACAAATTCCTAGCTGGAGGCTAGGTGAATTAAGTCCAAGTGATTAAAGCTTAGCAGACAAATTTCTAGCTGAAGGCTAGGTGACTCAAGTTCAGGTAGAATCAACTAGGAGCTACATTCTTGATAAATAAGCCTAAGTGGAAGCAGTTGGGAATTGTAACTTGACAACTCAGTCTAGATGAGTCAGCTGGACGCTAAACATCTAGACCCAACGTAAGTGCAAGTAACTTTATATCTTATATCCTACTCATTATGTGTAACCACTACAGGGAAGCATGTTCGACAATTCCTGACAATCAGATGGAGTTTGGGGATGACTGGCTGCTAATAACTCTTGACAAAAGGATTTTGGAGGGTCTATGTGACCGTATAGGATCCAAGCTAAGCGAAGTGTACCGACGACCGGAGCAGCTTCCAGGCGACCGAGAGATGTCATTATCAGCAATGTAGCAAGACAGTCAAGATGAAGTTTGACCCTTGTCCAGATGACTAGAGGGTGTACGAGCAATTGAAGATCTTTGTTAATGTTATCTTATGGATATAAATTGTAGCAACATCGGCATGGATACATGCAACTGGAAAGGCTCCAGGCAACTGGAGGAGTCCTATATAAGGAGATTCGAGTCAGAGTTTGAAAATAACTCATCTATATAGAATTCACTCTTGTTCTCGTTCTCTAAGTACTCCTTCACCTTCTATGCTGCAACGAGCTATGACGCGTGCTTCATTTCTAATTGGTAATAATTAGAGTAACATTTTCATTTGTTTTAGTGTTGCCTTATTTGTTTTATTGTGCTTAAACTTTTTAGATTTTTTCTGTGAAGTTTCTCCACCTAGGAGAAATTTAGAAATACGAATCATATTTTATAATTATTGTGTATCTATACTTTTGGTTTGATTGATCAACTTGCATGATTAAACTGTTTGCTAAATCTATTACATGTTTTTTATTTCCTTTATCTTACTTGATTGAATTAATCTTAAAAAAAATTATTTTCACTATGCTAACTCTAATTAATTCAACTATTTTGTTTACTATCTCCTCATTTTTAAACTTATAATACTATTCCTCTAGCATCGAGTTCAATCATATAATTTGGTATTAGTGCGGGTTGAGTTGATACTATGCTAGGAAAGACTGGTTAAGTGCATGTCTATATTGGGTAAGGAGTACCCTACATGATGCATCTAGTCAAGTGGAACTAGAAAAAACTAACTCATCTCACACTAAACCAGTTAGATCATGACATTGTATTAAAGTTGATTTAGCACTTGTTTCTTAAAAAGGTTTTATCTTAGGAAATAGTCATTTTTTTAGATACTCAAGAAGACCTCTGTGTCTCGCCATGACTTGAAAGTTAATTTCCAAAACTTTTTCACAATTAGCCCAAAGCAAAACTTAAATCTAATATAAGGCAAACTTTGTGCTTTGAGAAAAGGGACAAACAAACAAATTGATTAATTATCCGAGTCTATCCCATACCCAAATTCAAATCCTAATTACAACCATACCAAAACTAAACCAAACTCCTATTCTATCCTAAATCTTAATATAACTTGAACAAATTTATTTTTTTGAGATCTCTTTGCAGGAAAGATTTAGCACAACCTGCCTCCTCTTTATAATGGCAAAAGTTTGGTCAATTAGAGGAGAAAGATCGAAGACATTCTTAAAACTAACTCAAAGTATCCAAAATGAAATTGACTTACCAAGAGACACAAAAGTTGAGCTATGCAGGTATGAGTCATGGACAAGTAGAATGAAACAAATAGCTCAGTCAAATGTAAAGGAAACAAACATAATTCTTTTGGTCTGACTTATTCTCAAGTTGAGAAATCAAATCATTTAAAGATACAAAATAGCTATGAGAAAAACTAATTACTAAAGTTAAAGAAACTGAGTTAGAACAAATAAGCTGCACCACACTCATTGCTAAGTCAGACTCAAAAATCTTGATAAATCAAATTCAACATGAATGGGTCCTAGACAACGACTGCTCTAAACACATGACTGAAAATCAAGAGATGTTTACATCACACAAGCTAAAAGTAAAGGAGACAGTTTGCTTTGGAAACAACGAGAAGCTAAAAGTACTCGGGTCAAGTAACATTGTATTAAATTCAAAGTTATTAATTAAAAAAGTTTTATTTGTAGAAAAGTTAAGTTTTAATTTGCTTAGCATAAGTCAACTCTGAGATACTAGATATAAATTAGAATTTTTATCTAACAAATGTATTGTTAACTCTACTAAAGAACCTGAATTAACTTTAATAGGAACTAGATAATATTTATACCATTAGTTTACCTTCATCTTTGTATACATGCTTTCTTTCACAATAAGAGGAAACTAAGTTATGGCATAGGAGACTAGCACATACTCATGCTAGATATTTATTTAAAATCAGTAGAAATAGATTAGTTAGAGGTTTACCTACCTTAACCAAATCAGATGACTTAAATTGTGATACCTGTAAAAAGGGTAAACAAACAAAATCAACCCATAAATTGACTAATTCAAATCAAACAAGTCGCATCTTAGAAAGAATTCATATGGAATTATTTGAGAGTAATAAAATTAAATCATTAAATGAAAGTCAATATTATTTAGTAATTATTGATGAATTTTTAAAATTTACATGGATATATTTTCTAAAACACAAAGATGAAACTTTAAATAAACCTATACAATTTATTAAACAAACAAAAAAAATCAAATGAACATTAGAATTTAAAAATTATAAGTGATCATGGAGGAGAATTTAACAATCATTTGTTTAATAAATTTTGTCTATACAATGGATAAAATATGAATTCTCATCTCCTAGGACCCCACAACAAAATAACTTAGTTGAAAGGAAAAAAAATCTAGCTCTATTAGAAATGGTCAGGACAATGTTAAATGAGTTTAATTTACCAAACTATTTTTGGGCAAAAGCTATTAACATAGCCCATTATGTTCAAAATTGACTTCATATTATCAAAACTCAACAAAAAACAACTTATGAAGTATTCTTTAATAAAACAGTGTCAATTAAATACTTTAAAATCTTTGGATGCAAAGCCTATATCTTAAATAATAAGGATAACCTACCAAAATTTACAAGTAAAATTAATGAAGGAATCTTTGTAGGGTCAACAAATAGTAGAGGATATAAAATTTGTAATAAGAAAACCCTTAAAATTGAAGAAATCTCAAATGCAACCTTTAGTGAAGAAAATTCAACCAAAATAGACCAATCTATTCAACTAGAAATTGATCAAGTGGTTAACAATAACTCAAGAGAAGTTAGACATGAGTCAGATGAAGATCTTTCTCGAACTCAAGTTGAAAAATCAAACTATAAGAACATCTAGGACCAACACTAATAATCCAATTGAACAAACTATAAGAGATCCAAACTTAGGAGTCAGAACTAGATCTACTCATCGAAACTTAAGTCTGATAGATTTAATATCCAGAATATAACCAAAGAACATAGATGAAGCTCTACTTTACCCAGTTTGATCGAAATCAAGTTTTGGGATTTAGTACCAACACCAAATGATAAAATTGTTATAGGGACTCGATGGATATTTAGGAACAAACTAAATAAAAAAGGAGAAATTACTAGGAATAAAGCTTGTCTCATAGCTTAAGAGTTTAGTCAAGTAGAAGGATTAAACTAGAGACTTATGCCCCAGTAGCTAGACTTTAGTTAATGAGGTTGTTATTAGCCTTTTCCACTCATAAAAGATTCAAACTATTTCAAATAGATATAAAATTAACATTCTTAAATGGTTTTATTAAAGAAAAAGTATACGTAGCCCAACCACTAGAATTTGAAGACCTAGATAAACCTAATCATGTACTAAAACTCAAAAATGCACTTTATGGACTAAAACAAGCTCCTAGAGCTTAGTATGAAAGACTATCGACCTATTTAATTTCTAAAAGATTTAGACAAGGTAAAATTAATCCAACTCTATTCATTAAAACTCATAATAAAGATATTTTTATTGCTCAAGTTTATGTTAATGATATTATTTTTAGATCAACTAACAGTTCATTTTTAAAGGATTTTAGATTCACTATAGAAAGCAAATTTCAAATGAACCTAGTAGGTGAACTTAACCATTTTCTAGGGTTGCAAGCCAAACAAACCAAGGAAGGTATTTATGTTTATCAGACTAAGTATGCTAATGAACTAACTAAAAGATTTGAAATAGAAAATTCTAAAAACTTAGCAACCCCAATGGCCCTAAATGTAAAATTAGACAATGACCCAAGTGAAAAAGTGTTGATGCAAAATAATATATAAGTCTCATAGGTGGACTCTTATACTTAACTACTAGTCGACTAGATATTTTATGTAAGTACTCCATTGTAGTTTTGATATAGTCAACCAAGTTAAGTTAGGTCCTGTGTGTGTTTGATCCTTATGTCTAAGTATACAGAAGCTTAGGAACACAAGTAGTCAAGCGGAAGACGCAGCTAGTGAGAAGGATGGCACGGGAAAAGAGTCGACGGGCTCGGTGTATCCGAAGGACGAGGTACTGCAGAGTACACCAATGGACGAGAAGGACGTGCGCCACATTCGAGGGACAAGAAGCCGGGGAGGAAGTCTACTTGAGGAGAAGGCTAGAAGATGGGTCCGAGTGAGCCCAATTCTGGATGGACGAAATCACTCAGGCGATCGGAGCAGTGGAAGAGCCAACGGGGAGCTGCGGAGCTATTGGAGGCGCCCTCAATTTGGTTGGAGAAGCCTCCGCACCTTTCTATAGGAAGGCGCCTTCAACCACCCATGGAAGGCACCTTCAACCCTTTGAAGGTGCCTTAGACTGGGCAAAATGTAACCGTTAGCGAATGTAAAATCATATATTCACTTGCCTCGCTGGAGGTGCCTTCCACCTTTTGGAGGCATCTTCCAGCCTTGAATAAGATTTTCCAAGGACTATAAAAAGACCCCTATACCTAGAAAATATTCAAGAACTATAACTACAACTTTTGTACTCTTTCCTAGTCTATTTCTTGAGCTGTCAACGTCTGTAAGAGGCTTCTCCACCTACAACGAAGGGAATCTACTAGTGCTTTTCATTACCTTGGATTAACAACTATCTAGGTTGTAACCGAGTTAATTTCTGGCCTTCTTACTTCTTTCTTTTAAGTTGTTTAGTTTAGTTTTATTATTATTATTGTGCTACTAATCAAGTCCAAAGATTGAGAAAGGGGTTTATTTTTCTTATAGGAAATTCACCCCTCTCTTGCCTGCCTCCCCTGGACCAACAAATGATATCAAAACCAGAACGCCTCAAAAGGACTAACCACTGATTGAAGCATCGAGACGATAGCCGAACCGAGCATCTAGCAACTAAAGTTTGAGGGAGAATTAGCAACATGGAAGAAACGCATAGAGGTATTCTTTAAAACAGAATTTGAATTCTAGCTCCTAAAGACTCACAAGGAAATGAAAAAGATGAATACCAATAGACCAAGAAGGAGCAAATAGACTTCATAGCAAATGGACGAGCCAAATTTCATCTGTTGAGCGTGCTACCTCTGTAAGAAGTCAACAGAATCAGTGCCTACAAATTAGCAAAGGAACTTTGGGAGAAGTTCCTGGAGCTACATGAAGGTACATCCAAAGTCAAACTTACAAAATGGGATCTGCTCCAGAACCAACTGACCAACCTCTAGATGAAAGGAGAGTCAGTAGCACAACTTCACGCCAAGCGGAAAGAGTTAATAATTGGACTTACGAATTTCGGAGAACAAGTAACAAATCGAGATTCATTAAGGTATGCCTTAAATGCTTTCCCTAGGACATAAGACTGGACGTCTATAATAGACTCTTATTATATTTCAAAAGATCTAGAAGTAAGTACTTTAGAGAGTTTATTTTTGACTTTAGAACTTCACGAATCTAGATGTGCAGAATTGAAAAAGGAGCCCAGTCAGAACATTGCCCTGAAGGCAAGATTAGATGGTCAAGACTTTGAAGCATCCATCGACGAAGATGAAGCTGCCTTATTGGTAAGGAAATTTAATAGATTTATTAAATATAATAAATTCAAGTCGTAGACGAAAAAGGACTTTTAGAGCAAAAGGAATGTATGATGCTACAACTACTAAGGAGAAGGACACATCAAGGACGACTACCCCAAATTGAAGAAGAAGGAGAAGTACAAGGGAAAAAGACCAACAGGATCAAAGCACAAGAATCTGAAGGCCACATGGGATGAATCGTTGTCCTCTGAGGTCGAGATCAAAGCTTACGCTAGACTAGCTTTAATAAAAAGCCACCAAGGAGAAGATGAAAGCAACTCAGAGATGAGCATCGATGAAGGGGGAGGATCATCAGAGGAAAATTGCGATGAAGAGGGAGCATCAGAACATGAGGTAAGTGAGGTACATGCGCTATCTCCCAAGCAATCTTTTGAATTTATCAAAATGTTTTATAAAAATATGTGCAAATTAGAAAAAGAAAATGTTGATTTGAAAAGACGGTTAGCTAACACATGTCCACTAGAATTGTTTGATAATTTAAAATTAGAAAATAAAAAATAAAAAATATAAATAGAAAAATTGAAAGATAACCATGCATATTCTAACTACTTTCAAAAATCAAAAGTTAGAAATTATAATAGAATCAACTGGTACATTAGAAATCACCAGGGACAAATTAGGAAAATTTTTAAAAATTATGTACCTCCCAAATTTTTAGTAAATCCAGTAGGCAAGAACCTATATTGGGTTCCAAAATCCATTTTAGATTAAAATCCATTTTTATTTGGATAGGAATTGTCTCAATTAGAAAAACTTTTTATATTTTGAATTGAAAATTTTTTCTATGCTACTTGATGATTTAATCTACAAACAGAGACTTTTTCAAAATTTTATTTACTGTTTAGTTATTTTTTGAAATTTAAAATTATTTTACAAAGGTAAATTTTGAACAGAAATATTTTTTCTATGATGAAATATGATATTTTCTACCCTTATAAATTTTTTTGAATTTTTTAGAATATGTTTGAAAATTGTTTCTAAAAAAAAGCCTTATTAATAATTCTTGTTAAGTACCCCTAGAAAAATATTTCAAATTTTCTAATAGTTTATTTTATTTTTATCAAATTTTATTTTGATGTGATCAAAGAGGGAGAAGTAAGCACAAGTTAAGGGAGAGTAAGAATTTTATTGCTTATTGCTTAATTCATTACGAATTTTATTCCTTAATTCATTACAATATTTGATTCTAATTGCATCTTCTTTACATAAGTTATGTTATTGTATTTTTTTACTCTAGCTTGAACTTGAGTTGATGCACATCAAAAAGGAAGAGATTGCAAGTACCCCGTGGTAGTTTTGATGTGGTCAACAAAGTTAAGTTAGGTTTTGTGTGTGTTTAATCCTTGTGTCAAATGTACAGGAGCTTAGGAACACAAAAAGTTGAGCAAAAGATACAACTAGCAAGAAGGATGACACGGGAAAATAGTCGACGGGCTCGATGCATCCGAGGGGCGAGGTGCTGCAGAAGAGTACACTGGTGGACAGAAGGATGTGCACGATATTCAAGGGATGAGAAGCTGGGGAGGAAGACTACTCAAGGAAAAGGCCGGAAGATGGGTCCGGGTGATCCCAATTCCCGATGGACGAAATCACCCAGGTGATAGGAGCAACGGAAGAACCAACGGGGAGTTGTGGAGTGTTGGTGCGAGTAGCATCAGATGATCAAACTTGTGTTTTGATAATAGCAAAGGGTTCAAAGTTAAGTTGTCTTGTGATCTAACAGATGTTGAACCAAGTGTGCAAGAAAGTCCTAAGTGTACTTAGGCAAAAGTCTTAGTGATTCTAGGCAGGTGAAAAATCCTAGGGGGTGGTAACCCTAGGTCCAAAAGGGTGATAACCCTAGGCGGAAAGTCTTGGAGGGTCGAGCACTTTGGGTGAAACCCTAGAGTCGAGGACTCTAGGTGAAAATCCTGGTGTTCGCGAACAAGTGGAAGACTAGACGGATCAGGGATCAGATGTCCAGCAGAAAAGTCCTGAAGACTCGGACGCTGAGCAAAAGTCCAGTCGATCTGGAAGACTGATTTGGCAACAGGTAAACTCTCCTAAGAGGAGTAGGTGAGGATGTGTTCCCAAAGAGAGAACAATTGGCATCGGTTCGACCTAGAGTTTCAGCGAAACTCAAAATCAGAACCGGACAATCTGGAGATTGTCAAAATAATTTATTATTCCATATTTTATTGTGCTAACTCTATTTCTTTAGGGTATATTTTATATTTGGACTAATATGCCTTGCAGGAAGAGGAAAGCACAAAAGAACCTTGGGTGAACAGTGTTCAAGGTGCCTTCCATATGAACAGTGTTCAAGGTGCCTTCCATGCAACTTGAAGGCGCCTCCAGTGAACAGTGTTCAAGGCATCTTCCATGGAGCTTGAAGGCACCTTTGGAGAGATAAAATTCGCAGAACGCGGATGTTATCGACGACCAAAGCTATGGGGATAAAGTCTTAGTTGGAGGCACCTTCGATGGAAGCTGAAGGCGCCTTCAACAACCTATATAAGGATGGTTCGAGCAGATGCACAATAACACTTGATCTTCACATACTTTCTACTGCACACTGCTCAAAAGATGATCTGACAGAGCCGTAACGCGACTCCGACAACTGGAAGCCCGAAATTCCTTATTCTTAGTTGTTGGTATACATTCAATTATACTTTAATTATTATACTTATAATTTCCAGATTGATTAGTGGATTGTCCATAGAAAGTACTCTCACGTGTGGACCTTGGAGTAGGAGTAGGAGTCACCATAGGCTCCGAACCAAGTAAAAGAAAAGTGTTTGCGCTTGTGTTGTTTTGCTTCCGCTCTATTTCTATTTTCTGCTTCGTTCTCTGCGTGAAAAAGCCATGAGCGCTATTCACTCCCCCCCCCTAGCGCATCTCGATCCTACACGAAGCTGCTGGAGGCACCCTCAATTTGGTTGGAGGAGCCTCTATGCCTTTCTATGAGAAGGTGCAAGGCGCCTTCAACCCTTTGAAAGCGCTTAGACTAACCAAAAGGTAACCGTTAGCAAAGATAAAGCCTTATTTTCACTTGCACTTTCCACCTTGTTGGAGGCGCCTTCCAGCCTCGGATAAGATTTTCTAGGGCTTATAAAAAGACCCTTGGACCCAGAAAATATTCAAGAACTGTAACTACAACTCTTGTACTCTTTCTTAGTCTATTTCTTGAGCTATCAACGTCTGTAAGAGGTTTCTCCGCCTGCAATGAAGGAGATCTGCTAGTGCTTTTCACTGCCTTAGATTAACAACCATCTAGGTTGTAACCAAGTTAATTTCTAACCTTCTTACGTCTTTCTTTTAAGTTGTTTAGTTCATTTTTATTATTGTTATTGTGCTACTAATCAAGTCCAAAGATCGAGAAAGGGGTTTATTTTTCTTATAGGCAATTCACCCTCTCTTGTCGGCCTCCTTGGACTAATAGATTATATACAATTTCATTCCTTTGTTTGCTATATATTAATGACTTAACCCATTTTGATATATGAAAAAGGAAAAGAAAGGTAAAGGGTTAAAACATATTTTTTTTAATTAACTTCTCAAAATTATTTCTCATCTGATTAAGGAGGAGTAATAATTAAGGGAGAATTAGAGTTTGTTATTATATTCATGTATGACTGCACTAATCCTATTTTGTTTCTTTCTTACATTAAATATAAATTCAAAATCCAATGTATATTTAATTATTGTTTACTAATTTTAACTTAGTTTTCATATTATCAAAAAAGGAGAGATTATTGGTACTAGGTGCACAATATTTAACCCATAGTTTTGATATATAACTAAGGTTAAATTTAGGTTGATTGTGATCTAACCAGTTGTGTTAAGTTTGTAGTTGCAGGATATTTGATAGATGTTAAAGCCCTAGTTGTGAAGCAGACAGTGACTAAGTCATAGTGGATCTATGCATCAAAAGCTCTGATTGGGGGTCAGGCATGAGGTAAGTCTTGGTTGAGACCAAGTAAACAAATTTCTTGCTAAAGATTATGAATCAAGTCCAAGTGATTAAGTCTTGCCAGACAAATTCCTAATTAGGGGCTAGGTGAATCAAGTCCAAGTGATTAAGGCTTGGCAAACAAGTTCCTAGCTTGAAGCTAGGTGACTTAAGTCTAGATGGAGTTAGCTAAGAGCTGAAGGCATGGAAAATAAGTCCAAGTGGAAGTACCTGGAAACTGTGGCTTGGTAACTCAGTCTAGATGAGTCAGCTGGAGGCTGCACATCTAGATCCAATGTAAGTTTGAGTAACTTTACAGTTTTGTATCCTACTCATTACATGTAACCACTACAAAAAAGCATGTTTGAAGGTTCTTAGCAATAGGATGGAGTTCGGGGGCAACTGATTGCTGATAACTCTTGATGAAAGGATTTCAAAGGGTCTAGGCGACCATGTAGGGTCCAAGCGATTGGAGTGTATGGGTGACTAGAGAAGCTTCTAGGTGACCAAGAGATGACATTATCAGCAATCTGAGCAAGGTGGTCAAGATGAAGTTTAACCCCTGCCCAAGTGACTGGAGGTTGTATGGACGACCGGAGAGCTTCGTTAACATTATCTTACGGATAGAGGTTATATCCACATCAGCATGGATGCATATGACCGGGAAATCTCTAGGCAATTGGAGGAGTCCTATATAAGGAACTTCGATATAGAGCTTGAAAATAACTCATCTATATAGAATTCTCTCTTATTCTCATGCTCTAAATGCTCCTTCGCCTTATGTGTTGCAACACGCTGGGACACATGCTTCATTTCTGATCAATAACACCTAGACTAATATTTTTATTTATTTTAGTATTGCCTTATTTGTTTTATTGTACTTAAACTTTTTAGATTCTTTTTCTGTAAAATTTCTCGACTTAGGATAAATTTAGAAATAAGAAGCATATATCTGGTTTGATTGATCAACTTGCATGCTTAAATTGTCAACTAAATTTATTTCATGATTTTATTACCTTTGTCTTACTTGATTGAATTAGTCTAAGTAAATTTTATTTTTACTATGCTAACTCTGATTGATTCAACTATTTTATTCACTATATATTTTTTTAATTCATAATGCTATTCACCCGCTCCTCTAGTGTTGAGTTTGATCCTACACACTGCAGGGTGTTTTCCTCCAGTGGGATAACAATCCTGGGATGTTGGTTGTGTTGGTGCAGGAAGCATCCGACGATCGAACCTTAGTTTTGATAATGACAAAGGATTCAAAGTTAAGTTAGTGTGTGATCTAACATGTTTGAATGAGTGTTTCAGGAAAGTCCTAGCTGCGGTTAGGCAGGTGAAAAACCCTAAGGGGTGGTAACCTTAGGTCCTAGGAGGTGGTAACCCTAGGTGGAGGAAAACCCTAAGGGGCGGTAACCTTAGGTCCTAAGGGGCGGTAACCCTAGGTGGAGAAAAACCCTAGGGGGCGGTAACCCTAGGTCCTAGGGGGTGGTAACCCTAGGCGAAAAGTCCAGTCGGTCTGGAAGACCGGACTGGCATCAGGTAATCTCTCCTGAGGGGAGTAGGTGAGGACGCGTTCCCCGTAGAGGGAACAGTAGGCGTCGGGTCGACCTAGGGTTTCCGGTAGGAAATCCGAAGTCAGACCCGGACAGTCTGAAGACTGTCGTTTATTCTTTACTATGTTTTATCATATTCTAACGCTGTCTTGCAGGGTATTTTGCTCAGACTAACCTTTGTTTGCAGGTGAGGAACCTGCTGAAAAAAGGTGGTCCGGGCGCCCGGGATGGATCCGGGCGCCCGGGACCAAGTTTTATCCCCTGCACGACTTCGCCACGTGGAGCATCCTGGTTGGTTGGCCACGTCACACTCCAGGTGCCCGGAAGGGATCTAGGCGCCCGGAATGTCATATAAAAAGAGGGTCAGGGGTGCAGCCAAAGAACAACAAGACATTCTAAGCTTTCTTCTGTGAAGTGCTGCCATCTAGACGACCTTGAAGAGCTACGACTCGACGCCGACGACCCGAAGCTCAGACTCTTCGATCTTTCGTTGTCGGTATTAGTTTTAGCTTTACATTATTGCAATCTCTACTGTATTCCAGTTGTAATATTTTACGAGCTTATAGTTGTTGTCCACGGAAAGCGATCAAGGATCGCGGGCCTTCGAGTAGGAGTCGTCCCAGGCTCCGAACGAAGTAAACTCCCTGTGTCGTTCTGTGCTTGCTTTACTTTTTCCGCTGTGTTACTTAATCTTACGATTCCGATATTTCGAGAAAAGAAATAGCCACGAGCGCTATTCACCCCCCCCTCTAGCGCTTTCGATCCATCAATTGGTATCAGAGCGGGGTCATTTTGAATCGGTGCAACCACCATTCAAAATAATTTTTTCGTGGTATTTATTTTTTTCGGAGTCGATTAGAATTTAGCCTCATAGCTATATTCTAATTCTTTTTCGCTCGAATCGGTTTTTCTCGGAATTGGTGCAACACCACCCGAGTTCGTGGTCCATTTTTTTTCCCTACCGCACTACTAAGCCAGGACCAAGTCCTGGGTCATTTTTTTTGTGTTATTTTTTCGCTCTAGGTAAAACTGAAATGGCCCTTCAAGAAGGCTACAGTACTGCCCGCCCTCCGCTATTCACCGGACTGGAAAGGTCGGATGGAGGCATATCTCCAGACTCACTTTGAAGTCTGGATGATTGTCAAAACCGGATTCAAACTGCCAACTGACACCACCGGCAAACCACTACCGTACGAGGACTGGGATGCATCCTTGATCAAGAAAGTAGAAGCTAATTCCAAGGCAACCTGCACCCTCTAGTGTGGCCTATCAAAAGAAGAACTCAACCGCGTCGGCCCCTTCAACAGCGCCAAAGAATTGTGGGAGAAGCTAATTGAACTTCACGAAGGGACATCCGACACCAAAGTAAGTAAAAGAGACTTAATTTTTAATAAATTATTTAACATCAAATTGCAGGAAGGTGAAACAGCTGCACAACTCCATGCCCGAATTCAAGATCTGCTCAATGGTCTTCATGCGATTGGACAGAAGGTAGACAACCGCGACATCATAAGGTATTCTCTAAACGCCTTTCCAAGGAACACCTTGTGGGCATCCATGGTAGATGCCTACAAGGTCTCCAAGGACTTGTCTACCATTAAATTAGATGAACTGTTTGCAGAATTCGAACTTCACGAACAGACTAATGCACGCCCGACCGAGAAAGGGTTGGCTTTGGTTGCAGGAACAGGTAGATCGCGCGAATCAAGAATCAAGCGGAGAACCGAACTTGAGTCAGAAGAAGAACCAAATTCAAAAGACGACGATGAACTTACCACCGAGATAGTCAACTTAGTTAAGAAGCTCTGCAAAAAGAAGGGCTTCAACAAGAAGGATCTCAGAAAGGCCATCCAGTCTAAAGAAGCCCAGCCAAGCTCGAAGGTTAAATTCGAAGTGACCTGCTACGGGTGCAATCAGAAGGGTCACATAAAGGCAAATTGCTCGAACCAGAAGGATCCAAAGAAACTCAAAAGAAAGAAGGCATTGAAGGCAACATGGGACGAGTCTTCTTCCGAAGAATCCGACGACGAAGAACAAGAACAGACGAACTTTCTTGCCTTGACAGCCCGGGACTTCAACAACGGATCCGGAAGTGAGGACGAATCGGAAGCCGAGTCCGAGAGAAGCCACGGATCCGCATCCATTTCCGAAGGGCCGAACCCCTCAGTAAGTAAAAGTCGTTTATGCAGTTTAATTAATTATTTAATGCATAAAGTAGCAAAGTCCAAGATTCGAATTAAAGCGTTTCTGAAGGAGGTAACACTTCTTAAAGAAACGCCCAACAACGAATCCTTAACTGATCAAGTTCAGTCTGGAACCTCAACTCAAGTTCAAAAACTTGAGGAAGAGAATTCCAATCTGAAAAGTCAAGTCAAGGATTTGAAAACAACTCTAGAGCGTTTTTCCTTGGGTTCCAAGAATCTTGACTTGATTCTTGGAACACAAAGGGCAATCTACAATCGAACTGGACTAGGAAATAAAAAGAAATATAAATCTTACATATCCTTAATAAACAAACCAAATAGAAAAATGGTCCAAGCATGGGTTGCCAAGTCCAACCTGATCAATCAAGTTGGACTTGGACAATATTGGGTCCCTAAAGATCAAATACATTACCTTAATAGACCTTATCGAGGCTATGATCCAGGGGGAGCTAAAATAATTAAAATTCAATATTAAACTCAAAATTAAAATTCAAAATTAATATTAAACTCAAAATTAAAAGTCGAAATTAATATTAAACTCAAAATTAAATCCGAAATTAATATTAAACTCAAAATTAAATTCAAAATTCTTAAATTCAAAATTCAAAATTCAAAATTATAAATTAAATTCAAATTCGAAATTAAATTCAAAATTCTTAAATTCTTAAATTCAAAATTCAAAATTCAAAATTCAAAATTCAAAAACTCAACAATAAAAATTCCAAATTAAATTCAAAATTCAAAATTCAAAATTCGAAATTAAATTCAAAATTATAAATTCAAAATTCAAAATTAAATTCAAAATTCAAAATTCAAAAACTCAACAATAAAAATTCCAAATTAAATTCAAAATTCTAAATTCAAAATTCAAAATTAAATTCAAAATTCTTAAATTCAAAATTCAAAATTCAAAATTCAAAATTCAAAAACTCAACAATAAAAATTCAAAATTAAATTCAAAATTCAAAATTCAAAAATCAAATAGAAGGAGGGTCCAGAATAGCTGGCAACTCCGAAATCTATTTACCCGACAGGGTAACCGAACTTAATCTACCCGAAAAGGGTAAACAAGAGTAGATTACCCGGATGGGTAAATAAGGATAGATTAAAGAGGGTTAAGTTTTAACTTGAAGCACAGTACTGGTGAAGTTTTTGGATGATAGTACGTTGGGAAAACTTGGGCATCGCATGTCTAGGAAGATATGACTTCGACCTGGTGCATTTGGCCAAGTGGAACTAACCGAAGCTACCCTTAAATGGATCCTAACTAGTTAGACCAAGGTTTAGTATTAAGCTCAATGGGTAGGACTATTTGGGAAACCTCGAAGGCATGGTTACTTTAATGAGCTCCTTGTGACTCACCATAGCCCAGAAGTTTATCCAAAGAACGCTTACTTGTTGAATCCAAAGCTAAACCCGAATCTAACATAAAGTTAAACAAAACCCTATAAATTGAACTAATTCATCTCAAAAAAAAAAAAAAAAAAAATAGGATCCCCTGATTGAAAACATACATCGGGTGAGATGACTAAGCAAAATTAAAATTTAAAAATTCCTCCAAAATTACTTAAACTAAATTTCAAATCAAATTAACTTAAAAAAATTCAAAATTGAATTAATTTAAAATAATTCTCAATTAAATATCAAATCACCAAACAAACCCCCATAAAATTAACAAAGATTAGGTAAGATGCTAAATTAGGGACTTACTTCAATCAAACTGTCTTTTGATCCATCAACTACTTTATGTGTAGGAATTGGATCAATGGATGTTGGACAGTGGGTGTTCCAGACATATGACTGGAGATCGATTGAAGTTCACTAAGTTAAAACTAAAGAACCTAGGATCAGTTGCATTCGACAACGATGGAAAACTGAAAGTAATCGGAAAAGGTAATATCGAACTTAATTCTGATTTTATTATTCGAAAAGTACTGCTAGTTGAAAATTTTAATTTCAATTTATTAAGTATAAATCAACTATGCGATACTGGTTATTCAGTCAATTTTACCAAATCTGAATGTATAGTCAAACATGTCGATAATCCAGAAATCATACTTAAGGGCACTAGAAAAGATAATGTCTACACCATTTTTCTATCATCATCCTCAATAAAGTGTTTTCTAACACAACAAGAGGAAACTGAGCTATGGCACAGAAGACTCGGTCACACTCACACAAGACTCATTTCAAAAATGAGTCAAAATGGACTAGTTAGAGGGTTGCCCAAATTAAAAGTTATTGAAAACTCAATCTGTAATGCATGTCAACAAGGAAAACAAACCAAGTCCACCCACAATTCAACCAATACAGTTAGAACTACCCATCTACTTGAGCTCCTTCACCTAGATCTATTTGATTCACATGGAGCCAAGTCACTAAGCAAGAACCAGTATTGCTTAGTAATAATTGATGACTACTCCAGGTTCACCTGGGTAAAATTTCTAAAAACAAAAGATGAAACCTTTGAAATATTTAGTAATTTTTGCAAATTAACAGAAAATGAAAAAGATACTAAAATTAAAAGGATAAGGAGTGATCATGGAGGAGAATTTGAGAATCACCACTTCACTGAATTTTGTGAGATAAATGGGTACAAACATGAATACTCCTGCCCTAGAACCCCCCAACAAAATGGTTTAGTAGAACGTAAAAACAGAACCTTACAAGAAGCTGCTAGAACCATGTTAAACGAATATAATCTATCTAATCAATTCTGGGCTGAAGCAGTTAGTACAGCATGCTACATTCAAAATAGAATCTTAATTAACAAATTTCAAAATAAAACCCCCTATGAAATTTATTATAATAAAATTCCTAACTTAAACTATTTAAAAGTATTTGGGTGTAAAGTCTTTATTTTAAACACTAAAGACTACTTAGGAAAATTTACATAAAAAACAACCCCAGGAATATTTTTAGGGTACTCAACCACTAGTAGAGCATATAGAGTATATAACAAGAATACCCTAAAAGTAGAAGAAACAACAAATATAAAATTTGATGAAGACACTATAGATGAAACTGAAGATACAGAAAATGCTAATCCAATAAACAGAGAAGATGACGAAACTCAGCCTGAACCAATTGAATCTGAAGAACAAATCACTAATTCAAGTGACATACGACCAACTAGAACAAGCACAAATCACCCATCTGACCAAATATTGGGTGATCCAACTGTAGGAGTAAGAACTAGGTCATCCTATAGAAATCATAGTCAAATAGCCCTAATTTCAAAAATTGAACCCAAAACCATAGAAGAGGCCTTACCAGACCCAGATTGGACTATAGCAATGCAAGAAGAACTGGCCCAATTTGAAAGAAATCAGGTATGGGAATTAGTACCTAAACCCATTGACAAAACCATAATTGACACTAAATGGGTTTTTAGAAACAAGTTAAATGATCAAGGTGAAATAGTAAGAAATAAAGCCAGGTTAGTAGCCAAAGGGTTCAATCAAATAGAAGGGCTAGACTATGATGAGACCTATGCTCCTGTAGCAAGACTTGAATCCATTAGGATGCTGTTGGCCTATGCAGCACACAAAGGATTCAAGCTATTTCAAATGGATGTAAAATCCGCATTCTTAAACGGATTTATTAAAGAAGAAGTATACGTAGGTCAACCCCCAGGATTTGAGGACATAGAACATCCAAATTATGTCTTCAAATTAAAAAAGGCCCTGTACGGACTAAAACAAGCACCTAGGGCTTGGTATGAATGACTGTCCAACTATCTAATATCAAAAGAGTTCAACCAAGGTCAAATAGACCCAACCCTTTTTGTAAAAACCTTTGAAAACGACATCTTTATAGCACAGATTTACGTCGACGATATCATTTTTGGATCAACCAACTCAAAATTTTTAAAAGAGTTTACCAAACTAATGGAAAATGAATTTGAAATGAGTCTAGTAGGTGAACTAAATTTCTTTTTAGGTTTACAAATTAAGTAAACCAAGGATGGAATTTATATCTATCAAACTAAATATGCTAAGGAATTAATTAGTAAATTTGGAATGGAAAATTCAAAAATCATTAATACACCAATGGCTACTAATGTTAAAATTAACTCAGACTTAGAAGGAAAACCAGTAGACTTGAAATACTATCGAAGTGCGATAGGAAGTCTACTGTACCTAACTGCAAGTCAACCAGACATCATCTTTGCAGTAGGTATGTGTGCAAGATACCAACTTGTGCAAGAGAGTCTCACTTAACATTAGTAAAAAGAATCCTTAGGTATGTTAAGGGAACCCTAAACGTAGGACTTTGGTACCCTAGATCGTGCACCCTTGATCTAACCGGCTAAACTGACTCTGACTATGCCGGGTGCAAGCTAGATAGAAAAAGCACAAGTGGTAGTTGTCAATTTTTAGGGCACTGCCTAGTAAGTTGGTCAAGTAGAAAGCAACACTGTGTTGCCTTATCTACCACTGAAGCTGAATATATAGCACTAGGTGAATGCACATCTCAGTTACTATGGATGATGCATACCCTTAAAGACTATCAACTTGAATATCAAAAAACAAAAATCTCAATTGATAACATAAGTTCAATAAACCTAACAAAAAACCCAATTCACCACTCAAGGACTAAACATATAGAAGTAAAGCACCACTTTGTAAGGGATCATGTAGCTAAGGGTGATATTGTACTCAACTATGTTGAGTCCAAATCAAACCTAGCTGACATCTTTACAAAACTCTTACCTGAACTTGAGTTCAGTACACTTAGAAGACAAATAGGAATGTGTTGGGTAGAATAGATACCTTCAATTCAGTCTTTTTAATGTTTTTTTTTAAATTCTAGGCAAAACTGATTTTTCAAAATCCCTACTTTACTAGACTCTCAAAAATTAGATTTAGCCTAGGATTTCCCCTAGAAATCATGTTCCCCCAGGACTCAGCCAGAGCATCTCACAAACACCTAGGTTTACCTTGATTGTGTTTGTAAAACATAGAACGGTGTGAGATGCATAGGGTAAAGCCTGGACTCGAGAATGCTTATTTCTGTGCATCAATATGAGTCTGGGCGTTAAATATGTGATTAACAGTAATCAAATCAAGTCTTCCAGCCTTAGTCAAATCTAACTGGATCAATTGACTTGACTTGACTAACCAAGTGAACACTGTTGCCCTCTAGGCAATCAGCAAGTAGCTAAATGGTTAGACAGTGGGTGAAGGACATAATAGGTTTAAGCATGTCTGTACTTAAGGGATCTGATACATGATCAAAACAAATCTTTACTCATGCTTGGACTTTAGGGCTCTGATACCTTACTAAAACATAATGACAAGCTATTAAGAAATAAGGTTATCGCTTCTCCCTTGCCTTAAGTATTTTTGAAATACATTTCAAAAACATACCTTAAGCAGTTTTCTCAAAAACTTTCTCCAAATTTAAAACTTTCAAGTGTTCTCTACTTTAAAACTTTAAATTTTTTTTCAAGTATTACTTTTAAGTTAAAAATTTCTAAAGCGGTATTATTTAAAACTTTGAAAAAAATTTTCCTTGGAAATTTTCTTTAAACCTGAATATTTTCTTTCAAGAAAATTTTTGAAGTTGAACATCTTGTTTGAAAATTTCTGAAGCTGAATATTTTCCTTCAAGAAAATTTTTGAAGTTGAAAATCTTGTTAGAAAATTTCTGAATTTGAAAATTTTGTTTGAAAAATTTCTGAAGTTGAAAATTGTGTTTTTCTAAAGTTGAAAATTTTGTTAGCAAATTTTTGAAGTTGAAAACTTTGAAAAATATTGCTATGTTATCTCACTCCTTGCCTAAGTTAAAAGGTTTTCTGCTAAATTCTGTCTTGAAAAATAGCTCATTTTTTATATATGGCAAAGGGGGAGAATAGGGAAATTCAAAGAAAGAAATAATAGAAATTCAAATTCAAAGAAAATATTTTAAAGGGAGCTTGTATTAAGGGGGAGCTATGCTTATTTTGCTATCACACCTATCTTGTTCTTATATATAACTGCATATTTTTTACTTAACATTGAATTTCGGTTGCCATTATCAAAAAGGGGGAGATTATTGGTGCAGGAAGCATCCGACGATCGAACCTTAGTTTTGATAATGGCAAAGGATTCAAAGTTAAGTTAGTGTGTGATCTAACATGTTTGAATGAGTGTTTCAGGAAAGTCCTAGCTGCGGTTAGGCAGGTGAAAAACCCTAAGGGGTGGTAACCTTAGGTCCTAGGGGGCGGTAACCCTAAGTGGAGGAAAACCCTAAGGGGCGGTAACCTTAGGTCCTAGGGGGCGGTAACCCTAGGTGGAGAAAAATCCTAGGGGGCGGTAACCCTAGGTCCTAGGGGGTGGTAACCCTAGGCGAAAAGTCCAGTCGGTCTGGAAGACCGAACTGGCATTAGGTAATCTCTCCTGAGGGGAGTAGGTGAGTACGCGTTCCCCGTAGAGGGAACAGTAGGCGTCGGGTCGACCTAGGACTGTCGTTTATTCTTTACTATGTTTTATCATATTCTAACGCTGTCTTGCAGGGTATTTTGCTCGGACTAACCTTTGTTTGCAGGTGAGGAACCTGCTGGAAAAATGTGGTCCGGGCGCCCGGGACCAAGTTTTATCCCCTGCACGACTTCGCCACGTGGAGCATCCTGGTTGGTTGGCCACGTCACACTCCAGGCGCCCGGAAGGGATCCAGGCGCCCGGAATGTCATATAAAAAGAGGGTCAGGGGTGCAGCCAAAGAACAACAAGACATTCTAAGCTTTCTTCTGTGAAGTGCTGCCATCTAGACGACCTTGAAGAGCTACGACTCGACGCCGACGACCGGAAGCTCAGACTCTTCGATCTTTCGTTGTCGATATTAGTTTTAGCTTTACATTATTGCAATCTCTACTGTATTCCAGTTGTAATATTTTACGAGCTTATAGTTGTTGCCCACGGAAAGCGATCAAGGATCGCGGGCCTTCGAGTAGGAGTCGTCCCAGGCTCCGAACGAAGTAAACTCCCTGTGTCGTTCTGTGTTTGCTTTACTTTTTCCGCTGCGTTACTTAATCTTACGATTCCGATATTTCGAGAAAAGAAATAGCCACGAGCGCTATTCACCCCCCCCCCCCCTCTAGCGCTTTCGATCCATCAGGTTGTTGATAATGAGATGCTTGTACTTTCATATTTACCTCGATGTCCAGTGGAAAACTTTCATGAGACCGACCTAGTCATCTCTAGGATTAGTCAGTTCAAAGAATTAAAAATCTGGATTATCAAAGAGAGAGAGAGAGAGAAGGATATAATGAGATATCTGGATATATAACATTGATGACAACAAGTGAAAGTACCCTACATAAGTGAAGCATGAGCCATCGCACATGAAGCAAGTCATGAGCTTGATGCATCTAAGGGATGAGTAACCTAGTAGGAGACAAACATGATGGTGAAGTCAAGTCATGAATGTATGCTCTAGTGAGTTATGAGAGTTAATAGTCTTGTACTCTTTGACAAGGGTAGTCTTCAAAATTAGGATGATTATAAGTGGGTTCCAGTTGAATAGAAGTGAGTCTGGTTGACTAAAGGATGAGTCGTCAACTACAGAGTTAAGTTAGGATGATTAGTTATTGAATATAGTATTACTATTTGGGGCTTATTAGATTAGCTGTCAGCTAACATGTAGTCAGTCGACTAATGTTACAAGAGAAAATCCAAAAGGAGTTATTGATCGGATAAAATTACATTGCAATGGTTGAATGACTTAATAGCTAGAGTGCCTCAATTGAATCATGATGGAACTAAATTTACTCAAGTATTCATTAATAGACTAAAATAATCGTTCACAAATTCAAAATGAAGTCATTAGAGGAACAAGTCAACTAATGAGCGGATCCAAGAACAAATGAGCAAAACAACAGGTGGAGAATGAAGAGGGATTAAATGCTATAAAAGGATACTAAGATGGAGGTGTGAAGGTCAACAAAATTAGATTTATTAGATCTATATTAAACCTCCCCATTGTGACCTTTAAGTCTACCTCTTTAATTTTCATAGTGCTTCTAATTGTTAATGTTGTAAGAGGATTTTCCACCTCCAATAGTTCATCATGAATAAGAAAGATGCATGACAACTTTCCAAGAGTGACTCACAAATGAGTCATAAGTCATGGAGTAGAAATGAAGGTACTGAAACCATGTTAATAATTATGGTATGCTTGCATTCATATTTTTGTTTATGAATTAGGAGAAGTCTAGTTTAGAATTAGAGTGAGAGGATAAAAGGTTATGGGAAAACCTTATTCTTCTCTAATGAGAATTTTTAAAATTTTCTAACTCTATGGAGAGCTTGGGTGAAGGAGGAATTTAGATTTGGGTCCCATTGTACTTTGTATTTTATTATAATTGGTTAGTTTCTTAACTTACATGAATTTTTGGTTACACTTAAACTTAGATTTTGATGTTAGACCTTGCATGTTGATTTGAAATATGTTTGAGTGTGTAGGGCCTTGTAGGACACATGGATCTTAGAGAACTAGGTTGAGTATATGGTGGATGATGACTTGGTGTGCCCAAGGTAACATGTTTAGTGTCTTGGAGGTTTATGAAAATCAGAGAATGTTGAATAAAGCAACTAGGGGACAATAGGATGAGAAACATTGAAGTGGTGTTTGAGCAACTCATGGAGCATGACTTAGAATGGCTAAGTTGGTAGCTCTGTGGCTCAACATCTTTAGAGATCGAAGAAGGAAAATACGAGACATCCAAGGGACTATAGGATGAGGAGCATTAAGGGTGAAGTGTGAAGATGACATGTGAATGTGAAGTGAGCCATGATTTTGGTGCATCTAAGGAATTTGGTACATAATTATGAACTCTATGTATAAAGATAAGCTCTAGTGAGATATGAGAGTTGAGATTTATACTCCTCAAAGAGAGTAATCTTCAACTTAAGTATAGATTTAGTTCTCCTGATTATATAAATGCCCTCAAATATTAATTTGAGTCAATATATTACGATTAGTGATTTTAACATCAAAATGACTCTAACATGTTCAATCAATTAAAAGTCATCTAATTGACTTAGCTATGAAAAAAATATTGTATTAATAGATGTTTAAAGGCATGGATATAATTAGAAGAATTAGACGAACATATAGAAACTAATTTTATATCATTTTAAGCTCTCTAGATCCATCAGTCGATTTTGGACACATTTATTTTTATTTTTAAATTTTAACCATTGTGCGAATAGTCAAAATTTAAAATAAAAATAAATATATATGAAATTGGCTAATAGACCTAAAGTGCTCAAAATTATTAGTGAAGAATGCACTAATAATCAAACTTGTATTTTGATGTATATCAATACTTAATTAAAGTCAGAACACATATATTTGATATGCTTGTTAAGTTTCCAGATTGAAGTGATGTGATGGACCTTGAGGACCAAATACCAAGCAGAAAGTCTAGATGGGTCGAGAAGATTAGAATGGCAGAAAGTCCAGATGGGTTAGAAGGACCAAACATCTGTCAAGAGGACTAAGTGGGTCAGTGCAGACCAGACATCGAGGCAAGAAAAGACCTGGTGGGTCAGAGATTGGGCATCAAACATAGAAGGTTAACATATGGTAAGTAAGCTAAGTCATTGGAATGGAGAGAATCAGTGAGGATGAGTCTTAATTGAGACTTAGGTGCTGGTCTAACTTAAAGTCATCTTGGAAGTCTAAGTTAAGATCAGATTAAAATCCTAGTCAGGATTATCATACATATTTGTTCTAACTTTATTTTAAGGACTAATACTATATTTGTTCTAATTTTATTTTGCAGGATAAGATACTATATTCTAACATTATTTTTTAGGTGTTCGATCGATGGAAAAATAGGTTTGGTCAATGGATCCTCATAAGGTTGTGTCGACGGATCACTGACTTCATCGAGATAAGATCAGAGAAAAAAGAAACAATGGGTTCCTTCTATGGATCATATGGATCAGTCAACGTATCAGTGACTTCATCGAGACAAGATCAAAGAGAAAAGGAAACATTGGGTTTCGTCGGCTGAAAAGCATGTTCAGTTGATGGATTATCAGATTTGTCGAGATCAGAGTTGGTTAGCTAAATCCAACGAAAAGGAAAGCTCAGGTTCAATCGATAGATAAAGTTGCTCAGTTGACAGATCAAGTTGATTTCATATCAATAAGCTAAACGTGAACCTAGGAAGATTCTTTAGGTTCTGTCGAAGGATCAGATCAGCATGATAGTCAACGAAATAGTGACAATTTTAGAAGATCAATTGATTCAATGGAATTTGACCGGCTGGTGGTTTGGCTATAAAAGAAGCCTTGAGTTCATAGGCTTAATATCAGTTTTTTTTAACAAGAACCAACTCTTCCACTTTGTGCTCTCATTCTCTATGCTAAGATCTTCTTTAAGCAAGCCTCCGCACCGAGAGCAATGTCGACAACAAGCTTCAATTTCTACTCTTCTATTATTGGTAAACTTTGTTTTTATTGCATAATTAAGAGAGTAGTAAAATTGTTACTATTTCTTTTATTACGTATTCAATCTCTCCTTTTGAAGTTTCGGAGGAGATTCTGCTAAACTGCCCAACATATACAGTCCAAGGAATCATGGATCTTGGAGTAGGAGTCTATTGGGCTCCGAACCAAATAAACACTCAAGTGTGATATTTCTGTTTGTTTTTTTTCTTATTCCGTTGTGTACTCGAATTTTCCAAAATATTTGCGAAAAGAAAACAAAACAAAACAAAAGCTTTTAAGCGATGAGATTCCCCCCCCCCCCCCCCCCCCTTGTTCTCAACGACCCTACAATTGGTATCAGAGCAAGGGCTCTTGATTTTGGTACAACCACCAATCAAGAATTTACTTTTCTTTTCAATTGTGTTATTCATTGTTTTTCCTTCTATCACACTACTTATCCTAAGACGAAGTCTTGGAAATTATTTCTCTTTAAAAGTTGTTGTTGCAAGAATAATGGCATAGTCCGAGGGATATTCCACTATACGTCCTCCACTCTTCAACGAGAACAATTTCCCATATTGGAAAAGGAGAATGGAAGTCTTCCTCAAAACAGACATCGACCAATGGTTCACTACCTGGCGCACAACACCGGTTAACGAGATTGGAGAAATTTTTTATCAAGAGAAATGGACAGACAAAATGAAAAAAGAAAGCACAAATTGACTCAAAGACACTAAACACTCTACAATGTGGCTTAACAAAATAGGAACTCAACCAAGTCGGCCCCTTCAACAACAAAAAAGAATTGTGGGACAAGTTAGTCGAACTACATGAAGGGACAAATGATACAAAGGTAACAAAATGTGACCTTTTATTAAATTCCTTACTAAATATTAAAATGTTAGATCGTGAGTTGGCAAACCAACTACACACAAGGATAAAAGATATCTCAACGGACTACATCTCATCAGCCACCAACTTGAGAACCGTGACATAATCAGGTACTCTTAACTCATTCCCTCGGAACTCCTTATGGGCATCTATGGTAGATGCCTATAAAGTCTCAAGGGACCTTTCTAAAATTCGATTAGATGAACTTTTTTGCAAACTTAAACTACACTAGCAATCTAACTCAAGTCAAACCGAGAAAGATATTGTCTTTGTTGCAGGATCAAGCAAGGAGCCAAAACCGAAAGGCCGATTCAAGCACGAGTCTGAAGACGAGTCCGACTTTGACTCAACTGAAGAACAACTTGTAAACATAGTCAGAAAGATGTTTAACGAGAAAAAGAAAAGATTTTCAAAGGATGATCTCAAAAAGGTGACACAATCTACACCAACCAAATCAATATCCAAAGTGACAAGTTACAGATGCAACAAAAAGGGACACTATAAGTCTGATTGCTCAAATCTCAAAAAAGACCACCCCAAATCAAGAAGAAGGAAAATACTAAAGGTGACTTTGGATGAGTCGTCATCAGAATCATACATTGATGAACCAAGACAAAAGAAATTCTTGGCACTAATGGCAAGAAAGCAACCTAATTAATGAATCTAAGTACGAGTCAGAGTCGAGCCAAGAAGACGAATCTGATTCCAACGATGAATCAAGTAACGGATCCATATCCATTTACGAAGGTTCCCATAAGGTAACCACTAATTTAGAAATTAAATTTTCTAAAATTATTGTATGATTAAATAGGAAATTAGTTCAATTTGAGAAACAAGTTGACTCCTTAAGGAAGTCAAAAACCCTAACGAGCAAGTTAACCCAGAACTCTCAACTAACCAAGTTCAAAATGGAAACCTGAATCAAGTTGCAAGACTTGATGATGAGAATTCTATATTGAAAGGCAAAGTTGAGAAACTCAAGGGAATATTGGAAAGATTCACTTTGGGATCCAAGAACCTTGGCATGATACTTGGATCACAAAGGGTCATGTACAACAAGTCCGGTCTCAAATATCAATCGAAATCAACGGACAAATATTATCACTTGTTAACTAAAATAAGAAACACGTCAAAGCATGTGATCTGAAAAATTACCTAACAAAGAAAATACACTAAATCAATACTATATACCTAAAAACATAACCTACCCATCTGGGTATTTAGGACTAGTAACACTAAGGAGAATTTTTAACTTTGTACTAGAAAAAATTGGGATGATAGTAGGTTAGGTTAGGGAAGCTAAGTCGAAATCATGTCTAGGAGAATCATATATTTTCAACCTGGTGCAATCGTCTTAGTGAAACTAACTGAAGCTACCCCAATCTAGTCTAAACTAGTTGGACCAAGACTTTGTTAGCTAGAGCCCTAGAGCCAATCATTTGATGATTGTATTTTTGGACTTGTTGTATCATATTCTATATAAATAAAGGCATTTGGTTTTTGGTTATTATACTTACTTGTATTGGTGCCAAATAAACTAAGTGTAATAACGTCCTTGAGTAGAAGGTTCTTACCTATATCAATCGATTGGTTGAATCGATAGTGAGATGATATAGGAAACACTACTCTAAATCATTCCTAGTCGAGTATTAACATTCAGGGACAATGTTAATGCAATAAGACTAGCATGTAGGTCAACTTGATGACTTGATCTCACAAGTCATGGATATAGAGATATCAAGTTGACACATGGGTATGCATTGGAGAATGTATACTGAATGGCCCGCCATGAGAAAGTATCATGGATCGTTATATAAGTGTCATATACTTTCTCATGTGGCTATTAGTATGACTACTAGTTCTTAGACCTGAAGTCACCATGGTTCCCTACATAAGGAGTTATGTACTTTGGTTTCGTCAAACGTCACCCGTAACTGGGTGGACTATAAAGGCGATTACTGGGTATGTAATGAATTATACAGAGGGATGTGAGTGATATAGATGAGATCTATCCCTCCTATATGACGGGAGTGACATCGATATTCTTGATAGAGTGAGACCACGAAGTGCATGACCATGCCCAAATGAGTCAATATGAGATATTGAGCTCATTTGATTTAGTGAGTCTACTTGGAGTTCAGGATTTAGATTGATCAGAGGATGACACGGTCTATGCCTCACATTGATCAATCTAGATGTCTAGGATAGAAGGACACTTGTCATATATTGTGAGAAGTCATAATTAGTAGTCACAAGGTGATGTTGGATCTCAACATTCTTGTAACATTGGGTAGTAATGATGTGTTGCTAGATACCGCTCATTACTTATGCTCCTAAATGGGTTTAGGGGCATTGCCAACGTTACAATAACCTATAGGGTCACACACTAAGGACAATTAGATGGAGATTGGGTTCATATGATGAACCAAGAGGATTAGATTCATTTGATGAATCAAATTGGATTAAGAGTAATCCAAATTGGGCTAATTGAGTTGGACTCAAGTTGATTCATGTATTCAATGAGTCTAATTTAGATTATGACTCATTAAATCAACTTAATTTAATGAATTAGATTCATTATATTAAGTTGGCTTGAATCAAATGGTTAGATTAGATCAACCATGGAAGAGATTTGGTCAAGTTTGACTTGACTTGAGAGGAAGAGGAAGAGTCAAGTTTGACTTGACTAATTGCCACATCATTAGTGAGATGGCAAGATGTGGACCAATGATGATGCTCCACATCATCAAAGTGTGACACCTCATGGGAGTTACAATGTCATTCTCTTTAATGGCTACATTTAATGAGAATGGGAGTTACACATGGTGAATGTGGCCGGCCACTTTAGTGTGGATGAGAATTTGATTTTTTCATTCAAGCCTCATTATTCCTTCTTCCTCTCTAGCTCTTCCTCTCCTTCTCCTCCTCAACTTGGCCAAACCACATATAGGTGCTAGCACACCTTTTTTTGTGGTTTTCTCCACCTACGTGTTCGTGTGGATACTTTTAGAGGAGTATCTATCTTGATACTCTTGAGATCCGGCACCGTTTGGACGAGCGGGAACGCGAAGGGCTTCGCTTCAAATGTATAAAAGTTTTTTTCCTTTTGTAGATCTACTGTAGATCGAAGCTTTAAACTCATACTCGTATTTTCGAAAGTTTTCTTCGCACGAGATCCAATGGCATGGGTGATTCGGGGTTTCCGCGACGTGAAAACGTGGTTTTCGTGGCCCGAAAAACCCAACAGTGGTATCAGAGCCACGTGCGAAGCTTGTACGAGTTTAGTTTTTGTTTTTATGACAAAAATTCAGTTCTGTGATATTCTGTAATTTTATAGTTTTTAGAGTTTTTATGGGTATTTTTCTCGTAGAAGCGAAGCATAAGTGTTTCGGCACTTGTAGGCTTCGACTACCGAGAAGAATTTTTCAAAACGGCAAAGTTTCGCCCCAAAAATTTTTGGGACAGCGGGCTAAGGCGCTCTTGGATCGCTTAGGAGCAACTCGCGATGGATAGATCGCGGGTAGGGGTACTGCCCCTAACCCCGCAAGGGGATTTGCTCCGCGATTGCGCCCGAAATCGCTAATTGGGACTGCCGGGAAAAATTTACTCATAAAATCTGTAAAATTATAAAAAAAAAATTATAGAAAATTATAGAAATATATAGTTTTGAATTATATATTAATTTTGTGATAGTCATGGCCCAAACGACCCAAATTGGATTTGGAAATGTGTTGTAATTCATAATACGGCCTGCGTGCTGTTATGTGATGTGCGTGCTGTATTTATTTTATTTTTATTTTATTTTCACGACCTGCGCGTCATGTCTTTCTCTTATATTCTGGTTGTAAATTAGATTTAGACTCGAATGTAACTCGAGTTTCAAAATTGTAATGTAATTTTGAAGCGGTGGAAGGTCCACACAAGACGGAGTTACGAGGAGGGCGCGAGCAACACAAGGTGGTCAAAGGAAGAAGCTTGATAAGCTGTTGACCTTAGGTTGACCATCCAATCTTCTCATTGGCTTGAGAAGATCGTAGTAGGGCCATGACACAATCACAAAATAATTTAATTAATTGCTTATATGTATGTGATGCATGTTTAATTAAGTAGTTAATTAGTGTCTAGCGATTAGATTAGATCTAAATCGTGCACATGATGCACCCTTCAATTAGATTAGATCTATCGAGTATATGATACGCATCATCGTTTAGATTAGATCTAAATCGCATCAACTCGTAATGCCTACCATGTCGTGATACCTACCACTACATCGATCGCATGTAGTTGTTGAATCTGCCAAAGCAAAGCAACACATACTATCTTGGTAGGGTACAGAGGGACAATCTTGGTCCCGCCTATCAACGCATGGGTGATTTCAACTCAATTAGATTGAGTAACTAGTTAACTCGGTTGGATCGAGTACAACTATAGGCATTCTTCCAACGGTTGGAAAGATAGGTCAAAATCACATATATATTAACTCTTGGGCGTATTAGCCAAAGCTAACTCAAGTTTTAATATAAATGCGGATTTTGATCCTATAAACAAGAGTTGCATAGAGATGTAATTGGTAATCGTTACCTACCGATCATACTAAGTCTTGGGTGTATTAGCCAAAGCTAACTCAAGGGTTAGTATAATATGGATCTTGTCCCACATGAATTATAGAATTCAGTGGGAGCATCATTTAGTTAAAGGCCTAATTAAATGATTAAGAATATAATACTTATTTCTGCATTTATTTCTGTTGTAGAATTGACATGACGTCGAACACGAACGCCTACAACAGAAATAGGGTTACCGGAGAATAGCAAACTTCTGTTGTAGACAAGGTTACCACCCAAGAACCTTCCTGGAACCTGAGAATAGTTCTCACCCAAGAACGTAAACTGTACGTTCTGGAGCAGCCCATTCCGGAGGCTCCTCCTGCCAATGCCCCGCGAGCTGACAAAGATGCTTACAAGAAGCATCAAGATGACGCATTAGATGTGTCCTGTCTAATGCTCGCGACCATGAACTCTGAGCTTCAGAAGCAACACGAGTTAATGGGCGCTTACGATATGGTTGAACATCTTCGTCAGCTGTATCAAGGACAAGCGAGGCATGAGAGATTTGAGATCTCAAGGGCATTGTTTCAGTGCAAGATGTCAGACGGGGCTCCCGTAGGCCCATATGTACTCAAAATGATTGGGTACATAGAGAACCTACAAAGGTTGGGGTTCCCACTTAGCCAAGAGCTAGCTACTGACCTGATCTTTCAATCCTTGCCGGATAGCTACAGTTAATTCGTTCTAAACTACAATATGAACGAGATTGACAAGCCACTGCCCGAGCTGCTTAGCATGTTAAGAACTGCTGAGCTAAACCTTAAGAAGGCTAAGCCTAACACTGTTCTGATGGTTCAGAAACATAAGGGCAAGGGCAAGCCCAAAGGAAAAGGAAAGTCCCAAGCCAAGGGAAAAGGAAAGGCACTGAAGCCTAAAGGAGAGGTCGCCAAGGATGCTACCTGCTTCCACTGCGGTCAGATTGGGCACTGGAAGAGGAACTGCAAGGTATACTTGGAGGATCTTAAGAAGAAGCGAAGTGAGACTTCCACTTCAGGTATATATGTTATAGAAGTCAATCTATCTATTTCTACATCATGGGTATTAGATACTGGATGTGTTTCTCACATTTGTACTGATGTACAGGCGCTGGGAAATAGCAGGGCATTGACAAAGGGCGAGGTGGACCTACAAGTAGGCAATGGAGCACGGGATGCTACTGTTGCTGTAGGGACTTACTTTCTATCTCTGCCCTCTGGGCTTGTACTAGAGTTAGTCGATTGTTGTTATGTGCATGCATTAACTAAGAACATTATATCAGTTTCTTGTTTGGACAAGAAAGGTTTCACGTTTACTATAAAGAACAAATGTTGTTCCGTCTATTTAAATGATATGTTCTATTGTAGTGCACCTCTGATAAACGGACTCTATATTCTAGACCTTGAAAGCCCTATCTATAACATAAATACCAAGAGGTTCAAGTCAAATGACCTAAACCAAACCTATCTCTGGCACTGTCGCTTAGGTCATATAAATGACAAGCGCTTATCCCAGCTCCATAAGAATGGTTTATTGGACTTATTTGATTTTGAATCATATGAGATATGCGAGTCATGCCTACGAGGCAAGATGACCAAGACTCCCTTTAGTGGTCACAGCGAGAGAGCAACTGATTTGTTAGGACTCATACATAGTGATGTATGTGGCCCTTCCAATGTTGCTGCTAGAGGCGGTTATAGATACTTCATCACATTTACTGATGACTTCAGTAGATATGGTTATGTGTACTTGATGACACATAAGTCTGAATCCTTTGAAAAGTTCAAAGAATTCAAGAATGAAGTACAGAATCAGCTTGGCAAGAGTATTAAGATACTTCGATCCGATCGAGGTGGAGAATACCTTAGCCATGAGTTTCGTGACTATCTAGCAGAGTGTGAGATCCTATCCCAACTCAATCCTCCTGGAACACCACAGTGGAATGGTGTATCCGAAAGGAGGAATCGTACCCTATTAGATATGGTGCGATCTATGATGAGTCACACAGATCTTCCGACATACCTTTGGGGCTATGCTCTAGACACGACAGCTTTTATACTCAACAGAGCTCCATCCAAGGCCGTGATAAAGACACCATATAGGATATGGACTGGGAGAGATGCCCAGGTGTGTTTCATGAGGATTTGGGGTTGTGAGGCTTACGTTAGACGTCAAGTCTAAGACACATTAGGACCCAAATCTGACAAGTGCTACTTTATTGGATATCCCAAAGAAACTAAGGGATATTACTTCTACATTCCCAGTCAGCACAAGGTAGTTGTGGCAAAGACTGGGGTCTTTCTAGAAAGGGACTTTGTTTCTAGAAAGACTAGCGGGAGCGCATTCGATCTTGAAGAAGTTCAAGATGCGAACAATAGCACTGATGCCTCGATGGAAATTGAACTGGAATCACAAAATGTTGTGGATGATGTTGTTCCACAAGGAGTTGAGGAACAACAACCAGTTCAAGTAGACATACCTCTTCGCAGGTCTGATAGGGTACGTCGTCAGCCTGAGAGATACTCATTTCTCTTGTCTTACCATGATGACATTGTGCTCATAGAAGATGAGCCTACCACCTATCAAGAAGCTGTGATGAGACCATATTTCGAGAAATGGCTGGAGGCCATGAGCTCCGAAATGGAATCCATGTACACCAACCAAGTATGGACTTTAGTTGATCCACCTGAAGGGGTAAAACCCATTGGGTGTAAGTGGGTCTTTAAGAGAAAGACTGACATGGATGGACTTATCTATAAGGGTCGCTTGGTAGCTAAAGGTTTCAAGCAGATTCATGGTATTGACTATGATGAAACCTTTTCTCCAGTAGCGATGTTTAAGTCCATTCAGATCATGCTTGCTATTGCAACCTACCATGACTATGAGATATGACAGATGGATGTCAAAACCGTGTTTCTGAATGGAAACCTACTCGAGGATGTGTACATGACACAACCTGAGGGTTTTGTAGATCCACAGCATACTAACAGAGTATGCAAGCTGCATAGGTCCATTTATGGACTAAAGCAAGCTTCTCGGAGCTGGAATCTTCGATTCGATGATGCAATCAAACTGTTTGGTATCATCAAGAACGAAGATGAGCCTTGTGTCTACAAGAAGGTTATAGGGGATATAGTTGTCTTCCTCATATTGTATGTGGATGACATACTACTCATTGGGAAGGACATCCCTATGCTTCAGTCTGTCAAGACCTGGCTAGGGAGTTGCTTCTCAATGAAGGACTTAGGCGAGACATCCTGCATTCTAGGGATACAGATTTATAGAGATAGATCTAAGAGATTGCTTGGCCTAAGTCATAGTACATACATTGACAAGGTACTCCTTCGGTTTGCCATGCAGAACTCCAAGAAGGGATTTCTGTCGATGTCACATGGCGTGAGTCTTTCGAAGACTCAAGGTCCCTCTTCTAGAGAGGAGAGAGACCGCATGGATCAGATCCCTTATGCATCAGCCATAGGATCGATCATGTACGCCATGCTATGTACTCGACTTGATGTCTCGTATGCTTTGAGCATGACGAGCAGATACCAGTCAGATCCAGGTGAAAGTCACTGGATAGCGGTCAAGAATATTCTTAAGTACTTGAGAAGGACTAAAGAATATTTCTTGATATATGGAGGCAATGATGAGCTAGCTGTAAAGGGTTACAGTGATGCCAACTTCTAAACCGATCAGGATGATTACCGATCGCAGTCAGGGTTCGTATTTTGCATTAATGGTGGTGCTGTCAGCTGGAAGAGTTTGAAGTAGGACACAGTAGCTGATTCTACAACAGAGGCCGAGTACATTGCTGCATCAGAGGCAGCAAAGGAGGCAGTTTGGATCCGCAAGTTCATCACTGAACTTGGGGTGGTTCCTAGCATTGCTGACCCCATTGAGCTCTATTGTGACAACAATGGAGCTATAGCACAGGCGAAGGAACCTCGCTCACACCAGCGGACCAAACACATACTACGGTGCTTCCATCTCATTCGAGAGATCATCGAGAGAGGAGATGTGAAGATTTGTAGAGTACCTACAGAGGCTAACATCGCAGATCCCTTGACCAAGGCTTTGGCACAGAGGAAGCATGATGGTCACACTAGGTCATTGGGGCTTAGAGCCTACACTGATTGGCACTAGTGCTAGTGGGAGATTGTTAGCTAGAGCCCTAGAGCCAATCATTTGATGATTGTTCTTTTGGACTTGTTGTATCATATTCTATATAAATAAAGGCATTTGGTTTTTGGTTATTATACTTACTTATATTGGTGCCAAATAAACTAAGTGTAATAACGTCCTTGAGTAGAAGGTTCTTACCTATATCAATCGATTGGTTGAATCGATAGTGAGATGATATAGGGAACACTACTCTAAATCATTCCTAGTTGAGTATTAACATTCAGGAACAATGTTAATGCAATAAGACTAGCATGTAGGTCAACTTGACAACTTGATCTCACAAGTCATGGATATAGAGATATCAAGTTGACACATGGGTATGCATTGGAGAATGTATACTGAATGACCCGCCATGAGAAAGTATCATGGATCGTTATATGAGTGTCATATACTTTCTCATGTGGCTATTAGTATGACTACTAGTTCTTAGACCTAAAGTCACCATGGTTCCCTACATAAGGAGTTATGTACTTTGGTTTCGTCAAACGTCACCCGTAACTGGGTGGACTATAAAGGCGATTACTGGGTATGTAATGAATTATGCAGAGGGATGTGAGTGATGTAGATGGGATCTATCCCTCCTATATGACGGGAGTGACATCGATATTCTTGATAGAGTGAGACCACGAAGTGCATGACCATGCCCAAATGAGTCAATATGAGATATTGAGCTCATTTGATTTAGTGAGTCTACTTGGAGTTCAGGATTTAGATTGATCAGAGGATGACACGGTCTATGCCTCACATTGATCAATCTAGATGTCTAGGATAGAAGGACACTTGTCATATATTGTGAGGAGTCACAATTAGTAGTCACAAGGTGATGTTGGATCTCAACATTCTTGTAACATTGGGTAGTAATGATGTGTTGCTAGATACCGCTCATTACTTATGCTCCTAAATGGGTTTAGGGGCATTGCCAACGTTACAAAAACCTATAGGGTCACACACTAAGGACAATTAGATGGAGATTGGGTTCATATGATGAACCAAGAGGATTAGATTCATTTGATGAATCAAATTGGATTATGACTCATATGATGAACCAAGAGTCATCCAAATTGGGCTAATTGAGTTGGACTCAAGTTGATTCATGTATTCAATGAGTCTAATTTAGATTATGACTCATTAAATCAACTTAATTTAATGAATTAGATTCATTATATTAAGTTGGCTTGAATCAAATGGTTAGATTAGATCAACCATGGAAGAGATTTGGTCAAGTTTGACTTGACTTGAGAGGAAGAGGAAGAGTCAAGTTTGACTTGACTAATTGCCACATCATTAGTGAGATGGCAAGATGTGGACCAATGATGATGCTCCACATCATCAAAGTGTGCCACCTCATGGGAGTTACAATGTCATTCTCTTTAATGGCTACATTTAATGAGAATGGGAGTTACACATGGTGAATGTGGCCGGCCACTTTAGTGTGGATGAGAATTTGATTTTTTTCATTCAAGCCTCATTATTCCTTCTTCTTCCTCTCTAGCTCTTCCTCTCCTTCTCCTCCTCAACTTGGCCGAACCACACATAGGTGCTAGCACACCTTTTTGTGTGGTTTTCTCCACCTACGTGTTCGTGTGGATATTTTTAGAAGAGTATCTATCTTGATACTCTTGAGATCCGGCACCGTTTGGACGAGCGGGAACGCGAAGGGCTTCGCTTCAAATGTATAAAAGTTTTTTTTCTTTTGTAGATCTACTGTAGATCGAAGCTTTAAACTCATACTCGTATTTTCGAAAGTTTTCTTCGCAAGAGATCCAGTGGCATGGGTGATTCGGGGTTTTCGCGACGCGAAAACGCGATTTTCGCAGCCCGAAAAACCCAACAGACTTAGCACTAAGTCTCTTAGACAAGACTATTTAGAGAAGCATTCAAAAGATGATGATGAGCAAACCCCACAACAAGAAGCAACTAACACACAAACAGTAAGAACTAATTCGAACCATTCAACTGAACATGAGTTAAGTGACCCAAGTCAAATTAACACACAAAGAACTAATCCAAACCGCCCAATTGAAAATATATTAGGTGACCCAAGTTTAGGGTTCAAACTAGATAAACCCTAAGAAACATAAGTCAAATCACACTAATATCCAAAATTAAACCAAAAACTATAGACGAGGCTTTACCCAATCTAGATTGGGTTATAGCAATGTAAGAGGAACTAGCTCAATTCGAATGTGACGAAGTTTGGAACATAGTCCCTCCACCTAAAAACAAATTAATAATAGACACCAAATGGATTTTCCAAAATAAGTTAGTTGAAAAAGGTGAAATAATAAGAAATTAAGCTAGATTAGTGGAAAAGGGTTTTAGCCGAGTAGAAGGATTAGACAACAACAAAACTTATGCCCCAGTAGCTATATTCGAATCTATTAAATTTTTCTTGCCTATGCACCATATAAAGGATTCAAACTCTTCCAAATGAATGCCAAATTTACATTTCTAAGCGTACTAATTAAGGAAGAGGTCTATGTATGTCAACCTCTAGGGTTTGAAAACATAGATCATCCTTACCATGTCTTTAAACTTAAAAAAGTCTTATATGACCTCAAACAAGCTCTTAGGGCTTGGTATAAAAGACTATTGACATATCTAATATTGAAAGGATTCAAACAAGTTCGATTTGATTTAACCCTTTTTGTAAAGACCCTTGAAACAAAAATCTTTACAGCCTAAATATACGTTGATGACATATTATTTGACTCGACTAATTCAAGATTTTTAAAAGAATGTATAACGTTAATGGAAAAAGAATTCAAAATGAGTCTAATAGGTAAGTTAACCTATTCCTTAGGTTTACAAATAAAACAAACTAAAGATGGGAATTATGTACATCAATAAAAATATAAAAAGGAATTACTTAAAAAATTTGGAATGAAAAATACTAAAGAAATAAACACACCAATGGAAACTAACACTAACTTAGATAGTGACCCAAATGGAAAACCAATTGACTTAAAATATTATAAAAGTGTAATTGGTAGCCTACTATACTTAACTGCAAGTCATCCAGATATTCTATTTGTAGTTAGTATGTGTGCAAGATACCAAACTTGTGCAGAAGAATCTCATTTGACAAGTGTTAAGAGAATCTTTAGGTATTTCAAAGGCATAATCAATGTAGATATATGGTACCCTAGAAAAGCCAATTTTGATCTATTAGGATTTTTTTAACTTAGATTATGTCAACTGCAAGTTAGATTAAAAAAAGCACAAGTGGTGGTTGTCAACTATTGATATCATCACTTGTCAGCTGGTTTAGTTGAAAGCAACATTGTTTTGCTCTATTTACTACTGAGGAAGAATACATAGCTATAAGTGAATGTGTTGCACAACTCCTATTGATGATGCACATATTAAAAGATTACAACTTAGAATATAAAAATGTTAAAATCTTTATCGACAATATAAGTTCAATCAACCTAACTAAAAATCTAGTACATCACTCAATATGTTGTTGGATCGAGACGCGCTAGAGGGGGGGGTGAATAGCGCTCGCGGCTATTTTGATCGTATCGGAATCCTATCGGAGTTAAATACGCAGCGGAATAAAAGAAATAATCACACAGAGACAGGTCGATTTTGTTGGGACCTTAGATGGCTAGAGGGGGGTGAATAGCCTCTTTGAAAAACACTAAACACAAATTTCTTCAAGAACTTTGTTAGCACGGCGGAATTAGAAAACTAAAACAAGAAAGCACAGCACACTAACTCAGAGATTTACGAGGTTCGGGGATAACTTGCCCCTACTCCTCGGCGTGTCCGTAAGGTGGACGAATCCTCTTGATCTTTCGGTAGATCACACCCCGGAAGCTATCCGGCTAAAGGATTCTCCTTCTCGGTGGAGTAACCTCTCCACAAAGTCTTTAACAGCAGTAAGAAATTAAGCACAAGACTTACAGTAGTGGCTCAAGTGAAATGATCAAAGGAAGCTCACAGCCACAATCAGCGAAGAACAAGCACACTGCTTCAATCTTCCAGAGAGTTTTTCTCCACAGTGTTTTTCACAGCAAGAGCACAAAAAGCATTGTCACGAGAGCCTCTCCTCTCCACCTTCATATGCCTCTCTGCTCTGTAACGGATCTCTGCCAAACCTGCAGCAAATCCCTGCACCATCCACGACGTCGCCAATCACGCTTCTTCCTTGTCCGATTGTCTCGGCTCCCACCAATGGCATCCTCGTTTCCACTGGTACCTCTGAGCTTGAACCTTTCAGCACAAGTCAAGCTGATTTCGACCAAACAGCTGCCGCAAACGAGACGTTGCTACCAAAACTGGTTTGTCCGCATCGAGACACAGCAAAAGCTTTTTCGTCGCCTTCTACTAATGATCCTTAATTTGAATTCACCCAGCATCAAGTAATCTGTAACCTATAACTTCGAGAAAGCTTACAGCAGATGGTTAGAAACGAAATAGGTAAAAGCAATTGCGAATCGAAACAATAAGAGAAAGCGCATGCAAAACAAGTCATCATGGATCGGTCGTGACCGATCCACGCTTATTATCGTCAGCGATCGGTCGGTGACCGATCGGTGCTCTCGATCGGTCCCAAGACCGATCCACCCTTCACGCGAATCGGTCTGATCGGTCCGTGGACCGATCAGGACTCACCTGGATCGGTCAGTAAGACCGATTAGTATCCACTCGCTCGAGGATCATCGATCGGTCCCGGACCGATCGGTATCCACTCGATGTGCTCGAGTGTTATCGATCGGTCCGGACCGATCGATATACACTCGATGTACTCTTGAGTTTTGCTGATCGGTCCCGGACCGATCGGTATACACTCGATGTGTTCGAGTGTTGCACGATCGGTCCCGGACCGATCGGTATACACTCGATGTGCTCTTGAGTGTTGCGATCGATGCGGATCGATCGAGCAAGCTGGATCGATCTGAGACCGATCATGCCTGTATGCCTTTGGATCGGTCTGCAGACCGATCCAAAGCTATGAGTCTCGAGTCAAGCTTCCAAGCTTGCTGCCCTCACCCCTGACGGTCCAGAGAGCGTGCTACCGAACCCTCTCCGACCATACATGCCAAGCTTCCACACTTGGACTTCCCAATTGCCTGGTTTCACTCACCAGGACTTTCCAATTGCCTAACATCCCAGTTAGGACTTTCCAACCGCCTAACATCCCAGTTAGGACTTTCCCACTCACCAGGACTTTCCCGTGCCAAGCTCCTCGCTTGGACTTTTCCCAATCAGGTCAATCAGGTTAACCAAGTCAACCTTGATTAGTAATTAATCTGAGTTAATTTAATATCTGATTCAAACTTAAATCAGTGTCAACATCAAAACAACATCCAGGTCAGACTGTATCAACAATCTCCCCCTTTTTGTTGTTTGACAACACAATTTAAGTTTAGATCAGAAAAACTCTCATATCCATAATTTCAGGGAAATTAAGATCTCCCCCTAAGATGGATATAACTCAGTTACCTTCTCCTCTTTTTTTTTATATTGATTCAAAGAGGTCAAATCGTCTCTAAACTTAATTATTCTCTCCCCCTTTGTCAAACACCGAAAAGGTGTAAAATAATGAATAAGACTGACAAGCACCTCCCCCTTTTAACCAATAACGCCTCAATCTTAATCCACATAAAAAAAACGGTATATGAAAAACAATGGCATATGAAACATCATAAGTGTATCATGAATAGTGAAGCATCATAAATAGCATGAATATAAGAAACACAGCTAACATCCAGTTCAGATAAATATATCAAAGACATAGAATCAACAAAACAATCAAAACATAGAGAATGTCAGCCAACATCCTCATCAAGAGGATCATCCGCAGCATCAGCTGGAAGAGTGGAATCCTGAAGAGGCATGCTGCTGCCTGAGGGTAGCTCGCCCGCGGAGTGCTGAGGAGGTGGATGGCCGGCCATCCATCCTAGAAATGCCTGATGTGTCGCCAACTGCTGTCTCTGTAGAGTATCGAAGCGCTGATCAATCTGGAGGTGCAGGCCATCGAACTCTGCAGTCCCGGCTCTCCAGCTCAGCGATCTGCCAGCGCAGATCTGGATCCTCCTCGCCATATGCAGCAGCAGCAGGAGGACGAGCAACCTGTCGTGGAAGTGGTAGCTCACCCAGTGCCCTCCCATCCTTCCACCTAACCGGCCCATCCTGACTTAGGATTCCGGACTTGGAAAATGCACGTTTCCCAAGTCGACAATCCTGCCTGACCATCTTCACTATCCTCCCCCTAGAGACGTCAATACCCATGGACTCGAGCCAACCAGTAATTATATGCCCAAAAGGCATATAGATGTTGTCGCCGCTCGGTTCGCTATGGGATATGATAGACATATAGACACTCGACATAATATCAAAATCTAGACGTCGACGTAACCCATAAAGCATCAGACAGTGATATGGTCGAATTTCTGCCAACGGTTTAGAGGTGATAGGTAGAAGACATTGTGTGACAACTTTGAAAAGGATGTAGTCAGGAGCAGAGAGTCTAAGGGCTGCAAATGTAGGAAAGTCGTCATCTAACTCATCTAAACCATCCAGTCTCGGATGACCAAAGAAGTACTCATAGATTGAGTCAGAAGAGACATTAAGAGGATGAGGTACGGGTTCAGGCAAAACAGGATAGATGGAGAACACCGTCCCCGAACACAAACGACAACCTAAATACTCAAAGAAGGCAATTATGTTGAGATCAACGTTTTGCTTAGCCACTCTTGTTCTATAACTACCATCAGGAGTCTGATGAAGGTTGTTATAGAATTCAGATACTAGATCAAAGTTGATGTCCCTTTCTAGAAAAACCAAAGAATCGAGCTTGTAGTAGGCAATGGTTTCTAAAATAGAGGGACAAGATTCCTGCATGAACTTCTTATCAACAGATCGACAAGGGAGTAATTTGAAAGTCCTCTCCTTAAATGATTTTTCAAATTGTTGGTTGGGGAATCTCCCCGAACTAGTCGGTTGAGGTCGGGAGGTAGCAGGAGCTTTGGACTTGGATTTGGATTTCTCGGTTGGTTCCTTAGAGGTACCCTCACCACTAGTGGGTTTCTTCCTAACCATTTGGACAATGGGAAACAAAGAGAGAGCACCGGCCATGGGCAAACCACCAAACACAAACCACAGTCACCGTAAGAAACATGATAACGTGAACTGCCAAAGACAATAACAGTAGAGATTAGAGATCGAGAGATTACCTCGGTGCCATTTTGACCTTCGGCTTTTAGAAGACGATGGGTCGAGAATACGGGAGGAAGAAAGGGGCGTCGGGGCGTCGGTCGGCTAGGGTTGTGAGAAAGAAGAAGATCGGGAAGAGAGGAGGTCAGGAGGATTTAATGAGGGGTAGCGCACAGTGTAATCTGATCGGACGGCTGTCCGATCAGGATCGAGTTTAACAACAAAGGGTCTGATCGGTCCCTTGACCGATCAGAAACCCTGATCGGTTCCGATCGAAGGTGTCAGAAGCCTGATCGGTCCTTGGACCGATCAGAGAACAGAGAGGTTGAAGAGGTTGAGACTCTCCCGATCGGTCCTGGACCGATCAGATGTGAATCGTCGCGTGAGATCCTCCTGGGTCCCTGGACCGATCATTGTCGCGTGCGAACCTCTGATCGGTCCTGGACCGATCGGTGAGCCAACAAAGCACGAAGATATTCGGAGGACCCCGATCGGATGTGGACCGATCGGAGAGTCTCTGATCGGTCGTGAGACCGATCGTGTCGATAATTCAGATTTACGATATCGAATTCGAGAACAGCGATTTCGATCGTTTCTCGAGAATTCGAAAATTCAGAACTTCTCAAATTCGAATGAACTTAAACATCTACGAACAAGAACATTTTCTAATTGCAAGCTCTGAAAGTCCTAACATTCTAGGTTTTTTTTATTAAGTTACAAGTTAGTTTCAGACATTTCAGAGTTTCAAAACCTGAAATATCCAACCCTGTCATGTTTAGTTTCAAATTTGTCAAAATATATCCTAAATTACTATTCTTACATTATCAACTCATCTTATCATTAAAGATACCAATCCAAAGTATCAATCAACACATCAATCATGATTAGATAATTTCTAGACAAAAGTCCAACCAAGATTCCTTGGTTGGAATATATGAGTAAGATCTAGGAGTCAAATACACATGAATTATGTAATGACCTTCCCCATACTCAATTTATGTCTCTTCAACCTACTTATTCAAGGGATGCATAGTATATTTTGAATAAATTGGTTGTTCCTAGCATCTCACCCCATTTCTAGCAAACAAAAACAATTTGTTAAACCTTATCGTTTGTGTGAGATGTCCCCAAATTGCCCAAATCAGTTTCCCAATTACTCTTGTCATTTTAATAGTCCTTATTGATCATGGTGAAGTTCTAATGACCTAAGGAGCCAAACACATTCCCAACTCCCTCCTTAAATGACTAAATTCATTCTCCGGAAGGGGTTTTGTGAAGATATCGGCTAGGTTTGACTTTGACTCAACATATGTGAGCACAATGTCTCCCCTAGCTACGTGATCTCTTATGAAGTGATGACGCACTTCAATGTGTTTGGTCCTCGAATGATGGACTGGATTTTTAGTTAGGTTGATTGTGTTGGTGCAACCTTAGGTCAAGGTTGACCTGGTTGACCCGACTCGAGTTGACTTGACTCGAGTTGTATTTTGATGTTTGACTTGGGAAGATTGTCGGTGCAACCTTAGGTCAAGGTTGACCTAGTTGTGTTGCATGTTGATGTTTGACACTCGTGAGAGAGTTCTATTCTTGATATGGGACAAGAATAGATGTTTGGGAGATTATTGGTGCAACCGTAGGTCAAGGTTGACCTGGTTGACCTGATTCGGGAAAAAGTCCAAGTATGGAGACTTGGCAACGGAAAAGTCCAAGCAGGGAGCTTGGCACTGGAAAAGTCCAAGTATGGAGACTTGGCACTGGAAAAGTCCAAGCAGGGAGCTCGGGAAAAGTCAAGTATGGAGACTTGGCAGGAAAAGTCCAAGTATGGAGACTTGGCACGGAAAAGTCAAACAGGGAGTTTGGCACGGGAAAAATCCTAGTGAGTGAAGCTAGGTGAAGGTGAAAGTCACGGTGAGTGAAGCCGGGCATTCGGGAAAATCCTGGTGAGTGAGGCGGTGAAAATCCTAGTGAGTGAAGCTAGGTGAATGGGAAAGTCCTAACGGGATGTTAGGCGGTGTGGAAAGTCCGGTGAGTGAAGCCGAGCAATGGGAAAGTCCCGTGAGTGAAGCCGGGCAATGAGAAAGTCCTAACGGGATGTTAGGCGGTGGAAATCTGGTGAGTGAAACCGGTGAAAGTCTGGTGAGTGAAGCCAGCAAGGAAAATCCAGATGGATCGGGGATGATCGGACTTACGGTGTTGGAAAGTCAAGTAGGTCAAAGGATTGACCGGACACTTGGCGAGGAGTTCTAGCAGTCAAGGGAGTGACCAGATGTTAGGGATGAAGTACCAATAGGTCAAGGTTGACCGGATATTGGTTTGAAGTCTTGGGACTTGGTTTGGGCCAAACCCAAGCTCCGGATCGGTCACCAAACCGATCCGGTGATACTGTTGCTCGATCGGTGCGGTGACCGATCGGATCAACGAAGCTCTGTTCGATTCTTGTCGATCGGTGACCGATCGGCAAAGAAAGGCGGTGATCGGTCCACGGGCCGTCGGGCCATCTGATCGATGCGGGACCGATCAGGACGATCAGCGGAAGCACGGCGGAGTTGGGATCGGTGCGTGGACCGATCCGGTATCTGATCGGTCCGGACCGATCAGGCTTTGTGCTGCTAGGAGGCGCACCGACGTTCGGGAGACGAGAAGTCTGATCGGTCCGTAGACCGATCGGGTTCTCTTCTCTGCTAGTTTCCATTGTTCTCCTTCGGTATAAGGGCTGAGGGCTTCTACAGGGCGGCTTCTTCCTTTCTTCTTCTTCTTCACTCTTGCGACCAGAGCTTTGCTGAGCTCTTTACTTCGTGAAGCTTCGTGTGAGCTTCCCCGGCTGGTCAGCTGCTGCTGCTCTTCCGTGAAGTTGATGCTTCGTCAACGGAAACCAGTCGAAGGCAAGCTAGTGTTTGTTTTTACATTCATATTGCTCTTGCTTCTTGCTGTATTTCTTGTACACTTATCTTGCTGTTGCAAGAGACTCTGTGGTGAGGTTTCTCCACCCACAAGGAGTATATTATTAGCCGGTTCTCCGGGGACTCATCCACCGACGGATTGACCGGACTCGTCCACCTTACGGACACGCCGAGGAGTAGGAGCCCTAATCTCCGAACCTCGTTACATCCATCGAGTTTGAGGTTTGATTTCTTTCCTTGTCGCTTCTATTGTTTTATTTCCGCTGCGCTAACTCGACATTGTAGAAAGAATCGAACGAATTGGGGTCGGCTATTCACACCCCCCCTCTCTAGCCGTACGAAGGATCCTAACAAGTGGTATCAGAGCGAGGTCGCTCTTCATCGGATTCACACCCGTGGGAGCACAAGCGCTAGAGATGGATCTCTATGGAGAAGATGTCACCATTCCACCCTTCTACGAATGCGGCGACTTCGCGTATTGGAAGGTAAGGATGAAGTACTTTCTTATGACTAACATAATGAATTGGTTTTGTGTACAAGAAGGTTTTACTCCTCCGATGGATGAGGAAGGAAAACCTATCAAGAAGAAGGAGTGGACGAAGGAGCAAATCCACCAATCAACCATCAATGATGAGGTAACGAAAATCATTGAATTCTCTTTACCTAATGATGTGTTGTGTAGGATAGGCGAATACAATAATGCCAAGGAGTTGTGGAACAACTTGGCCAAACTCCATGAGGAGAGTCCCACTTCAAGCCATGAAGAGGAGCCTAGTGAGCCAAGTAGCTCACATCGTGGAGGTGAGGAATTAGAAGTTGAGGGCTACTCAACATCTAAAGAAGAAGAGGAGGTGAGTTCTTCTTCAAGATCGGAGCACGAAGAAGAAGCTTCTACCTCCGGGAGGGATGGAGAAGAGAGCATCCATCCATCCTCGACCCTAGGTAACTCAAACACTTTAAGTTCAAGTAAATTGCATATAATGTGTTTTGAGTGTAGGGAATTTGGGCACTACAAGAGTAAGTGTCCAAAGAGGGTAAGGAAGACTCCACCGGCGCCAAAGGTCAAGCCGGAGTCCCGACACGCAAGGGCAAGGAGCACATCGTGTGCTTCCAATGCAAGCAAAGGGGACACTATAGGAGCCATTGTCCGAGGGGGAGGCAACCTCACAAGGGCAAGAGACCGGGCACATCGATAGGGGGAGCTAAGGCAAACCCTAAGGTAACCTCTAAGGTTCATTTTTGCAACTCTAATAAAATGCATGCTAGGAATTTTATTGCACTTGTCGATAATAACAAGCATGATAACCTTAGGAATCAATACATGTGCTTAGGTGCAAAACATGTGAGCCTAGATAAGGATAACACTAGGAAAGCCAACCCTAGAATTACCTCATCTAAGGTTAAGGAGAACCTAGGTAGGAATCCCAAATCAACTAGACACATGCCTAGGAATGCCTCAAAGAAAAATGACAAATCAAAAATTGAGGTATTAGAGAAGGAGAATCAAGTCTTGAGGTCAAGACTTGATACTTTGGAAAAGGCTCTTAAGAACTTGGAGAAGTCATCTCTAGGGTTTAAGGGTCAAATTTCAAAGCCCAAGGACAAGAAAGGTTTGGGTCACAAACCTAAGTCCCAAGTGGTCAAGCCCACCTACCACAATGTTCCATTCGATTATGGAACAATACCTAGGGCTAGGAAAACCACTACCAAGGTCACAAGGGGAGTCACCCCTATAGTTGACCTTGATGAGACTCAAATGACCAAGGCTTTAAAGCCTAAGAGGGTCATTAGGAGGGTTGCTAGGGAAGTTATCCCTAGTGAATACTTAGTGAACCCAATGAGCTCTAATAGGTATTGGGTTCCTAGGAGCATCTTCTCTACCCCATAGATGGGTTAGAGAGTGTCAACTCCAATAAGAAGGGTAGTTAACCCAACTTTGAGGAAATTGACACTCAAGGAGCATTTTCAAGGTTTTGTGAACTTTTGAAAATGAAAAAGAATTATCATTTACTCCTTTGAAGAGTTAAATGTGCCTAAAGATTGGAAATCTCACTTTTAATCTCAATTGGCACAATTTGGAAAAACCTAGAAAAATATCAAATTGGGATTTTGATATTCTCTTAGGTAATCAAGGCAATCCGGGCCTTAATTTAGAAGTGCTACTCTTGTAAAATTTTAAATGGTATAAATCAAACAAGAGATCAAGAAATGCCAATTTGGGTTTTGACATTTTCTTGGAGCACTTTGGGCAATCTAGGATTAGAATTTAAGTTAGCTAAGTGATTAAGGATACTTAGATAGGTAATCTAGGTATTTTATTTGTGTTAACTTGCCATGATTGGTTGTCATATGCCATGCCATGACATCATATTTATTTTATCATTATTTGAAATGTCATGATAATGCTTAGGTTATCTATATGTCATGTGTTAGTTTAGTTTCAAACTTTATGCCATGACATCATGACATTGGCACATGTTTTCATTTATGATACCATTTTATGCCATGTCATCATCTCTTGCATTAATAATCAATTGAATTGATTTAAGGATGAAAAACACATTTTGATATTGAGATCAAATTTGTGTTTAGAAAATGCATGAGACCTTAGTTTAAGATACCTAAACCCATATCTCACATCAAAATTGACATAGATGTGTTTGATACACTTTAGATGTGTGTGAGATATTAGGATCATGAGTTAGGATCAAGGTGCATAGTTCTTGTACCTAGATGAACCTAATTCAAGAAATGGGGGATCATAGGGAAAGCTTGTGTACAAGTCATGTGCATATAGCCCTAAGATTATGGTCCTAAATTCAAATGGTTTTAAAAGCATTTTAAAATTGATTTGAAAAACCTTGATGAAGCTTTCCTAGTGATAGCATTCATCATTGAACATTGTGATACAAAGTTGAGTTAAAACTTGAACTATTTCAAAGTTTTTGAACTTTGTATCAAGATTTGAAAATGGAAACTATTTTCATAGAAAATTATTTTTCCATGGTAGTGTATGATATGAGGAATGTATCCTCAAAATTTCACAATTTTTCGAATTTTCTGGAATTTATTAGGGGTTTCTGAATTTCGGGAGAGGAAAAATCAGAAATCCCTGTGATCAGTGTCTGGATCGGTCGCTGGACCGATCCAGGGAGGGCTGGATCGGTCACTGGACCGATCCAGAGTGCTGTGGATCGGTCTGGTGACCGATCCAGTGAGGTCTGATAGCGTGCCAATGTGCTGAAATTCGACTGCATGTCTGAAATTTCGGCTGAAAGTTGGTTTTAGATTTCTAAAGGTTTGAAACTCTCCAAGACATTGTTGGTGCAATGGTCAAGGGGAGTTGGCCTTTAGGGGGAGTTTTAACTATTAGTCAAGGGGAGTTGACTTTTAGGGGGAGTTTTTACTCCTTGAGGATTAGTGATATGGGATTATCACTAAGTGGACTGTTGAGCTTAGTATCAAGGGGAAAATAAGAGTTTCAATGAAAGGTATGGGACTTTCATTAGGAAGAAACTCTTGACCTTGATACCCTCCTTATTCTTTTTGATGTGTGTCAAAAAGGGGAGAGTGTTCATTGGAGAATTATTGGAGAACCCAAGTTAGGTTATCGGTTTAACCTAAGCTAGGGGAAGATTGTCAAGGAATGTTCGAGGAAGAACATTGGAATACTTTTTGATGTGTGTCAAAAAGGGGGAGAATTATTAGAGAACCCAAGTTAGGTTATCAGGTTAACCTAAGGGGAGAATGTCTAGAGAATGTTCAAGGAAAGAACATTGGACATTGGAAGATGATTGAAAACCTAAGTTAGGTTATCGGGTTAACCTAACTTGATTATGGTTTTGTCAAACATCAAAAAGGGGGAGATTGTTGGTGCAACCTTAGGTCAAGGTTGACCTGGTTGACCCGACTCGAGTTGACTTGACTCGAGTTGTATTTTGATGTTTGACTTGGGAAGATTGTCGGTGCAACCTTAGGTCAAGGTTGACCTAGTTGTGTTGCATGTTGATGTTTGACACTCGTGAGAGAGTTCTATTCTTGATATGGGACAAGAATAGATGTTTGGGAGATTATTGGTGCAACCGTAGGTCAAGGTTGACTGGTTGACTGATTCGGAAAAAGTCCAAGTATGGAGACTTGGCGGGGAAAAGTCCAGCTTGGCAGCGAAAAGTCCAAGTATGGAGACTTGGCTGGAAAAGTCCAAGCGAGGAGCTTGGCGCGAAAAGTCCAAGTATGGAGACTTGGCGGGAAAAGTCAAGTATGGAGACTTGGCAGGAAAAGGTCAAGCAGGGAGTTTGGCACGGGAAAAATCCTAGTGAGTGAAGCTAGGTGAAGGTGAAAGTCTGGTGAGTGAAGCCGGGCATTCGGGAAAATCACGGTGAGTGAAGCGGTGAAAATCCTAGTGAGTGAAGCTAGGTGAATGGGAAAGTCCTAAGTGGGATGTTAGGCGGTGTGGAAAGTCCCGTGAGTGAAGCCAGGCAATGGGAAAGTCTGGTGAGTGAAGCAGGCGGTGAGAAAGTCCTAACGGGATGTTAGGCGGTGGAAATCTGGTGAGTGAAACCGGTGAAAGTCCTGAGTGAAGCCGGGCAAGGAAAATCCAGATGGATCGGGGATGATCGGACTTACGGTGTTGGAAAGTCCAAGTAGGTCAAAGGATTGACCGGACACTTGGCGAGGAGTTCTAGCAGTCAAGGGTGACCGGATGTTAGGGATGAAGTACCAATAGGTCAAGGTTGACGGATATTGGTTTGGAAGTCTTGGGACTTGGTTTGGGCCAAACCCAAGCTCCGGATCGGTCACCAAACCGATCGGTGATACTGTTTGCTCGATCGGTGCGGTGACCGATCGATATCAACAAGCTCTGTTCGATTCTTGATCGACGGCAGTGACCGATCGCCAGCAACAGGCGAAAGAAAGCGGTGATCGGTCCACGCCGATCAGGCCATCTGATCGATGCGGGGACCGATCGAGACGATGTCGCGGAAGCACAGGGAGATCGGTCCGTGGACCGATCGGTGTCTGATAACCCGATTTCACGATCAGGAGGCGCAGAGAATTCGGGAGACGAGAAGTCTGATCGGTCCGTAGACCGATCAGAGTTCTAGCCGTTGCGACGCAACGGCTAGTTTCTTCGCTGTTTCTCCTTCGCAGGTATAAAGGGGCTGAGGGCTTCTACAGGGCGGCTTCTTCCTTTCTTCTTCTTCTTCACTCTTGCGACCAGAGCTTTGCTGAGCTCTTTACTTCGTGAAGCTTCGTGTGAGCTTCCCCGGCTGGTCAGCTGCTGCTGCTCTTCCGTGAAGTTGATGCTTCGTCAACGGAAACCAGTCGAAGGCAAGCTAGTGTTTGTTTTTACATTCATATTGCTCTTGCTTCTTGCTGTATTTCTTGTACACTTATCTTGCTGTTGCAAGAGACTCTGTGGTGAGGTTTCTCCACCCACAAGGAGTATATTATTAGCCGGTTCTCCGGGGACTCATCCACCGACGGATTGACCGGACTCGTCCACCTTACGGACACGCCGAGGAGTAGGAGCCCTAATCTCCGAACCTCGTTACATCCATCGAGTTTGAGGTTTGATTTCTTTCCTTGTCGCTTCTATTGTTTTATTTCCGCTGCGCTAACTCGACATTGTAGAAAGAATCGAACGAATTGGGGTCGGCTATTCACACCCCCCCTCTCTAGCCGTACGAAGGATCCTAACAGATTGTGCTAATGTTGTCGCATAGCACTTGTACACCCTTATAAGAGAGTCCATAATCCTCTAGGGTGTGTATCATCCACAACAACTGTGATACACTCTCTCCCATGGCAATATATTCAGCCTCGGTCGTGGAGAGAGCAACACAATGTTGCTTCCGACTTGACCAACTAACTAAACATGAACCTAAAAATTGGCAACCCCCACTCGTACTTTTCCGATCCAATTTGCACCCAGCATAATCGGAGTCGGTATAACCTATCAAGTCAAATGATTCAGTACGAGGGTACCAAAGACCTACTCTAATTGTGCCTTTAAGGTATCTCAGAATTCTCTTAACTGCAATTAAGTGAGATTCCTTGGCACAGACTTGATACCTAGCGCACATGCCCACAGCAAAGAGTATGTCCGGTCGACTAGCTGTGAGATATAGAAGACTACCGATCATGCTTCTATATTGCGTTAGATCAACTGATTTTCCACTCTCATCATTGTCAAGACGAGTGCTCGTCGCCATAGGAGTGGATACTTCCTTAGAATCACTCATTTTGAATTTCTTAAGCATCTCTTGAGTGTATTTTGCTTGATGGACATAAATGCCATCTCTAGTTTGTTTGATTTCTAGTCCAAGGAAGAATGTCAATTCTCCCACAAGACTCATTTCAAACTCACTTTCCATGTGAGTGATAAATTCATTTAAATAGCCCTTGTTATTTGAGCCACAAATTATGTCATCGACATATACTTGGGCTACAAAAATATTTTCACCATCTCGACGAAGAAACAGTGTTGGGTCTATTTGACCCCTTACAAAACCCTTTTCTAATAGATAAGTCGACAACCTTTCGTACCAAGCTCGAGGTGCTTGTTTTAGCCCATAAAGAGCTTTCTTGAGCTTGAACACGTGGTTTGGAGCTTCGGTATTCACAAACCCCGGTGGTTGTTCAACGTAGACTTCTTCTTTAATGAAACCATTTAAGAAGGCCGATTTAACGTCCATTTGATAGAGCTTGAAACCTCTATGTGCAGCAAAAGCTAGCATTGAACGAATGGACTCCAATCGTGCCACAGGAGCATAGGTCTCATCATAATCGAGACCTTCAACTTGACTATAGCCCTTGGCTACTAGTCTTGCCTTGTTTCTTACTACCTCTTCCTTTTGGTTTAACTTATTTTTGAAGACCCATTTAGTTCCAATAATGGTGGTCTTCTTAGGTCTAGGAACCAAGTCCCACACTTGGCTTCTTTCAAATTGACCTAACTCATCTTGCATAGCTATGACCCAATCAGGATCATGCAATGCCTCATCAACTAGTTTAGGTTCGATTTCTGAGATCAAAGCAACCTCATTCGACTCATTTATGAAGAATGATCTAGTCCTAACCCCTTGTTGGATGTCTCCCACAATCTGGTCTTGTGGATGACTAGAGACTATCCTAGATTGCCTTGGAGTTGGCGGTGCCTCATGAGTGGTCTCACTCGGCACAGGCAAGAGATCAGATTGAGCCCTTTCTTGCCTTTGCTCATCATCTTCAGAGTCAACTTCGACTCTTCCAATGTTTTGATCATTCAAACTTAGATTTCTAAGTTCGAATTGAATTTCTCCTACATCCCTTGATTGATCATTTGATTTAGGGATTTCTTCAAATGCTACGTCTGAGGACTCTTCAATCAATTTAGTCCTCTCATTGTAGACTCGATAGGCTTTGCTGGTAAGAGAGTACCCGACCAGTATCCCTTGATCAGCCTTAGCCGTGAACTTCCCAAGATGGTCCTTGGTGTTTAAGATAAACACTTTACAACCAAACACCCTAAGATGTTTAATTGTAGGCGGTTTCCCAAACCAAAGTTCATGGGAGTCTTTCCTAAAACCTATGTATTAAAACTCGATTTTGCACATAGCAAGTTGTATTCACCGCTTCAGTAGCTCGGTAGTGAGTACTCATGAAGCATGCTTTGCAACCTCTTGTAGGACTCGGTTCTTTCTCTCCACAACCCCATTTCTTTGTGGGGTCCTTGGAGTAGAGAACTCATGCCTATATCCTTTTCTTGACAAAACTCTAAAACCTATGATTTTGAAATTCCCACCATGATCACTTCTAATGGTTTTAATTGTTGTCGATTTTTCATTTTCAGTTCTTCTACAAAAGGAAATAAAAATATCTATAGTTTGGTCCTTATGTTTCAAGAAGAAAGTCCATGTGTATCTAGTAAAATCATCAACGATTACCAAACAATATCTACTTTCATTCAATGATATTACACTACTGCAATCAAATAGGTCCATGTGCAATAAATCTAAAGCAGTAGATGTACTTACATTACTTTTACCTTTATGGACAGCTTTTGTTTGCTTACCCTTTTGACATGCATCACATAGTTTGGTCTTGTGGAACTTGATGCTTGGTAAGCCTCGCACTAATCCTTGGTTGGCCAACTTCCAGATGTTCTTCATGTTTACATGTGCCAATCTTCTATGCCATAACCAAGACTCTTCTTCTTTCGACATGAAACACTTAATCAAAGCATTAGTAGCACTTTTAAATGATACTTGATAAATATTGTCAACCCTTGTGCCTACTAGTACCGTGTCAAGTGTGTCAATGTGTTTAACCAAACATTGACTTGAATGAAATTCAATTGTGTAACCCGTATCACACAATTGGCTGACTTAGGAGATTAAAAGTCATCCCCTTGACTAGAAGGACATTCTTGATATGAAGACATTCGGATATATGAATGTCTCCAATTCCTACAACCTTAAGGCTACCATTATTACCAAAAGACACATTACCTCTACTTTTGTTTTGAATGGTAGTAAACAATGATTTGTTCCAGTCATGTGCTTGGAGCATCCACTATCAACAAACCAAGTTGATAGATGCTCCTCCTCGACCAATGCCTACAATACACGAAAAATAGAGGTTTTAGGTACCCAAATCTTGGGACCTAATGCTTCTACAACGAAAGAACTAGGAACCCATGCCTTGGTCATACCTTTCCTAGTTCCATGAACTCTAGAAACATGTGATCTACTATTTTGAGTTCTAGACATTAGAGAAATGAAACTCGACTCCTTGGGTTGATACCCTAACCCGGCTTTGTTGTAAACTGCCCTTTGGGCATTTAGAATCATGTCTAGAGTCTTAGAGCTAGTTGAGAATTTCTCAAGCATTTTCTTGAGTTTCTCAACCTCACCCTTTAAGGCCTTGTTCTCATCCTCAAGGACTTCTAGATGTAGGTCATCGACCTCATCTTCCCTAAGGGTCCTTAAGGTTTTACTTCTTCTTTCAACAATTTATTTTCTGTTTTTGACTTTTTAAGCAATGTAGATAAGTGAGTGATAGTTTTATAACACTTTTCTATATGAGAAGAGGTTACCTCTTCATCATCCGAAGATGATGAAGCCGTGGTTGAAGCGCTTGAGTCATCACTCTCGGATTCGGACTCTTCCCTTGCCATGAGTGCCAATTGCCGAGTGCTCTTTTCCATCTTCTCTTCTTCCTCCGATGAGCTTGATGAGGACTCATCCCAAGTGGCCTTGAGAGCCTTCTTCTTCTTGGCTCTTTCCTCCTTCCTTTTGGCTCGTTCCTCCTTCCTCTTTAGTTTCGGACACTCGCTCCGAATGTGTCCTTTCTTGCTACACTCATAACATGTAACATTAGATTTATCAAAATTTTGATCATTAGTTTTACCTTTTCCTTTGTATCTTCGGCCTCTTCTCATAATCCTCCTTACGAAGTTCGCCATCTCGCTTGATGATGATCCACTTTCATCATCGGATTCGGAAGAAGAGGTGGATGAGGAAATCTCCTTTTCTTTCTTCTTTTCCTTCTTCCTTCTTCCATCCTTGCTCTTTGGTCCTGCAAATAAAGCAATACCCTTCTCTTTTTGACCTTTGTTAGCAAGCTCATGAAGTTCCATCTCACAGAAAAATTTATCTAGTTTAACAATGGAAAGATCCTTGGATACCTTGTAGGCATCTACCATGGATGACCACAAGGCATTCCTAGGAAAAGATTTAAGAGCGTACCTTACTAGGTCACGGTTTTCTACCCGTTCATCCACGGAGTGGAGACCATTGATGATCTCCTTGAATCTCCCATGAAGTTCACTCACCGTTTCATTGTCCTTCATGGTTAGATTTTGGAGCTGATTCAAGAATAGATCCCTCTTGGCAATCCGAGAATCTCGAGTTCCCTCTTGGAGCTCGATGAGTTTGTTCCATAGGTCTCTTGCACTCGAGAACGGACCTACCTTGATGAGTTGGTCCTTGGCGATTCCACATTGCAAGGTGACCATAGCCTTGGCATCGGCTTGTGCTTTGCGGAGTTGTTCGGTAGACCACTTTGACGACTCGAGTTCCTTACCTTCTTCATCCTTTGGTGGTGTGAAACCTTCCTTGACTGAGAACCACATGGCTATGTCGGTTTTGAGGTAGTACTCCATGCGGCCCTTCCAATATTGAAAATCTGCTCCTTCGAAGTAAGGTGGACGGTTGGTGCTAAATCCCTCCTTCATGGCCATTGTTTTGCTCTTCGGGTTGTTAAGCCGAAATGAAGAGAACCTCGCTCTGATACCACTTGTTGGGACCTTAGATGGCTAGAGGGGGGTGAATAGCCTCTTTGAAAAACACTAAACACAAATTTCTTCAAGAACTTTGTTAGCACAGCGGAATTAGAAAACTAAAACAAGAAAGCACAGCACACTAACTCAGAGATTTACGAGGTTCGGGGATAACTTGCCCTACTCCTCGGCGTGTCCGTAAGGTGGGACGAATCCTCTTGATCTTTCGGTAGATCACACCCGGAAGCTATCCGGCTAAAGGATTCTCCTTCTCGGTGGAGTAACCTCTCCACAAAGTCTTTAACAGCAGTAAGAAATTAAGCACAAGACTTACAGTAGTGGCTCAAGTGAAATGATCAAAGGAAGCTCACAGCCACAATCAGCGAAGAACAAGCACACTGCTTCAATCTTCCAGAGAGTTTTTCTCCACAGTGTTTTTCACAGCAAGAGCACAAAAAGCATTGTCACGAGAGCCTCTCCTCTCCACCTTCATATGCCTCTCTGCTCTGTAACGGATCTCTGCAAAACCTGCAGCAAATCCCTGCAACCGTCCACGACGTCGCCAATCACGCTTCTTCCTTGTCCGATTGTCTCGGCTCCCACCAATGGCATCCTCGTTTCCACTTGAACCTAAGTCAAGCTGATTTCGACCAAACGGCTGCCAGCAGATCGCAAACGAGACGTTGCTACCAAAACTGGTTTGTCCGCAGCGAGACACAGCAAAAGCTTTTTCGTCGCCTTCTACTAATGATCCTTAATTTGAATTCACCCAACATCAAGTAATCTGTAACTTGAGAAAGCTTAGCAGATGGTTAGAAACGAAATAGGTAAAAGCAATTGCGAATCGGAAACAATAAGAGAAAGCGCATGCAAAACAAGTCATACTGTGGATCGGTCGCAGACCGATCCACCTATCGTCATCGATCGGTCCGGTGACCGATCAGCTGGCTCGATCGGTCCCAAGACCGATCCACCCTTCACGTGAATCGCGCGAAGCCTTATCGGTGCGTGGACCGATCGGGACTCACCGGTGGATCGGTCGAGAAGACCGATCGGTATCCACTCCGCATCGAGGATCATCCGATCGGTCCCGGACCGATCGGTATCCACGATGTGCTCGAGTGTTATCGATCGGTCCCGGACCGATCGATATACACTCGATGTGCTACGAGTTTTGCTGATCGGTCCCGGACCGATCAGAACTCACCGCAGGCTTTGTGCTGATCGGTCCCCTGATCGATCAGATACACTGAATCGATTTACGATTCGATCGGAATCGATCAGAATCGGATCGTAGAATCGTCACACCTGGATCGGTCTGCAGACCGATCCAAAGCTGTGAGTCTCGAGTCAAGCTTCCAAGCTTGCTGCCCTCACCCCTGACGGTCCAGAGAGCGTGCTACCGAACCCTCTCCGACCATACATGCCAAGCTTCCACACTTGGACTTCCCAATTGTCTGGTTTCACTCACCAGGACTTTCCAATTGCCTGGCTTCACTCACCAGGACTTTCCAACTGCCTAACATCCCAGTTAGGACTTTCCCACTGCCTGGCTTCACTCACCAGGACTTTCCCGTGCCAAGCTCCTCGCTTGGACTTTTCCCAATCAGGTCAATCAGGTTAACCAAGTCAACCTTGATTAGTAATTAATCTGAGTTAATTTAATATCTGATTCAAACTTAAATCAGTGTCAACATCAAAACAACATCCAGGTCAGACTGTATCAACAGATTTTACTTCGTTCGGAGCCTTGATCGACTCCTACTCGAAGGCTCGCGATCCTTGATCGCTTCCGGTGGGCAACAACTATAAACTCGATAATAATTACAATTTGAAGTACAATAAATGACAACAATTATTTATACCGACGATAATATCGTAATCTGAAAATTCGGAGCTCCGGGTCGTCGGTGTCTCGTAGCAGCACTTCGGAATCGTCTCGTGAGCAGCTTGTAGTAGAAAGATCGCTTGTAAGTTGTTGATTCAAGAAGCTGCTCGAAGTCCCCTTATAAAGGGCATCCAAGGCGCCTTGAAAGCCATCCAAGGCGCCTCCACCGCTCCGATTCCATCGTGCAGATAAGCGCTGACCATTCTGCGCTTATCACAGTTGAAGGCGCCTCCATCACCACTCAAGGCGCCTTCAACAGGTCCAAGGCGCCTCCATCACCACTCAAGGCGCCTTGAACACTGTTTCGCAGCCAGCTCTTCCTTTGTACCCGAGGCGCCTCCAAGCTCCATGGAAGCGCCTCGGACACTGTTCATCCGAGTTGTAACTTGCTCCTTTGTTCCTGCAAAATGTGTTAGTCCCAAAACACATACCCTGCAAAACAAAGTTAGCACAGTACACATAAAATAAAGTATAGACAGTCTCCGGACTGTCCGAGTCTAACTTCGGGTTTCCAACCGAAAACCCTAGGTCGACCCGACGCCTACTGTTCCCTCTACGGGGAACGCGTCCTCACCTACTCCCCTCAGGAGAGATTACCTGATGCCAGTCCGATCCTCCAGACCGACTGGACTTTCCGCCTAGGGTTACCACCCCCTAGGACCTAGGGTTACCGCCCCCTAGGGTTTTCTCCACCTAGGGTTACCGCCCCCTAGGACCTAAGGTTGCCGCCCCTTAGGGTTTTCCTCCACCTAGGGTTACCGCCCCCTAGGACCTAAGGTTGCCGCCCCTTAGGATTTTCCTCCACCTAGGGTTACCGCCCCCTAGGACCTAAGGTTACCCCCCCCCTTAGGATTTTCCTTCACCTAGGGTTACCACCCCCTAGGACCTAGGGTTACCCCCCCTTAGGATTTTCCCCTGCCTAACCGCAGTTAGGACTTTCCTGAAACCTTATTTAACCATGTTAGATAACAAGGAATCTTAACTTTGAATCCCTTTGTCATTATCAAAACTGAGGTTCGATCGTCGGATGCTTACTGCACCAACATATGTGTGCTATAGAATATAATTTATTTTCAAACTTAATATTTTTCATAACTATATTTTTATATAAAATAAAATAAAAATTAATCCCAAATTGACTGGAATTAGTCTAGGTCCGAACCCTAGTATTCATGATCCTATAGATCTAGAAGCTTTGGCATCTCACAAGCACCCAGGAGTTACCTTGATTATGTATTGCCGAATATAGATTGGTGTGAGATATATAGGGTGTGCTCCAAGTTTCAGATGTAGATTAAGTGCATCAACATGAACCAAAAGGGGTTTTGTTTGATTAAAAATTTACCACATTGTGGCTAACTTCTTGAACAACTTAATGATTTTTTTATCATTTAAGTTAGAAAATAAGTTTGACATTTTAAATATGTTATTTTCAAAAATATGTTTACCTTATATTTAAAATAAAACACTTTTCCATTGATGGAAAAATACTTAACGATCATACCATATGTTTTTTCATTGATGGAACACAAAAACAAAGTCAACGTGATTGCTAGAGTTTTTCATTGACTAAACAATGTTATCCATCGATGGAACACCAAAACCAATGCACAATTTCAACTGTCAACTCGACTGCCATCTGTTCCATCAACTAAACACTATTTTTAATTGACGAATAATTGAAAAGCTGAGACAATTTTAATGTGTCAATCGACGAATCATTCAATGGATCCTACCGATCTGTCGACAAATAAACTTCTTTAAAACAATCCCCGAGGTCGAGATCAAAATCATCCCACCTTCGATTCGCTTCATCTTCATTTCTAATCTCGCAATCCAATGTGCCCAAATCGTTTGAAGCTTGTGACTTTTCCCTGAGTATAATAATGCCTCAGTAATGAATTTTCATTTTCTTTTCCTTCAATTATGAAATTTGTTTACAAAAACTTACCTAATTTTGTAGCCAAAAAGTTCATAAAACAATGCTATTGTAGGATAGTTCCTCTAATGCCAATAAAGATCTTAGGTTCAAAACGGATGAATTACGTTGATCTTTTACTTTAAAAAACTTTAGTCTTGTTAGCATTATTGACCAGATGGAAAAGCCGTTGGACCAGATGATATTCCAATAGAGGTATGGAAGTGCTTAGGGAAACAAGGTATTGAATGACTTACAAAATTATTTAACATGATATTGAAAACGAAAAAAATGTCTGATCAATGGAGGATAAGTACTCTAGTTCCCTTATATAAGAATAAGGGAGACGTACAAAATTGTGCAAACTATAGGGGTATTAAACTAATGAGTCATACTATGAAACTTTGGGAAAAAGTAATAGAAAAAAGATTAAGGAAGGAGACAACAGTGACAGAAAATCAATTTGGGTTCATGCCTGGAAGGTCGACAATAGAAGCTATACATCTTCTTAGACAATTAATTGAAAATTATCGGGAGCAAAAACAAGATCTACACATGGTATTCATTGACTTAGAAAAAGCGTATGATAGAGTCCCAAGAGAAATTATATGGCGAATTTTAGAAAGAGAGGTGTTAGCGTAACATATATTGAACTAATTAAGGATATGTATGAGGATGTAACGACCAGAGTAAAGACTTCAGGCGGAGTAACTGAAGCATTTCCAATAAAGATAGGGTTACATCAAGGATCAGCTCTAAGTCCCTATCTTTTTACACTAATTATGGATGAACTCACTGCGCACATTCAAGACACAGTACCGTGGTGCATGTTGTTTGCAGATGATATTATTTTGGTAGATGAGACACGTGAAGGAGTAAATGCTAAGCTAAAATCTTGGAGGGAAACACTAGAAGGGAAATGTTTTAAGGTTAGTAGATTAATGACAGAATATATGAAATTTAAGTTTAGTAATATTAGAAGTAATGAAACAATTGTTAAGATAGGAGAGGACGAGTTGCCTGGAACCGAGCGATTTAAATATTTAGGATCATTTTTACAAAATGATGGAGGGATTGAGAGAGATGTCTTACATAGAATACAAGCAGTATGGGTGAAATGGAGGGGAGCGTCGAGTGTTTTATGTGACCGTAAAGTACCTCTTAAACTTAAAGGTAAGTTCTATAAAACCACAGTTAGACCTGCTATATTATATGGAGCTGAATGTTGGGCTATGACTCGAGCACATGAGCAGAAGCTGAGAGTTGCAGAGATGAGGATGTTAAGGTGGATGTGTGGGCATACGAAGATGGACAAAATAAGAAATGAGAGCATTAAAGAGAAAGTCGGAGTTGCATCTATTGAGGAAAAAATCCGAGAGACACGTTTAAGATGGTACGGATATGTACTTAGACGACCAATAAATGCTCCAGTTAGGCGATGTGAAACTATGATAAACATGCATATCAAACGAGGAAGAGGAAGACCAAAAAAGACTTGGTTAGCAACAATAAAACAAGATAAAATTTATTTAAATATAGATGATGATATAATAGGAGATAGAGCTCAATGGCGTAAAAGGATTCATACAGCCGACCCCACATAGTGGGAAAAGGCTTGGTTGTTGTTGTTGTTGTTAGCATTAGATTTTTAGACATCCCATTTTATACACTCCACTTCCCTGAAGTAATTGATATTATCAATCATTATCAATTACAATCTTTGGCTAATTGTCAGTTTTATGCCAACCCTGAACTTTGCTCTCATTTGTATCACAATTTATGTGAAATTGATGAATTCATTCTCAAAACAAGGGTTGCAGGCATAGACATAACTACTAATCTTAACTGTTTTCAACAATTTTTTGTGAATAAGACCTTCGGTAGTCAATTTTGCTATTTTCCTAACTACCTAGAATCAGCACCCAAACCCTATTCAGCCCACACCCTTGATATGATTTATGCTAAATTCTTTGAAGGTCCTCGTGTGACCCCCATTCAATCCATCAATCTCAATCCTAGAGATAATGCTTTTTATAAAGCTGTAGTCTCTTGTATTCTACCTTTAGGATCTAAAGATCAGTCTGTCATTCGATTTGTACACCTATTTCTTATGTATGCCCTCCGACAACAGTTAGACTTAAACATAGGGCTATGGGTTTTTAAAGCTATTATTCACTATTCCGGATATAGCTCTTCTGGAACTGTCGATTTGGTATATGGTCACATTCTTACATCCTATATTGGTACTTTTGGCATTAACACTGTTATAGGAGATATTACTGTCCAGGGAGACTTTGATAAAATAAGACTTAGAAAATTATCTTTAGTTGACATTAGAGTGACTTCATAGGGCTTGGCCTTCAAGGCTAAACATCCACCAGCTCAGCAACTTATTCAGCAGGAGATGCCACCCGCTAATGTTGAGTTACCAGATCACTCAGAGCCTCAGAGTCATGTACTAGGTAGTCCTCAGGCTCCTCCTACACTAGCAGGTTCCTGCGATGTCTACACTCAACTCCGAGATAACATTTTTGGTCGATTTGACTCACTCCAGGCTTTGCTTCAGCAACAGATGGATAGTCGTTTCGACTCACTTCGACATCACTTCGATAGCCTCTTCGATAGACTTGAGCAGTGACATGATGCATTTACCAAGAACTATAATGTCGTGCAAATAGAGCAGCAGGAGTTGATAGAGTATATCCGATCTAGGTCCGACAGAAAATCGTCTTCTGTTGGTACCCCAATATAATTTTGATGTGATCAAATAGGTTAAATTAGGTCCTGTTGTATTTAACCATGTGTCTAAGTGTGCAGGAACTTAGGAGCACAGGATGTCAAGCAAAAGACGCAACTAGCGAGAAGGACGACATAGGAGAGAGTCGACGTCTGAGGAACGAAGCGCTGCGGAAAAGTACGCGGGCGGATGAGAAGGAGACTCGCGACATTTTCGAGGGACGAGAAACTGGAGCGAAAGTTTGCTCAAGAAGGCTGAAAGTTGGGTTCGGGTGAGCCCTATTCCAGATGGCTGAAATCACCCAAGTGAGCTGAGCGAGAGTGGAAGACCCGAACCGAAGAAAACGGAACCAATGCCGGAGGCCCAGAGAGAAAGCCAACTAAAAGTTGACTTTCACCTTCGGAGCGCCCGGAACCATTCCTAGCACTCGAAGCAGCCCGGGGCGCCCGGAGCAGTCCGGGGCGCTCGGAACCATTCCGGGCGTCCAAAAATCAATTCTTAGCCAAATTCGACATGACATGTATTGTTGCGTCAGAGAAAATATTATCCCATTCTAGGCGCATGGAACCCTTCCAGGCACCTCGAGTAGGGCTATATAAATAGCTCTATTTCCAAAAGCTAACAACAACAAGAAAGATCTAAGGAACACTTGTACACGGTGGGAAACTTCCGTGGGGCCAGGCTGGTCACCCCCAGGGATAGTCGATGAGGCTAACTGGGATTATCATTTTTTTTAAGGAACACTTGTACACACTTTCTTTGGTGTTTAGTTTTGTCATTTTGAACTTTCATTGTTGTAAAGAGGTTTCTCCGCCTAAAGGAGAAATTAGTGCGACTTCATCTGTCTTGGATTAACAATCTTCGTGGTTGTAACCAAATAAACTTGTTGTGCCTCTGTCTTTTAGTTTATTATTCATTCTATATTTATGCAAGTGTTATTTTAAGTTATAAGTCTGAGAAAGGTTCTTTTTGCTTGATTTGTGCAGGGACTATTCACCCCCCCCCCCTTTTTAGTCGGCCACCAAGGGTCCTAACAAGTGATATCAGAGTCAGGACGCTTCAGGAGGACTAACCACCAAACGAAGCACACGAGACGATAGACGGACCGAGCATCTACCCACCAAAGTTTGAGGGGAAGTTCGCAAGCTAAAAAAAGAGAATTGAGGTATTCTTTAAAACTGATTTTGAATTACTTTTAATAAGGAAGTTCAGTTTTGTAGCACCCGAAGGTAAGGAAGAATACCAGTGGACAAACAAGATTCAGAATCCTCTCTCGACGACGAAGAAACAACAATGATGGTAAGGCGATTTAAAAAATTAGTTATATCTAGAAAAACTAACCATTTGCAGGGTAGAACGAAAAGAGCAATCAGACGCTACCACTGCAACGAAGAAGGGCACGTTAAAGACAACTGCCCTAAGTTAAAGATCAAGGACAAAAGAAAAAACAAGAAGCCTGTCCAATCTAACAAGTACAAGACGTTAAGGCGACGTGGGACGAAACATCGTCCAAATCAGAGATTGAGGCTTTCTTCGAACTTGCATTAATGGTGAGTCACCAAGAAGATGAAAATGAAGCAAGCTCGTCCGAAATGAGCAATGAGAGCATCGATGAAGGGGGAGCAACATCGAAGAAAGCAGCAGTTCAGGGGGAGCTACGGATAACGAGATCAACAAGGTAAGTCAAGTACGATCTCTTCCTCTCGATAAGTTATTTAAATTTGTTAAATTATTATCTAAACACAGTTGCAAACTAGAAAAAGAAAATAAAGAATTAAAGTTAATTCTAGCCAAATCTTGTCTATTAGAATATTTTAAAAATTAAAATTGAAAATGGTAAATTGAAAATACAAGTAGAAGACTTGAAAAATCGTGCATGCTTAAATGTGAAAAATCAAAATATTAGGAAATATAATATTTTGAACTGATATTTTAATTACCACAAGAGACAAATTAGAAAATTTTCTTAGAAATATATTCTTAAGAGATTTCTAATTAATCCAGTTGGAAGGAACTTGTATTGGGTTCCCAAATATTGTATAAATTAAACTTTAATTATACTTAGGGCTTTCAGCGAAAAAATTAAATTTTTGATTTCCTTAAGAGGTTTTGTCGAGAAAGTGGTTGTTGCTCCAATAACCAAGAAGACCTAGTGTCTCGCCACATCCTAGAAGCTAATTAATAAAATAAAATATTTAATTGACTAACCGATAAAGCATTTAATTGTAATTAAATAATGCTTTAAATAGTTACTCAAACCTTTTTTTGGTGTTTTTAAGTTAGATTTTTTTTATTATTTTTAAAAACTTAAAGTTTTTTTAAATTATTTGTCTATCAAAGTTTTCTTGAAAGTATCAACTTTACTTTACCAAAATTACTCAAATTTTCTTTTACAAACTTGTTTAACTTAAGAAATTGTATTTGCAAAACTTAAAGTTTCTAAAATTATTTACATTGCAAATTATTTTCAAAATTTTTCAAAGTTTTCAAAAAACTTGATAAGTTTTTCAAAATTGTCAGAAAATCAAAGTTTTATTTAAAAAAAACTTTCTTATTTTTGAAAAGTTACCCTTAGGTTTTTTTTAGTACCCCATTTTTTATGTGATCAGAGGGGGAGAAGGGAATATTAAGTCTAGGGGAGGTAGTTTAAACTTTTTCAAATTTTTACACTTTAATTGCAAATTTATTTTCTTACTTTATGTTGGTTTATCCTAACCTAACATGGGTTGCTCACATCAAAAAGGGGGAGATTGTTGGTACCCCAAGATAGTTTTGAGGTGATCAAACAAGTTAAGTTAGGTCATGTTGTGTTTAACCCTGTGTCTAAGTGTGCAGGAACTTAGGAGCATAGGATGTTGAGCAAAAGACGCAGATAGCGAGAAGGACAGCACGGGAGAGAACCAACGAGCTCGGTGGATGTAAGGTATAGGGCACTGTGGAAGAGTACGTGGGTGGACGAGAAGGAGATGCGTGGCGTTTTCGAGGGACGAGAAGCCGAAGTGGAAGCTTGCTCGAGAAGGTCGGAAGTTGAGTTCAGATGAGCCACATTCCGGATGGCCGAAATCACTCAAGCGAGCGGAGCCGGAGTGAAAGACCCGGACCGAAGCAAGTGGAACCGAAGCTAGAAGCCCAGAGAGAAATTCAACTAAAAGTTGACTTTCACCTTCGAGGTGCCCAGAGCAGTCCAGGGCGTCCATAACCATTCCAAGCGTCCGGAACCCAATTCTTAGCCAAATTCGACGTGGCACGTACCATTACGTCGGGGATAAAATATTATCCCATTCCAGGCACCTGGAACCCTTCCAGGCGAGTAGGGCTATATAAATAGCCCTGCTCCCAGAATCTAACAACAACAAGAAAGATCTAAGTAACACTTGTATACACTTTCTTTTCTATTTAGCTTTGTCATTTTGAGCTTTCATTGCTGTAAAGAGGCTTCTCTGCCTGAAGGAGAAATTAGTATGACTTCATCTACCTTGGATTAATAATCTCCCTGGTTGTAACCAAGTAAACCTGTTATGCCTCTGTCTTTTAGTTTATTATTCATTCTATATTTATACAAGTGTTATTTTAAGTTATAAGTCCGAGAAAGGTTATTTTTGCTTGATTTGTGCAGAGGCTATTCACCCCCTCCCCCCCCCCCTCTAGTCGGCCGCCTTCGGATCAAGAAGCTAGACATGCACCAAGGAAGATTCTTTGGATTTTGTCGATGGATCAGCATGATCAATTGATTAAATAGTGAAAATTTTCAAAGATCCACTAATTTAGTGGGATTTGATCGACTAGTGGTTTGTGATAAGTGTGAAGTATATAGGATTTTCATCATGTTTTCACACAACTTTAGACCTACTTTTGTATGTTTGATTTGTGATATCTTGGTTCTATACTTCATTTTCATATTTTATTACTCTTAGATACTGCTCTCATTTATTTTGGTTAATAGGAGTGAAGGTTAGAGTGAAACAAGGAGTAAAGGTGATCAAGGTGAGAAGCCCTACTCTACCACGAATGCCTATACCTCATGGCATGGGTCGTGTCCCATTCGGGAGTCATGCCATAGGCAGTCATGCCACAGGCAGTCTTGCCACTCCCTATGGCCCATGCCTAGTTTTGCTTCCCTTCCACAATCTGGCCGTGCCTAGTGGCACGAGCCATGCCCTGCTTAGCTGCCTCACCATGAATGTTCGTGGACATGTGACATGGGTTATGGCCCGCTAGATCTACGCCTCAATACCTGACACGGGCGCTCATGCCCAGCAGCATAGCCCATATCAGGCGACCATTTCCAGAGCCTATATAAGGAGATTCGCTCAATTGGATTGGGGATCTTGATATGGAGGGGTTCATCCCTCTCCTTAAGGAAGGATTTCCCCTCTAGGGGAAATCCTAGAGGCTTTGTCTTCGCTGATCCACTTGATTCGTCCTCCTCTAGAGCAAGGAAATACTCCGAAGACACCAGCAATCTCCTCGATAAGTATTTCTTATTCTCTATCTCATATTTTTATTGTAAGAATACTTTATATTGTATCTTTGGTTTGTAAATCCTTTGCAATAAACCTCCGAATTTTAGGAGTAGGGAGTAGTTATGATGTGATGTGATGTGTGAACTATATATTTGGATATTTTTTTTATGCCATGATATGTTTATTAACATATTATATGTGTGTTGTGCCTTATATATATTTGACGAAATGTGTATGAGGTCAACTTATGTAGTTGTAGAATTTTGTTCACCATGTAGAGGAGATACTTTGGATTGTATGACCGGGGAACCCTGTAATAGAAAGTATCCTTACTTTCTATAGTATTCCCTTGAAATGGAGGGCAATTCTCTACAAGGGAAGCTAATTAGAGTTTATGATTTTTTTCCCCCATATTAATGTTAGGAAATGATTTGCATAATCTAGTGATTGTATGACCGAAAGGGCCCTTAGTGACAAAGGGTATCCCTTTAACCAAAATTTTTATGTTACTTTTTCTACTTAATATCATTAATCTGTTGGGGTTGCAAGGTTGTAAACATAGTCCCACATTGAAAACACATGGAAAAGATCATAAATTTATATGAAAAACATATCTCCATTGACATGAGGTCTTTTGGGTAGAGCCCAAGAGAAAAAACCATGAGTGCTTAACTCCAAAGTGGACAATATCATATCATTATAGAGATATCTAAATTCTTTTTTATCCTTCAATTAGTATCAGAGCGAGGTCACTCTTCACTGGACTAACCGCCGAAAGAAACACGAACCAGAGCCATGATCCAAGATCTAACCAGGTGGATGAAATCTTGAACAAAGTAGGGGAAGCCCTGAGCAAGTTAAGATGACCCGATACTCGAGGGGAGGCTCTGAGCAACTCAAGAGTGACCTGATACTTGAGGGGGGTCCTATGGTCCTTTGTTTGAGGAAAGGGGGAGGGGGAATTGTTGGGGTTGCAAGGTTGCAAAAATAGACCCACATTGAAAACACATGGAAAAGATCAGTTGTTTATAAGAAAAAGATATCTCCATTTGCATGAGGTCTTTTGGGTAGAGCCCAAGAGCAAAAACCATAAGGGCTTAGGTCCAAAGTGGACAATATCATATCATTGTGGAGATATCTAAATTCTTTTCGATCATTCATAATCTACCATTAAGAAGTAAATTGGATAACTCTAGTAATTTATGACCAGGGTGCCCTAGGGTATCCCTTTAACCGGACTTTCTAGAGCTACTTCTTTACTTAATGACATTAGAACTTGTGTAAACTCTCCAGTGCAATCTTTGCAGGGTTATGTCAGACTTAAGTTGGAAGCCCTACAAGAATATAAGCACGGAGATAAGTAGATAAACAATGCATAGACGCATTAACTAGCATCATAATGAAACCAAATTCCTAGAATCCCTCTCCCACAAACTTAACTTCACCTTTGCTCACTTGCACTCACTCTCTCTACTCTCTTGTTCCTCCTCTCTTTATCTTCTGTCAACAACTCTCTCTCTTTTTCAAGTGCTCGAGAATCAACTTTCGATTGTCTATATAAAGAAGTTATAAAGAAAGTATTTTACTTTTAAAGGGCATGTACCGGACACAAGATCCAAGGGATGGGCTCCAAGTTGCCCCTAGGCACATGGCCTAGAAGTATCTTAGTAGTTTCGGGATTAGCTACCTCGATTCTTATTAAGAATGCGCGCAAAGTGGTACAATGCCGGGCCCAAGAGAAGTTGATTATTATTTTGAAGTATTAAAGTATAAGTTTTGAAACAAATGAAACAAGCTTCAAATATGTTTAGAATTAGAAAGTTTAGTTTCTTGTTATTTGAAGCCTGCAGTAGTAGTTTCAATTGTTTTCCTTGCTACTAGATTATTCAGCATGTTTAGCTTTACATGTTTAGTAGTTTTACATGTTTAGTAGCTTTACATGTTTAGTAGCTTTACATGTTTAGTAGCTTTACATGTTTAGTATTTCAGTTAGTATGATTCCTTTATTGGATTTTGAGCATGATTAGCTATACATGTTTAGTATTTCAGTTAGTATGATTCCTTTATTGGATTTTGAGCATGATTAGCTATACATGTTTAGTATTTCAGTTAGTATGATTCCTTTATTGGATTATGAGCATGATTAGCTATACATGTTTAGTATTTCAGTTAGTATGATTCCTTCATTGGATTATGAGCATGATTAGCTATACATGTTTAGTATTTCAGATAGTATGATTCCTTTGCTATTTATGAGCATGAGTAGCTTTACATGTTAGCATTCAGTTTTAGCATGTTTTTATTTATATACATGCATATCGAGTTTTTGTGAGTAGATAGCGCTCACTAAGCTTTATGCTTATAGACTGCACTTCCTCCTACTGCAGATAAAGGAAAGGAAAAGATTTAGCAAGGAAGGCGACAAGGTGGTGGTGATGAAGGTGTGTGATGGCTGGACTATGGGGAGATCAAGAGTTTGCTAAGGAATTGTTAAGACTTTTCTGTTTAGAGTTCTTTAGTTTTCTTTAAATGTTATTATGAGTCAAGATTGTAATTAAGTTTATTCCGCATTTGTAGTTGGGTTCTATTGATGGAGTGATATTGTTGTTTGTTATTATTAGGGTAGTTTCCTCCTTTTATTTGTGATATTATACCTGCGTGGTTGTGAAGATATATGTTCCAGCCGCCTGTGGCTGAGTATAGTTTGTTTGTATTGATGATTTAGTCATCGGTATAGGGGAGACTCTGCCGAAATTTTTCGGTAGGGTTTTCCTAGAGATCTTTAATGAACCGGTTAAGTAGAGTTAGTAGATAAGTAACGGTCACTCTTAGAGAGTAGTAGTAGTAGTAAGAAGGGTGATCGTTACAGTTGGTATCAGAGCAGTTCTCATTCTCCAGCATCACACACACATCAGCATCTACCTTGTCGTCTTCAAGTAAGAAAGTATTTAAGTTCTTTCTTTATTGCTTTCTTTTATTATTATTTGCAGTATAGAGTGATTGCTTATAAGTGCTAAAGTAAGATAAAAGTTTTTGCAGTTTTCTTTGTTCATATACATATGTGTATGATTAGAAAAGATAGAGAAAATATCAAATCTTCTTATTTGTTTAACTAGATGTCAAGAAGAGGACGTCCCCGTACCGCTCGTACTGTGGACCGAACACAGGAGAATGAAGAGCCCAGAGTAGCTGAACCGAATCTCTCTGAAGTTGTTGCTCAACTTCAGAGACAGGTGGCAGAGCAACAGCAAGTGATCGTCAATCTGATGGCGAATCAACAGCCAGTTCCTCCCCCTCCCCTAGCTGTCACTATGGAGATTCCAGTGGTAGCTGAAGTTCCACCAGCTGCCCTGGGAGTCGTCACAGCATCTCAGAGACCAGAAGCATACCTAATACAGTTGCTGAAGCTGAAACCAGTCAAGATCGAAGCCAAGACAATAGGGAGCCAGAAACCCCACTCAAGTAATCAGAACTGGAAGGGCAAGGGTCACAAGAGAAAGCAGTGGAACTCAGGAGGTAACCAAAAGGGAGGACCAGCAAACAAGCAGATCAAGTTTCCTCTATGTCCTGAATGTGGGAGAACACATCAAGGAGCCTGTCTTTTGGGTAAGACAGGATGTTATTCATGTAGGCAGGAAGGACACATGGCTAAAGAATGCCTTAACAAGCTCAAAGCACCTCAGCCACAGCCATTGCAATGTGGAGGCCAGCCTGCACAGTTGCACCACATGGAAGCAGCATTGGAGGGACCCTATATCAGTCAAGGAAGGTTAGAAGCTCCACCAGTTCCAGCCTCTGATGGTGCCAGAGTATTCTCCCTCACCAAAGAAGAAGCTGCTAGTGCCTCCACGGTCGTAACAGGTCAAGTAGTTATTTTTCAGCACATAGCTACTGTACTATTTGACACTGGGGCGACCCATTCTTTTATATAGATACCTTTTGCCAGTAGTTTACAGGTGCCTACAGAGAGTACGAACTCCAAGTTCCTGACGACCCTACCTTCTGGAAAAGTCATGGGATCCAATCAGTGACTCCGAGCCGTACTGGTCAGAATTGCAGACCGAGAACTATATGTAAATTTGATAGTTCTCGGCATGCAGGATTTCGATATCATTTTTGGTATGGATTTCCTCAGCAAGTACAGTGCTTTGGTGGACTGCCGCAGAAGGAAGGTGATTTTTAGTCCAGAAGGTGAACCAACTTTTGAGTTCACAGGAGTGCCAAGGGAGAAGACCCAAGAACACCAGGGAGATCAGAAGCTTCCTTGGTTTAGCTGGGTACTACAGGAAATTCGTGGAGGACTCTTCTAGGATAGCCTCTCCACTAACAGCCCTCACCAGAAAGAACAGGAAGTTTGAATGATCAGATAAATGTGAGCAGAGCTTCCAGGAGCTCAAGAAGAGACTGACCAGTGCTCTTATCCTGACAGTTCCAGAAAGTGACAAGAGTTTTGACATCTATAGTGATGCTTCCAAGATGGGCTTAGGAGCTGTACTCATGCAAGAAGGAAAAGTCGTAGCTTATGCTTCCAGACAACTCTAAGACTGTGAGAAGAACTACCCTACTCATGATCTTGAGCTGACAGCTGTGGTTTTTGCACTTAAACTCTGTTGACATTACTTGTGTGGAGTTCAGTGTAGAATCTTCACAGATCATCAGAGTCTTAAGTACTTTTTCACTCAGAAGGACTTAAACATGAGACAGCGCAGGTGGCTGGAGTTGGTCAAAGATTACGACTGTGAGATCCTCTACCACCCAGGCAAAGCTAACGAAGTGGCAGATGCACTAAGCAGAAAATCCAGTGCATCCCTGATGTCTTTGTCATCATTAGCCCTACCACTGCAGAAGGAGTTGTCAGATTTTGGTATGGAAATTATTTATGGGCAACTCTCCGCATTGACCTTAGAGCCAACCCTGCTTGAGGATATACAGAGAAAGCAAAGTGAAGATCCTAATATCCAAAAGATCAAGCAAGGGATACAAGAAGAAGGAAATTTGGAGTTTCGAGTATCAGACAGTGGAATTCTTTATCAGGGGAGCCGCCTTTGTGCCCAATGATGAAGAGCTGAGAAAGAAAATTTTAGAAGAAGCTCATAGTACACCTTATTCCATGCGTCCTGGTTCTACCAAGATGTATCAAGACGTGAAACAGAGGTTCTGGTGGTCTGGACTCAAAAGAGATGTTGCTAAATATGTCAGTACCTGTCTGACATGTCAGAAAGTCAAAGCAGAGCACCAGAGACCAGGAGGAGTCCTGCATTCTCTTCCAATACTAGAATAGAAGTGGGAAGACATATTCATGGACTTTATAACAGGTCTTCCAAGAACCACAAATGAATATGATGCGATATGGGTAATAGTAGACAGAAGAGTTATGCTGACACACGCCGTAGGCCACTTGAATTCCAAGTAGGGGATTCAGTCTTTCTTAAGGTCGCTCCTAAGAAGGGAGTGATGAGATTTGGCAAGAAGGGCAAATTAAGTTCTCGTTATGTGGGACCTTACCTGATCACAGAAAGGATTGGGAAAGTAGCTTACAAGCTGGATTTACCACAAGACATGTCAGCAATACACCATGTGTTTCATGTCTCCATGTTAAAGAAGTGCCTCCACGACCCTATCCAAGCGATTGAGCCTCAGTCAGTGCAGATCCAAGAGGATCTTAGTTATGAGAGTAGACCTACACAGATAGTGGATAGAGCAGTCAAGAGACTAAGAAGCAAAGAAGTACCACTAGTGAAGGTCGTCTGGCAGAACCAGAAGCACGAGGAAGTCACTTGAGAGCGGGAGGACAGTATGAGACAGAAATATCCAGAGCTATTCTAAGTTCGAGGACGAACTTTTTATAAGGTATGGGGAATTGTAACGACCCAATTTTCCCTATTTCAAGTTCTAAAAGTCCATAAAAATATTTGGAAATACTTTTAAAATATTCTAGAGATTTTTAGGAATTTTTAGAGTATTTTTATGTAATTTTTGGAGGTCGTTTAGTAGAGTTACAAAAAGAAAGAAAGTTTGACAAAAATCGTTGAAGGCGAGGTTCGAACCCACGACCTCGGGTCGGACTGACCCAAGCAAAACCGGCTCAACCAGCTGAGCTACACGATTTTGTTAACCTTGTATGGTGAGAACTAAGTTTATAGCATAGTTAATGATTAGGGAATAAATTAGGAAGAAAAATGGTTGCAGCCGAGACTTGAACCCGTGAGCTGCGCCTTAAGCAAAACGCAGCCAACCAACTGTGCCAGCGAGTTATGTTAATTAAGGAAAGAACGGATTATATTTAAGGTATAGTTAGTAATAGAAAACCTAGTTATAAAGGGATTAAGTTTTCCCTTTCTCGCCGAAAACCCTATTTGCCCTTTCTTTCTCTCGCGACGGCGCGCGACGGTCTCGGGCGGAAACACAGCAAGGTTAGGGTTCTTCCTCCGGCGGCCGACGAGGGGTTTTTCCGAGAATCCTTCTCATCCTCGTGATCTCCCCGACGTGGAGAGCCCGTGGACGCGTAGAAGGTGCTGTGATTTCGAGTCTCGCCGAACCCTAGCAACCCTTTTCTTCGGTTGTAAGTCCAAGAACGCTCGGTGAGTTGCTTCTCACCTGCAGTAGGAGTTGTTCCGACTTTCAAGTTGTTTCCTTGCTTTCGGATTGGGTTGTACAAAATTCATGTTACTGCTGTGAGTTTCTTTTTGGTATGCTGTGAGAAGGGATGTTCATGTTTCTGCCGTGGGATCTCCTTTACAGTTCGGTTAAACATGTTTAAAGGTTTTTGTGATTCCATGAAGATATAGTTTGGAATAAGTTATATGAGTTTTGTTTGTAACATTACAACAGGAAACCTAGGTGTCCTGTTAAAACTTGTAGAGGCTTAAGAGTAGTTTCGAGAATTTGATTCTTTTTCTTTACTGTAGTAGGTTGCTATAGAGATTTTGGTGGCTCTATGAAAACCGAATTCCATTAAGTTTGATTAAGGAGGTCCAATTGCAATTATGTGTTGAATAGTTTCTTATTAACAGCATGCATGTGTAGAACCTTCCTTATTCAAAGAAGATGAACAACCAAGCATTTAGTAAGCATGAACAGCCTTATAATTAGCCTTGCGGATTTAGTTTCCTTGCATATTAATAGGCACTAAACAACCCTTTATTTTGAGTAGATAGTTTTAGAAGTTTGCTAGTTTAACAAGCATGAATAGATTCTTATTATGTTGGTATGAATAATATTTAGTTAGATGTTCCTTTGAGTTCAAGTTTCTAGTTTTGGACTTCCTTGCTTTAACAAACAGAATCGTTTTGTTTCATTTTTAAGCAAATGCAGATTTTAGTTTTGTTCATTGCTATTTCCAGTAAGCATGAAAAGGGTTGCATTAGTTTAGCATTGCAGGTTGTGACTTTTCCTTGCTACTGCCGAACATGTTTAGGCCATATATTGTACATTGCAGATTTAGTTCCTCTACTATTTCTTACACATGAACAACCCTTTCAATTTAGCATGCTACTTAGTTTTCTCAGCCTGTTCTTTGAGTTTAGATCTGCTAAAAGGGTAATCATATTATGATCCTTAGTATGTTTAGCATTTTTAGTCTTGGATTCCTATGCTCAACGAACATGAACAGCTTAAGCTTAAAGTATGCATAGTTGATTCTTTTTTTTAGCAATTCAGTATCTATTTCTTGAGCATTTTACAAGTACGAACAGCACCTTGTAGCATTTCAGATTTAGTACTTATTGTTGATTTAGTAGCATGAGCAGCCTTGCCATTTTTTTAAAGTATCAGTTTAACATGAGCAGTAATGATTCCTATCTTTAGTCTTTTGCTATTGGACTAATATGAGAAGTTATAAGCTAAGAAAGACCAAGACTTTAACTTGATCTCAATGTCAGAAGTTTAAAATCAAAAGCGCACACAAGGTGTTTAATATCAAAAGCGCACACAAGGTGTTTGCTTAAATGCCAAGTAAGGGCAAGTATAAAGAAGTTATAAAGAAAGTATTTTACTTTTAAAGGGCATGTACCAGACACAAGATCCAAGGGATGGGCTCCAAGTTGCCCCTAGGCACATGGCCTAGAAGTATCTTAGTAGTTTCGGGATTAGCTACCTCGATTCTTATTAAGAATGCGCGCAAAGTGGTACAATGCCGGGCCCAAGAGAAGTTGATTATTATTTTGAAGTATTAAAGTATAAGTTTTGAAACAAATGAAACAAGCTTCAAATATGTTTAGAATTAGAAAGTTTAGTTTCTTGTTATTTGAAGCCTGCAGTAGTAGTTTCAATTATTTTCCTTGCTACTAGATTATTCAGCATGTTTAGCTTTACATGTTTAGTAGTTTTACATGTTTAGTAGCTTTACATGTTTAGTAGCTTTACATGTTTAGTAGCTTTACATGTTTAGTATTTCAGTTAGTATGATTCCTTTATTGGATTTTGAGCATGATTAGCTATACATGTTTAGTATTTCAGTTAGTATGATTCCTTTATTGGATTTTGAGCATGATTAGCTATACATGTTTAGTATTTCAGTTAGTATGATTCCTTTATTGGATTATGAGCATGATTAGCTATACATGTTTAGTATTTCAGTTAGTATGATTCTTTCATTGGATTATGAGCATGATTAGCTATACATGTTTAGTATTTCAGATAGTATGATTCCTTTGCTATTTATGAGCATGAGTAGCTTTACATGTTAGCATTCAGTTTTAGCATGTTTTTATTTATATACATGCATATCGAGTTTTTTGTGAGTAGATAGCGCTCACTAAGCTTTATGCTTATAGACTGCACTTCCTCCTACTGCAGATAAAGGAAAGGAAAAGATTTAGCAAGGAAGGCGACAAGGTGGTGGTGATGAAGGTGTGTGATGGCTGGACTATGGGGAGATCAAGAGTTTGCTAAGGAATTGTTAAGACTTTTCTGTTTAGAGTTCTTTAGTTTTCTTTAAATGCTATTATGAGTCAAGATTGTAATTAAGTTTATTCCGCATTTGTAGTTGGGTTCTATTGATGGAGTGATATTGTTGTTTGTTATTATTAGGGTAGTTTCCTCCTTTTATTTGTGATATTATACCTGCGTGGTTGTGAAGATATATGTTCCAGCCGCCTGTGGCTGAGTATAGTTTGTTTGTATTGATGATTTAGTCATCGGTACAAGGGAGACTCTGCCGAAATTTTTCGGTAGGGTTTTCCTAGAGATCTTTAATGAACCGGTTAAGTAGAGTTAGTAGATAAGTAACGGTCACTCTTAGAGAGTAGTAGTAGTAGTAAGAAGGGTGGTCGTTACATTTTGATTGTAAGAATGATTTATATTGTGTCTTTGATTTGTAAATCTTTCGTAATGGAGTAGACATCCGGATTCTAGGAGTAGGGAGTAGTTATGATGTGAGGTGATGCATGAACTATATATTTGAATATTTTTTTATGCAATGATATACATATTAGCATGTTCTATGTGTGTTGTGCTTTGTATGTGTTTGATGGAATGTGTGTGAGGTCAACACATGTAGATGTAGAGTTTTGTTCACCATATAGAGGAGGTGCTTTGGATTGTATGATCGGGGAACCCTGTGATAGAGGGTATCCTTAATTTCTACATTATTCCCTTGAAATGGAGGGCAATTCCCTACAAGGAAAACTAATTAGAGTTTATGAGTTTTTCCCATATTAATGTTAGAAAGTGATTTGTGTAATATAGTGATTATATGATCGGAGGGGCCTTTAGTGACAAAGGGTACTCTTTTAACTGGACTTTCTAGGTTACCTCTTCTACTTAATATCATTAATCCACCATTAGAAAATAAATTGAATAACTCTAGTGATGGTATGACCGGGGTGCCCTAGGGTATCCCTTTAACTGAATTTTCTAGAGTTAATTCTTTTTACTTAATGACATTAGAACCTGGGTAAATTCTCCAGTGCGGTCTTCATGGGGTTGTGTCAAACTTTAGTTATAATCCCTACAAAAATGTAAGCATGGAGTTAGACAGATAAACAATGCATAGGGGCATTAACTAACATCATAGTAAAATCAAATTCCTAGAATCTCTCACTCCCAAACTTAACTTCACCTTTGCTCACTTGCGCTCACTCTCTCTGTTCTCTCTTTCCTCCTCGCTTTCTCTTCTCTCAACAACTTTCTCTTCTCAAGCGCTCGAGAACCAACTTTTGATTGTCTAGATAACTCACCGTGTGAAGTCAACTGGTGCTTAATCAATAGTCCCTGTGGGATCGATATTTTTATTACTTGACGACAACTGTATACTTGCGATACGACATCAGCTTGGCTATAAAAGAAGTCTCAAGATCAGAGGCTCGATATTAGTTTTTTTTAAAACAAGAACAAACTCTTCCACTTTGTGCTCTCATTCTCTGCGCTAAGACCCTCTTTAAGCAAGCCTTCGCACCGAGAGTAAAACCAACAACAAGCTTCAATTTCTACTCTTCTCTTATCACTAAACTTTGTTTTTATTGCATAATTAAGAGAGTAGTAAAATTGTGACTATCTCTTTCATTTTGCATTTGATCTCTTCTTTCAAAGTTTTGGAGGAGATTCTAGTGAATTGCCTAACGTATATGGTCCAAGGGATTGTGGGTCTTTGAGTAGGAGTCTGTTGCGCTCCAAACCAAATAAAAATCTAAGTGGTATATTTCTATTTGTTTATTCTTATTAGGTTGCATACTTGAGTTTTCCGAAAGATTTGCAAAAAGAAAAGAAAAGCTTTTAAGCGAGGAGATTCACTCACCCCCTCTCTCGTTCTCAACGGTTCTATAGGAATGACATGAAACCAATTTCTATGTGTCTGTATATATCTTCTGATTATATAAATGCCCTCAAACATCAATTTGACCTAATATATTAAGAAAAATAATTTTTGCACAAATTAGATTTTTCAGATACATTCATGTTCAAAAAATCATTGCTCTCAATATATTGACTCAAATTGATGATTGAAAGCATTTAAATAATTAGGAGAACTATATGAACATATAGGAATTAGTTTCATGTCATTCCAAATTCACTAGGTCCATCTGCCATTTTAGACATATTTATTTTTTATATTTTATTTTTGACCATTCTGTAACGAATCCATGGATTCATCGCAAAATAGTCAAAATCTAAAAATAGCAATAAATGTGTCTAAAACTGACTAATGGAGCTAAAGAGCTCAGAATGACATGAAATCAGTTCTTATATATTCGTCTAGTTCTCCTGATTATATAAATACCCTCAAACATCAATTTGACCCAATGTATTGAGATTAATGATTTTTTAACATCAAAATGACTCTAACATGTCTAACCAATAACTCTTTTTAGTATTTTTACTAACTCATCAGTCGATTAAAATCCATGTAATTAAGTTAGCTATAAAAAAATATATTATGTCAAATTGATGTTTGAGGACATGGATATAATCAAAAAAACTAAACAAACACATAGGAACTAGTTTCTGTTGGGACCGTTGTGCCCGCTAGAGGGGGTGAATAGTATTTCGTCGCGCACTTGTGCTTGCTTCGTCTTGATATGCAGCGGAAAATAAAACCAAACACACATAATGCTAACACCTAGGGTTTACTTGGTATCCACCTCAAGATGAGGTGACTAATCCAAGGATCCACACACCGACTCACTCCTCCACTATGAAACACTCCTTCTCGATCGCAGCCTGAGGCAGAGAAGCTTCGTACAAACCCACACAACACTACAACACTCACACAAGAAGAAAATACACGAATACAAATGAAATACACACTTCTTCTTGCTTACTTGTTGCTTGTTGTGGTTGCCTCTTGAATCATGGAGATTTATTCCAATAACCCTTAAGAACTGGCAAGAATTTTGGAGAAGATTGCTGGTGAAAATCGCTGAAGAGCTGCGCAAAAGATCCAAAGATCTAGCCAAGAAAACTCTCTGCCCAGGCTATATACAGTGCTCCCAATCGATTGAGATCAACCCCAATCGATTGTCATGTCACATCCGCACAATCCTAGCCATCCATCACCTATATCCTGTACAACGGTCGAATCCCAATTGATCGACCGATCGATTGGGAACATCAGGATCGATCGGTGGATCGATCCAGAAGCATTCTGTGCTTCTCACGATCGCACGAGAACACCCCTGTCCAATCGATCGACCGATCGATTGGCAGCTCCTAATCGATCGCCCGATCGATTAGGAAGGGCTCTGTGCTCACGAAATATGGTCTCAATCGATCAATCAATCGGGTCATTCCTTCCTTCGCAACACACTCCAATCGATCCACTGATCGATTGGTCCCTGGTTCAATCGATTGCCCGATCGATTGACCAGCTTGAACTTGACTCAAACTCAAGTCCAAACTCCTAAACCCAACTCCTGGTCAACCGTGACTTGTTAGGTCTCCATGCCTAGCTTTTGGCCACTCCCGACCAACCTCGAACTAGCCCTCTAGCCTCCTCCATCAGCCTTGCGTCCCTCGGATATCTCCCCATCCTTCACGTCTTGCCTTCTAGAGCTTCCATCGGCCTCATCCTAGTTGTCGGGTTCTCCTAGCCAAATCACCCTAGGACTTGTTTTGCCAAGATCACACTTGGACTTTCCAATTGTCTGGCTCCTCACCAGGACTTTCCCTTTGCCAAGATCACACTTGGACTTTCCAATTGCCTGGTTCCTCACCAGGACTTTCTTTTTGCCAAGATCACACTTGGACTTTCCAGTTGTCTGGCTCCTCACCAGGACTTTCCCTTTGCCTAGCTATACTAGGACTTTCCAATTGCCTGATCTCACTTATCAGGACTTTTACCACTAAGTCTGGTCAACACTGGCCTACTTGGATGTTCACTCTTGCCAACCTTCCTGTTGGACTTACCTTTGCCTAATCTCCAATTAGGACTTTCCCAGTCAAGTCTCCTGTCAACCTTGACCTACTTGACTTCTCTCTTGCCTAACCTCCAGTTAGGACTTTCCTAGATACCTAAACTCCAGTTAGGACTTACCCGGTCAAGCCTCCGGTCAACATTGACCCACTTGACTTGTCTTCTGATCAACCTGGTCAATCCCTTGACCATCTCCACAATCGGACGATTGCTCCAGCAATCTCCATATATTGTCAAATTTCAAAACTCAAATCCTGACTCAAGCTTGACTCAACTCAAGCTTAGTCAAACTGGTCAAACATGACCTAGGGAAATTGCCCCAACAATTTCATGTTATTTTGAGCTCTCTAGATTCATCCACCATTTCTGACACATTTATTTTTTATTTTTTATTTTTTATTTTTGACCATTCTAGGTGAATCCATGGATTTATCGCCAATTCTACAATGAATCCAAGGATTCATTGCCAATTTTATGATGAATCCATGGATTTATCGCAGAATGGTTAAAATTTTAAAAATAAAAATAAATGTGTTCGAAACTGACTAATGAACCTAAGGAGCTCATAAAAACATGAAACTAGTTCTTATGTGTTTGTCTAGCTCTCCTTATTATATAAATACCCTCAAATATCAATTTGACTTAATATATTGAGATCAACAATTTTTTAAGATCAAAATGACTCTAATATGTTCAATCAATAACTCTTTTTAGTAATTTTATTGAGTCATTAGTCAATTAAAGTCCATCTAATTGACTTAGCTATGAAAAAAACATTATATCAAATTAATGTTTGAGCACTTGGATATAATCAGAAAAACTAGATGAACACATATGAACTAGTTTCATATCATTCCGAGCTCTCTAGGTCCATCAGTCGGTTTCGAACAAAATTATTTTTATTTTAAATTTTGATCATTCTGTGATGAATCAATGGATTCGTCATAGAATTGGTAACAAATCCATGGATTCATCTCATAATTGGCCTATGACCTCAAAAAAATCATTTCAAGACTTCAGCTTCTATGATGAATTCAAAATTCGTTGCAGAGTTTGCAAAGAATATCTGTTTCATTGAAAAATTTGCAATGAATCTGGAATTTGTCACAGAGTTTACAACGAATATTGAATTTCATAGCTAATTTGTAATGAATTTGGCGATGAATATAATTTGTTGCTAATTTATGATGAAACTCTTTCGTTGCTAACTCTATTGCTAATTACCGATGATTTCTTTTTTTGTCGCAACAAGAAAAACCAAATAAAATGATAAAACTCTTTCGTTGCTAACTCTTTCTCTTTTTTTGTCGCGCAAAGAGAAAGAGTTAGCTAATTTTTTGGAATTTAAAAAATGCACGCACTACAAGAAAAACCCTCATAAACATCGGTTTTCCACCGCTGTCTATTACATTTTCGACCGATGTTTATGAAGGCAATGTAAAAGGTCTGCCATTTTAGACATCGGGTTAAAACCGGTGTAGTATCACTTAACGACACCGATTTTCGAATTGGTTATTAACCGGTGTTGTATCACTTAACGACACCGTTTCATCAACGGTGTAAAACCGATGTAATATTATATGTTAATAACACCAGTTTTAGCAGCGGTATATGACCGATGTAATATTAGTTAATGACACCGATTTTGCAGCGGTGGAAAATCGATGCAATATCAGTATTGTTTAACGACACAAATTCGATTTCCGAAACAATGAAAAACTAACAGTATCCAAGAAAATACACAAATATTCACAAATTACACAAATATTCTTCTTCCAACAGTATCCATAAAATACACAAATATTCACAAATTATATAAATATTCTTCTTATAACAGTATCCATAAAATACACAAATATTCTTTTTAATCAAAAGCTAATAGATATTGTACACATCAAGGTAGAACATCGTGAGTCAAAAATCCAGCTAAGGCTACATTAAATTATGAGAATCAGAATCTGTTCAACTTGCTATACTGCTCCATTCTTCTTGCGCCTTTCATTTCCCTAATCTCACCACTTTTCACCTTCAAATGCCTAGTTTTCTGAGTTAAAACATCCACTGTTCTAATCTGTCAAACAAAAGTATCATTTTGTCTACTTAAATATAGCAAAGAACAAAAACAGAAGAATTATACATGCTGCAGAAGTCCTAGAATATCACCATCAAAAAGAAATTGACATGGGATAATATACACAATTTACATTCCATGCAAATGCATGCATCATCCAAAGTTTTCAAAAATCAAATACCTTTCCTACTCAAATGTAATCTAGCATGCATTCAGCCCACTCGAACCGCACTTCATCAATTTCAACTCTGGAGTAATTGAGATTTGTAAACTATAAAAACACATAAATAATATATTAGTAAACCAAGACCAAAAATCATAGTTGAAAAGTAGTAAGAGCACCAGGTAACAAGATGACTAATTTGAATGCTTAAAAAGAGACACATTCATCATTTATCTCAACCACATCATATAATGATAGATCTATCATTCCTGGGAACTTAATATATTCCAAACCAGGAATTATTGCAACAAAGTTTTCTCATAGTTGCAATTTAATTAATCAGTACTTGATGGAGGTTCAATCTTTTCATATTCAGAATATCATTCAAACGTCCTGGTGTAGCAACAATGATATCAGCTCCACGATCCAACTCTCTTAACTGGGGTCCTTTCTGAGCACCTCCATACAAGCACTAGACAAATATAATAACATAAGAAACAAAACTAGACATCAAGATATATCACATTGATAAACTACATATTTCTCCTCTTATTCTTGAAAATATAATTAAATACTGCTTGTTATCTTGAATTTCCCATGATGAGTGCTCAGCATAACCATCTCATTCCACTGTAAAACAATGACATTTTCTAAAGCACACATGGTTAGTCCCAAGACATCTCTCCATGGTCTCATGGCATAAAATGCTAACTAGTCAATACGAATTTCAAACTTTATCCTCTTCAAGCTAGGCTTATGAAATCATTTCTAAGAACAAACTCGGCAAATTCAAGACTGTTCTTTCAACCAGACATAAACTTTGTAGAACTAGAGGAAATCAAATGAAAGATCAGATCATAAACCCCAAGTGCAACAACTGGAGCAACGAATATCTAAAAGGGATCTATCTACTTGTTCATCTCACATAAGGTTATTGTATACGGAAAAAGTGCAAAGCACAAAGAAGTAGATGCCATTTTTTCATCAAAGCTTTGAACATGTTTCCCATTTTCAATCCAAATCAATTTAACTAATATACTCACTGCTTCAATAAGCATATGCACTTCAGACTCCACCAGATGTGAACCAAATTTAGCGAGCCCAATTTTGAGTTCATCATGGGATACAATGCCATCATTGTCAGCATCCAACATCTTGAACATCTCTTTAATGTCTTCCACTTATTCAGTAGATATGTGATCAGCAATAACCTAATGAATAATCAACCAAACCAAGTTATACTCTGCAATCAAAAACATTCCATTTAACTACTAATTGCAGTGAGACAAACCCTTAAAGCTCTCTTTTTGAATCTGTTCATCCGTGAAAATTGTTTAAGTCTTGACTTGACAACATCACCAAGAGGTACATTTGAGGCTTTCTTTGCATTCAGAATCCAATGATGCTCTGTATGGGGGGAAAATGTATAAACATCAATTCGACATAAGAAAGAAACCAACACGAAGTATGAAACCCAAGAACAGGATGACAAGCTAAATAAATATGGATACCATCCCAGATAATGAAGATGATCTCAATTCTCAAATTATCAAATGTTAGGGACACTTCCATTGAAGTTATATTAACAAATAGCATACAGTGTAAACATACCAAGCACTTGCTTTGCAGTTAACCGAAGCTTGGGATCAGGTTCCAACATCAGGCGAACTAAATTTTTGGCACTGTTAGAAATACTAGGTCATGGTTCCCGTTTGAAATCTATTACGTCCCTAAGAATTGCTTGAGCAACTCCTTGTTCAGTTTCTGCAATTAAGAAATCATAGCTCGTTAGATAAAAAATGTATCTGAAGAAATACAAAAAGTGTATTAATTAATAGACAATAAGTATGTTATTAGCATAAAGTGATAGAACTAATTGTTGGTGCAGCGAGACCGGCAAGAGGGAGGTGAATTGCCTGCAAGTAAAAACTAAACCCTCCTCAACCAATTTAAACTCAAATAGATGCAATAGCTTACAAGATTAAACAGAACTAAAGTATGAACAGAAAAGGAAGACTCAGCTATTTTAACCTGGTTACAACCAAGAGGGTTGTTAATCCATGGCGATGAAAGGCGCAGTAAGAAACTCCTTCTCTGAAGGTGGAGAAGCCTTTTACACTTTGAAGAGCACAGAACTATTGCTTAACTAGAGAGTACAAGAGTTGAATTTCGTTCACTTTTTCGTTGTCCTCTAAAGCTGCCCGAGATCCTCTTTATATAGGGGTTCTCGAGCTTATCAGATCACCTGATCCTTCGGGATCAGGTTTGACTCGAGAGGGATCGGTCGACTGAATATGCTGTATCTGCCCATACTTCCGTCTAGGTACAGCCTCTGTGGATCGAGATTAGGTTCGATCGACCGATCGGCCAACGGTCTCCTACTGAGTTGGCCCGATCAAACTGCTCGACTTGGTCTCTGGATAAACTTGGGTTTGGTCGACCGATCAGCATGTTCGGTCGACCGATAAGCTCCACCAACGTTCAGCCTCTGAGGTGGCATCTGACGTGTCTGCTAAGGTTGGTTTCTGATAAAGAAGGGTTCTGTCGACCGATCAAGGGGTTCGGTCGACCGAACCGTTGACAAGTCAACTTCCTGTTGATTTGCTTCGGTTCGGCTCCTTGGGTGATTGCGGCCTACCGGAATAGGGCTCACCCGAACCCAATTCCCGGCCTTCTCCTCGAGCAGTCTTCCTTCCCGGCTTTACGTCCCTCGAACGCCGTGTACATTCTTCTCGTCCACTGGAGTACTCTTCCGCAACTCTCCCGTCCTTCGTACGCACCGAGCCCGTCAGCTCCCTTCCCGTGTCGTCCTTCTCGCCAGCTGCGTCTTCCGCTCGACTTCCTGCCCTCCTAAGTTCCTGTACACTTAGACACAGGGATCAGATAAACATGACCTAACCTAAACTTGGTTGATCACATCAAAACTACCATGGGGTCCAACAATCTCCCCCTTTTTGATGTGCATCAACCCAAGTTCAGGTTAGGGGAAAAACCAACATATAGTAATTTAAAGAAATTACTAAACTAATAATTCAAGAATAAATTTGCAATCAAAAATAAATTGCAACACGAAAAATGTATATAAAAACAATTTTAACTAACTCCCCCTAATAACTCCCCCTAACTGAACTTATCTTTATTCTCCCCCTTTGATCACAGCAAAAACGGGGTGCAAACAAATTTCAAAAATTGAGTTAGGCTTAATTTCAAAATTTTCTAAGTTTTGAAGAATTTTTCTAAGGTAAAATGAATTTTTTAGAATTTTCAAAAAAAATTCTAAGTAAAAATTTCAAGAAACAGTTTTTCTAGAGAAAAAAAATTAAAGAGTTTCTAAGGAAATGTTTAAAAACTTTTCAAAGCATTGTTTAATTCTAATTTTAATGCTTTTATCAGAAAGTTAATTAAATATTTTTATTTTGATATTTCAGCTTCCAGGTCGTGGCGAGGCACTGGGCCTTCTTGGTTATTAGAGCAACAACCACTTCCTTAGACAAAACTTCCATAAAGAACCTCAATGTTTAATTTTCTCACTGTAAGCTTTTAACTAAAGGAGAAATTTAAACTAGTAAAGATTTTGGAACCCAATAAAGGTTCCTACCTATAGGGTTGGTCAAAAACTTAGGGGGTACATAGTTTCTCGTTATTTTTCTAAGTTGACCCTGATGCTTCCTTATGTACCAATTTAATTTTCCATATAACTTTATTTTCGAATGTGGAAAAATATTTCTAAAACATGCATCAGTTTTCAATTTTTTAATTTCTAATTTTAAAACTTCATTTTCTGATTTCAAATATTCATTTTCCTTTTCTACTTTATCTAATTCTTTAGAAAGAGCTTTAATAAAACGAAAGGATTATTTAGGGTTTAGGGCACGTACCTTACTTACCTCGTCTTGCGATGCTCCCCCTTCATCACAGCTTTCTTCTTCTTCTGTTGTTCCTCTCCCTTCATCTATGCTCATTTCTGAGCTAGACGTTTCTTCTAGCTGATGGTTGGCCATCAGTGCTAGTCCCAAGAATTCTTCGACTTCGGATTCGGAGGACGATGAATCATCCCACGTGGCCTTTAGGTTGTATTTGGGTTGAGCTGGCTTCTTACTCTTTTCTTTACTTTTGCTTTTCAGTTTTAGGCAGTCATCTTTGATATGTCCTTCTTCGTTGCAATTGTAGCAACGAACCACTCTATTCTTTTGTTGGAACTTTTTCGACTGCGATCTAAATTTATTAGATTTAAAAATTTATTAAAGTGTTTTACCAATAGTGTCACTTCCGATCCATCGATCGAGACTTCGGAGTCAGAACCGTTTGTTCTTGCCTTCAAAGTGATGTTCTGACTTATCTTTTCTACTCCATTGGGCTCTGCAACTCGAGATTCGTGAAGTTCAAAAGTAGAAAACAAATGTTCTAGAGTACTTACCTCGAAATCCTTAGAGTTGTAGTATGCATCTACTAAGAAGGCTCACTCAGGAGTTCTCGGGAAGGCGTTGAGCGTGTACCGGATCGAGTCCCGATTCGTTACTTCTTCTCCAAGATTGGTTAGTTGCATGATCAGCTCTTTGATCCTTGCTTGGAGTTGCGCTACCTTTTCACCTTGGTTCATCCGGAGGTTCGTCAACTGGGTCCGGAGGATGTTGCGCCTTGCTAGCTTTGCGTCGGAAGTACCTTCGTGAAGCTCCAGGAATTTTTCCCAGAGATCTTTCGCGGAGTCATAGCTTCCGATCTAATTTACCTCCTGGGGTGGCAGAACGCTGAGCAGGTGGAACTCAGCCTTTCCGTTGGTGACAAAATCGGCTTGCTCCTTCTTGCTCCACGTGTTTTCTTCTTTATCTTTCGGCGCTGCAAAACCATATTTCATTGTAATAAGAATATCAAAATCCATTTTAAAGAATACCTCCATTTTTTGCTTCCATGTAGCGAAATCTCTGTCGAACTTCGGGGGATGAATGTTTGCGCCGGCCATTGTTATGATCTTTGTGCATCAGATGGCGGTTAGTCCCTCTGAGGCTGTTGGGCTCTGATACCACTTGTTGGTGCAGTGGGGACCGGCAAGAGGGGGTGAATTGCCTGCAAATAAAAACTAAACCCTCCTTAACCAATTTAAACTCAAATAGATGCAATAGCTTACAAGATTAAACAGAACTAAAGTATGAACAGAAAAGGAAGACTCAGCTATTTTAACCTGGTTACAACCAAGAGGGTTGTTAATCCAGGGCGATGAAAGGTGCAGTAAGAAACTCCTTCTCTAAAGGCGGAGAAGCCTTTTACACTTTGAAGAGCATAGAACTATTGCTTAACTAGAGAGTACAAGAGTTGAATTTCGTTCACTTTTTCGTTGTCCTCTAAAGCTGCCCGAGACCCTCTTTATTTAGGGGTTCTCGAGCTTATCAGATCACCTAATCCTTCGGGATCAGGTTTGACTCGAGAGGGATCGGTCGACCGATCCCCAGGTTCGGTCAACCGAACCTGCTGTATCTGCCCATACTTCCATCCAGGTACAGCCTCTGTGGATCGAGCTTAGGTTCAGTCGACCGATCCTTCTGTTCAATCGACCGATTGGCCAACGGTCTCCTGCTGAGTTGGCTCGATCAAACTGCTGGACTTGGTCTCTGGATAAACTTAGGTTCGGTCGACCGATCAGCATGTTCGGTCGACCGATAAGCTCCACCAACATTCAGCCTTTGACGTGGCATCTGACGTGTCAACTGAGGTTGGTTTCTGATAAAGAGGGGTTCGGTCGACCGATCAAGGGGTTCGGTCGACCGAACCATTGACAAGTCAACTTCTTGTTGACTTGCTTCGGTTCGGCTCCTTGGGTGATTGCGGCCTACCGGAATAGGGCTCACCCGAACCCAATTCCCGGCCTTCTCCTCGAGCAGTCTTCCTTCTCAGCTTTACATCCCTCGAACGCCGCGCACGTTCTTCTCGCCCACCGGAGTACTCTTCTGCAGCTCTCCCGTCCTTCGGACGCACCGAGCCCATCAGTTCCCTTTCCGTGCCGTCCTTCTCACCAGCTGCATCTTCCGCTAGACTTCCTGCGCTCCTAAGTTCCTGTACACTTAGACACAGGGATCAGACAAACAGGACCTAACCTAAACTTGGTTGATCACATCAAAACTACCACGGAGTCCAACACTAATAAAGAATAGATTTATTCATAGAAAGCTTACAGTAGACAATAAGTAACTTAGTTGCAGAAAGTGGTTGAACAAATAATGAAGTGTGCTAAATGGATTTATTGATAGAAAGCTTACCATCCCAAAATGGGGGAACTCCACACAGTAAGATATAGAGTATAACTCCAGCACTCCATATATCAATTTCTAGTCCATAATTCTGTTTTAAAACTTCTGGAGCCATGTAATAAGGGCTTTCAACTATCTCAGAAAATCTTTCACCTAGAATTGGGGTAAAAAGAGAAAAAAAAAATAAGTAGAGCGCGCCCTTATAGTGAAACTAAACTCCAAGTTATGTTATTGAATGGAAGTGATCATTAATGAGACTCAACAAAAATGAAGATCATTAGTATGCATTCATATGGTAACTAAGCATTGTTCTATGGAGAAATTTTTTCAAAAAGATCAATAATCAATAATAACTAGGTAGATTTTTTTTCCTTTGAGATCTTCTTCAATTGACAAACCATAGGCTTTATCTAATGGCATCCCAAGCTGCACAGCCACAAACTCTATCATTGGAAAAGCTATACAAACACTCATTTCATGCTCCTGGACTAACAAACAACCTTGATCTACATCTTAGTGTATCCTTGAGCCATTTTTGACACAAACACATCAAAAATGGGAAACCACATAAAACATAAAATAGCATAGAGATCAATAAAGTATAAATAAACATGAAAATGCAAATTAACCATCATGAAAATATGCACCGAATTGAATAGTCATGGAACTATGTATTTTATTTGGACAATCGCTTTGGTATATTCCAGACAAATATCCACTATTGTAGCATTTGAAAACTACAATAAAGTAAGCAATTTTAATGTGGATCAAGAGATGCTCTCACCAGGCTAGAAGAATATTGACAACCCAAAGTCAATTGCCTTCAAGGGCGAGTTCTCCTTCTTGTTTGCAAACAAGAAATTCTCCGGCTTGAGGTCTCGATGGATCACCCCATGGCAATGGCATAGCTGCACGACCTCAACAATGGTCTTCATGACCACAGCTGCCACGCGCTCTGAGTAGTGGCCCCTCGCCACAATGCGGTCAAAGAGCTCCCCACCCTTGCACGTCCTCCACGTCAACCGCCGTCCGCAGCTTCCTCTTCGAGATCGACTTGTAGGCAAGCAATTCCCCGGTGAAGTGGTCCAGGCAGAGGTAGGTGGCCCCAAACTCCCCACGACCGAGCTCACGATCCAGCACGTACTTCTCCTCGATCCCGCCCACCACCCTGGCGTCTCCACTAAGAACCGCCGCCATTCGCTTGGAGTGCCCGCCGCCGTTCTAGCGTAGGTGGTTCTTGTTGGCTAGTGGGCGGGTGCCGTGGTCATGATGGGGATGGGGGAAGGTCTTGACGTCCTCCCTGGCGACAGCCTCCGGTGAAAGGCAGCAGTTTCCCATATCGAGCTCGGATCCGATACCTCCGCTCACACAAATCAACCTAACAGCACGGAAGTGACTAGGGTTTCGCATCAAATCCACCTCTCGCAACCACAACAAAAAAGAACCATTTTTTTCCCTTTTGATTGGGGAAAAAAGAGACGGAAGCAACTGAGAAAGCGTCCGATTGGGGGAAGGTGAAACTTTTATCGCCGACTGGACCAACAAAAAAAAAAGAAGCGAGACTACGAGCAACGTGGCCGAGGTTTTACAGCGCGGACGCTTCTCCTCCTCCTCCGTAACCGTGGCCTTAGTTAGCGGAGTTACAGGCGAGATGAGGATGAGAAGCGGAAGCTGCCATGGTGGTAGCTTTATGCTCCGCTTGGTCGAGTGCGAACTGTAATGAGGACGTTTGCCGGTCGTGCTCTGTCTTCTTCCTTGTTTTCTTCCTCATTTTGTGTGCTTGAAGCCTTTTGAATTTGATTAGGGAACAAGAAGATGAAACTGTCGAAGATGAAGAAGAACTTCAGCAGTGACGATGGATAAAGGAAAAATTACCGGAATGTGAAGAAGGACTCCAGCGGTGGCAGTGAATGCTGGTCTGGAGATGGATGAAGGAAAAACTACCGGAATGCGAAGAAGGCCTCCTCTTCTCACCCAAAGGGAGGAGTTGGAGGAGATGCGGTGTGGTTGGACAGAGAAGCAAGGGCGTCGTGTCTTGATCCTGATCGGGAGAGGAAGGGGCGTCGATCTAGGAAAGAGAAGAGGGAGATGAGGCTGAGAGAGATGGTCGGACGGCCAACGGTGAGGAGGAAAGTGGTGGTGGCGTCGCGACGGTATACGGTGGACGGCGCGATATAGGTTTAGGTTTGGAGGAAACTTTGTGAAGTGTTGCAAATTTTGGCTGGTGGGAAAATTAAATTATTTAATTTTGGTTCATTAACACCGGGTTTTAAAAACTACTGTTAAAATCGGTGTCTATTAACGAAAAAAGGCGCTCATAGACATCGCCTAAAAAAACCGATGTCTATGAGCGAAAATCTGCGCTCATAGACACCGATTTTTGGAAAAACCGGTGTAAAATACTCAAAGACGTAGAAATTTGCTTAAAACCATTATTGTTCCACCGATGTCTATGAGGGTTTTTCTTGTAGTGGATCGCTAAATTTATCGCAGGAACAAAAATTTTTTGTTCCTAAATTTTATCCCTAAATCAAGGTTTTTTTTGTAGTGTATATTAAATCCAAGACCATATAGAATCTCAATAGCAGGCTTCTCAATAGTCGACGAATCAAGAGTTTCTAATCACTCATAGATGTGATCCAGAGTTTCTCTTCCACCACCATCCTCAGTATCTAGTATTTTAACTTATCGCCGCATTAACACCGAGTATACGCCCTGGCGGTTCCACATTTTTTTTTTTTAGTATTTTAACTTCTTTCTTTAACCTCAATCTTTCTTTATCACAACAAATCATAGCCTCCAATGAGGACATGTATGAAGCTTCAATTTCCCTCAAAAGGTTGTATATATCTGTATGCTCAGGAATAAGGAACTCCTTGTATCCAATAGCTGCAAGAAGAATCGACTTCCCACAACCATCTTCTAATTCATGGTTACTCGTCTTCTACTCTATAGCTTGTGTGGTGGCACCTACTGGAGCAAATACCATCTAGTAGTAAGCATGTCTAGAACTTTTAGGAAGGCTTTGTAAAATGACATGATTCTTCATGTTCTGCTTATGTTGTACTTGCTGATAGATTGGATGCTTATCACCATGATCCCAAGCTTGAATAGCAGCATCATTAGAGGGAAGATTATCATCCATGCCCTTGTTGTGCCTCTTAGGACAACCTTGCTGGGGCATGAGATCTTGTGGCTGGTTTGTAGCCCGAAACTCAATAGTGCTTTACTATGAATGTCCAAAGACCCGCTCAAAGAGCTTGGATTTTGCTGGCTTTGTTGAACATGAGGCAGTGAACCTCCTTCTTGTTGTTGTTGTTGTTGTTGTGGGCATAGTTGTGATATACGTAGATTATATATGTAATTTTGTATTGTTTAACGCACATCTTACTGTATTCATTGCCTATGATCTATGTTTTCGTACCCTTTATTATGTTAATTTCAACATAATTACTATTTTACATTCAGAGATCTGCTCGGTGCTTATTCCCATTTTCAGGAGCAGTTTGGAGCAGTAAAGGATTCAGAATACGCAATAGAAGACAACTTGAAGAAGACTATGAGATAGTATTGTCTTCCCTGTGGTGAGGAAGGCAAAGTATTGGAGTGCCCAAGTCAAGGGGAGCAAGCAACAACCATTTCCAGAGGTAAATTGGACTTGGCCATGCCTTGAGGCACCGCTAGGAGAAGCTCCAATCACTAGAAGTGCCAAATGGCACAACCAAGGAACCAGTAAAGCCATTGGTTGTGCCCTGAGCCACAACCAGGATGAAGAATCAGCACAAGTGAAGACATGGGCATGCCTCAGGGCACGACCAGAAGCCAATCCGTGCAGATTTCCAGAGCAAAAATGGTTTTGGCCATGCCCTAAGGCACGATCATACCTCAGTGAAATCAGAAAACGTAGGCTTGAAGCTTTGGATGTGTCAAATGGCACGACCCAAAAGGTGAAACAGAGCAGCCTCTACTCTGGTCATGTCGAAAGGCACGACCAAGAAACCAGAGACAGCTTTATCTTTGCCTGATGGTATAGCTAAGCTATGTGGCCATAACCAACTTGGCTCTGGTTGTGCCAAAAGGCATGGCCAGATGCCAGAGATTGGTTTGGGTCGTGCCCCTGGGCATGACCACCCCGTGCCTCACTCCTATATAAGGGGCACTTCATCCCCTTTGTGGCGGGGAGTTCCAAGATGGGAGGAGACCCTCTAGGTCAAATCCTTGCATCTGGAAATGTCATCTGGGTGAACTGAGGTTATTCTATTGCTCCATCCTTATCAGCACTCCAAGATCTGCATCCAAAGGCTTCACTTAATATCAAAGGATAAGTTTCTTCTCCCTTTACTTAGGATTTCCAAAGTTTCTATGGTTTTGAGTCTTTAGATTGTATTTCTTCCAATTATAGAGTAAATTTGTATTGTTATAGAATGTAGGAAGTAATTGCAATGTGTGGATGATGTAAAACTCGATGGAATTACCAATTTCCTTATTTGATGAAGCTTGTATGACACTTGTTCTGTTTGATGAAATACTAGCAAGTAGGCTTTCTCTATGGGCATTCATTTATATATCTAGATTGCATTTCTGTATGCTTAGATCTCACTTCTATACTGGATATATTATTATGTGTCTAGATCTGATCACGAACCTGAATTTTCATTAGATATATGCATAAATTAGTATCTCATTTAGGTGTATGTTCCAATATAGAACAGCATGGCTTTAGGATTCTTGTTTAACGTTGAGTATCTAAGGTAACTATTCTTCTATATGGAAAGTAACCTTTTAAGGGAGAACAATTCTATGTATGGATGAGTCTATCACTTGACCAAATTGGCCTAATCATATGCTACGCAAGTGACTTATGTAATCTAGAGACATAAATTTGGGGGAGGCCTTGTGACAAGAGGTATTTTACTGAAAATCCAGGCTCTCTAAGTTACTTCTTCACTTGGTTACTAGTAAGGAAAGTACTCCGATACACCGTCGCCGGGTGATATTTGGTAGTAATTTAGACCATCCTGCAAATATAGAAGTGGAGAACTAGGATTAGGTTAATTCATAGTACAACATTCACCATCACAATGAAACTAAAGGCCTAGAACATCTTCTAAATTTAGGGCTTCCTCAATTATCTTTCTTTTATTTTCATAACTTAGTTGAAAATCTCAAATCAAACAATTATCGATTATATCTAGCTAAATTTGAAGTGTAAAAACAATCGACATTTGATCCTCAGTCTTCGTGGGATCGACTTATATAAATTTTATTACTTGACAATGCTAGTGCACTTGCGGGAACACATCAAGTTGTTGTGGGTGAAGCATGTGAGAAGGGTAGAAAAAAGTCGTTGCTTGAGCATTACTTGTTCCCTCACCATTGGAGCTAGCAGTTGTTGATTTGTCATCGAAAAAAGTCATCTTCTAGTCTCTGATCAGCACTTCATCTGGGTCTATCTCCTCTTCGTCATAAACTAGATCATTAGTTGCCTCGATCTCATCTCCAATTTGAGATCGAGATTCCTCTTCAATTATAACATCTTCCACAATTACAACATGTCAAGTTTATCAACTTCTTCTGGGTCAAATTATTCCTCCAAATCATATTTGAATCCATCCAAGTCATCTCGAGCGTCGAGCCTATCATCCTCCACAGTGAAACCTAATCGTCTCTAGAACAAAGTTTGAGTGTAACTAAAGGAAAGAAAGTGACTTTTCATCTTCCCCTAATCCTTGATATTGGCCTTGCCTCGTCTATTTTGTGAGCATCACAAATGCTCCTACTATGCCGATGCAAGACCTCTAAGTTTGACAACAACCAATTTTACTTTTACCTAATCAAGTACTTCCCCATAATTAAATATTTGCTCTACTTTGTTAATCCAATTAACAAAATTCTTTATCTGTGACGTACTAGAAAATTTGGGTAGATCAACTTAAAATCCAAGGTCTCCGTTTCAATCCTCTCAACCATGTACCTCACGATATTCAAGATTTTGCATCGCCATTGCTACACACTAGGTTAAATCTATGACTTGCTCTGTAAATTCTTAATCGTCATCATGTCTTGAACGCTATGATCATGGTGATTAGTTCCCTCAATCGGAATCTATTGTTGCGACTGTGACCACAACCACGACCATGATGACGTTCTATTAGATCTAATGTTCGGTTTCCTCAATTGGAACCTACCTACTCCAATACCAATTGATGTTGAACAGGATAGCAATTATCCTTTAGGTCGACGAGATGGAGGAATTGAGGAGAATGAAAGAAGAGAAGCTGTCAAACATAAAGAGAAATCCGTCATTCTATAGGTTTTACCAAAAAAGAAACTTTATTCAATATAGATGATAATCCCACAAATAATTAAACAATGCTTGCATAGACTTAAAATTCTAAGACACAAAGAAAGGAAAATATCCTAACATATAAACTTCAATTCCTAAGATGCAAAAAAAGGAAAGAAATTCTAAAAGAAACAAAAAATAACATACTTAAAATCCTAAAATTCCTAAATTGACTCAAAATCTAAAAAATACAAAAATTACCAAAATAACCTTAAATATAAAAAATATATTAAATACAAAAAATAAAAAAAAATTACTAAAAAATGTACGAAAGATATTCAAATCCTCCTCACTTTCTAATGGAAAAAAATCAATAGAAATAGATAGTCATGACATAGATAGACTCAATGTAGATGATGGTAGGTCATTGAAGTGAATCTCCATGTAATTCGATCGAATACCTTATCTCTATGTCACATAGCCTCGAGGATCCATCTACTCTTGTATTCCCTAGATCATCTCAGATAAATAACAAAATGCAATGGGCCTGGTTGCAGGGAGTTTGGGAGAAATATATTAGACGCAAGGACATTCTATCATGTAAGCCATACAAGATATATATCCTTGGAATCTAACCTGGAGATGATCTAGGAGTAGAGCAACTCCAATAGTATAGGTTTTAATCCACCTTAGTTATGCAACCTAAGGAAGCTAAATGTCACACCCAACCAAAAGGTCTCACGTGAATGACAAAAATAGAGGACAAAATCATTAGTAATACGATCATAGTTTAATATTATAGTGAACGTATCCCACATAAGTTTCTCATGCGACTCTAGAACTTCCACCCACTTAATTAGCCCAAAAGCCAGTATAAAAACTTGTAATATGGGTGGAAATCAGAGGCAGATTTACCTTCAAGTTTTAATCCATACTATAATGTGATTTAAAAAGTACTAGGGTTTTCCTCTTCCTTCCATTTGTCCTAACTTGCATGGTTCGATGACTATTTGATGTCATTGTCCTGATGCAGGAATTGAAGCTTAATACTTATTCCACTGGCTGTTGTTGGCTTCAGCAAGTTTTCTTCCCTTCTTAATGAAGCTGTTCCCATACGACGTCAGAGGGATTTATTAACACTCTCATTTAAGGCCATTGACAAGATTGGGAGTTGGTGAATTTAAGTTTCTGTAACAAGACTTCCAAGCAATGCACATCCACATTATCTTTATTATAATCAGGTGGAGTGGGGTCTCACTGATTGGATTGTCTCTTTGACTTCAATGGCTGCTCATTGCGCTCTCTCTCTCTCTCTCTCTTAATTAAAACGAGTGATTACGCAATTCACCTGCTAAACTTGTATTCTAATTCCCTTCTCATTCTCCCAAATATTCCTTCAGACCTTGCACCAATCTTGTTTAGGGTTCTTCAGGCGTCATGCATGCATTCATGACCTAAGCCTTGCCCCTTGAATATAATATGCACTGATTTTCCCAACACAAGCTCGCATCATGGAGAACTAGAATAGTACACGTAATGATCGATGTTTTCTATTGGGAATGGGAAGTACACCATGCATTAACTCGTTGATGACTTGTATGGAACTCGGTGCTATAGTGTAGCGGAAGGGAATCAACTTGTTATCAAATATTCGTAATTTGATCCTTAATTATAATTTATTCATAGGGATTTTTTTCTCCAAATGGTATATATAACTATGGGATGTTGAGCTTGGGCTGCCCGTCGCAAGGGCTTTTTAATTTACCCTAATGCTAGTAAAAAAAATTTATGGGATCGAATCAATCGCTTAGATTTGGTATTACCTGATTCAATATTTTATGGATGACTTGTATGGAATTATAATATTAACAGATACAGTTTTCAATTTTTCTCTCCTGTTTGTCGTCTCAGTGCTTAGCTCTGGGCAGGAAGCATTTATGGGGCTGCAGGCCAGTGCCTGGGGACAAGGCTAAGTAATGCATCATGTGATGCGTTTACATTGGTGTCATCCGAGTGCATGTACTAGTTTGAAAATGAGAACTGTGAAAATGGAGCATTAATGGGCATCTTACCCGATCTTTTCTTTCTTGCTCCCCAATCCGTGAGCCAACAAGCAGATGATTTAATCTTTCACATCAAATCCTTATCGAGTAAGTTTTTTTTTTATGTGGACCAACTTCTTGGATGCAAAATTGCAAAGATCCACACTAGACAATCATTCACATGGGCTAAGGCTTGAATATATGCACAAATGAGGATAAGAAGAATACCTAATTTCAAACTTTGAAGACCCCTCAACAATTTGTGGCATAGTTTGCACATAGGGTCCCTAATATGAGAATAAAATCCCAAGTAAATAATGTAGAAAAGGAAATAATATATTCAATTAATATAAGATTATTTTATTGATATTGTTTTCCTAATGGTGTGCCTACTAATTATGGCTAGGATTGTGGATACAAATGGAAATAAACTTTGTATATATAGTGTAGGGTTGTACTATGTTAAAGATATATATATAAAAAAAAAAAGTATTCTTACACCTCATATTTAACTGCCTATATCGTTTGTGATAATCTTCATGGTATTAGAGCCTAAGCTTCTACATACCAGTTGAAAATTAAATGGGAAAAAGGAGACAAGCATATCCAAATCGAATGAGGACCAAAGTACAATGTCTTCAGGCAAGAGTGATGGTGCAAAAGGTGGTATAACACCAAACATATTTCCTATGAATATTGTTGGATTCGAAAGCTCCGGACAATTCAATCGACCATCCACAAATTGAATGGCAAAAATTATTTGGAGTGTGCTCAATCAATCAAGCTTGTAATCAGCGGAAAAGGATGTATGGGTTATCTGATGGGAGAAATTGTAGAGCAAGACAAAGACGATCCAAAGTGAAAAGGCTGGAAATCTGAGAACTCCATGGTAATCGCATGGCTCGTCAACTCAATGGAACCTTCGATTAGAAGGACATATTTATTCCTACTCATTGCAAAAGAGGTATGGGAGCTTGTTCGTGAGACCTACTCATTTTTGGAGAACTCATCCCAGATATTTGATTTGAAGACTAGACTTTGGCAGTCTATACAACGAGAAAAACTGTTATAGAGTACTATAATGAAATGAAAGGGTTGTGGCAAGAGCTAGACTTGTGTTATGATGATAAATGAGAGTGCAAAAATGATAGCATGAAGTATCACAAGCAATGGAAAGTAACCAAATTTATGTGGTTTTAGCGGAGCTTAACCATTGGATGAAGTTAGGGAAAGAATTCTGGGCAGAAACCCTTTGTCATCATTAAGCGAAGTGTTCATTGAAGAAAGGAGAGAAGGCAGAAGGAAAATCATGTTGAGTGAGAAGGCACCACCTATTCTAGAAAACTCAACCCTGTTAAGCAAAAAGTTTTCTACTGCACCTCTAAACCGATAGTTAAGAGAGGCAAAAATTGTTTGTGGACACTGTAAAAAGCCCTGGCATATTGTAGAAACATGTTGCAACTTACATGGCAAGCCACCTAACTGGAAACCAAAATCTTTCAAACAAAAAGGTAGTGGAGGTTTAAGGGCCTATCAATCTGGACTGGAAGAACAAAACAGTGCTAAAAAATCCTCGGGGGCAACCTCTTTCAGTAAGGAACAAATACAACTATATAAGCTTTTTTTAATCCACACCTTTTTCACAATCTACTCCATCATCTTGTTTAATAGCATAGAAAGGTACTTACTTGCAATCTACTATTTTCAATGCTTCAACCATATCTATATGTCCTTGGATAATAGATTCAGGTGCCACTGATCACATGACGAGATCTTCCAAGTTGTTCCATTCCTATATCCCTAGTGCTGGAAATCAAAAAATTAAAATAGTCGATGGTTCTTTATCTACTATTATTGGAAAAGGGTTTATTGTCATCTCTCAAACCTTGACTCTCCAAAGTGTTTTACATGTTCCAAATCTTTCTTGTAATTTGATTTCTATTAGCAAATTAACTCATGATTTAAAGTGTTTAGTTAAGTTTTCCTCAAATTCTTATGTACTTCAAGATCAGGACTCGGGGACGATGATTTGCAGTGCTAAGGAGCATGGAGGCCTTTATTACTTTGAGGAAGGAAGTCACTTATGTAGACAAGTCCAACAATCAAGTATCATATGAAACTCTAGTTCTAGTAGAGATGATATAATTATGTGGCATTATAGATTAGGACACCTGAATTTTTATTATTTGAAGCATTTGTTTTCGAAATTATTTGACAATACAAACCTTTCTTATTTTTAATGTAATATTTGTCAGTTGGCAAAGCATCATCGTGCATCTTTTCCTATTCATCCATATCAATCATCGAAACCTTTTGCCCTTATTCATAGTGAGATGTGGGGACCATTCAAAATAGCAACTCTTTCAAAAAAAATGATGGTTTATCACTTTTATTGATGATAACACTCATTTAAGTTGGGTGTATTTACTTGTTGAAAAATCAGAAGCTAGACAAGTTTTCAAAAAAAAAATTAATGATGATTGAAACACATTTTCATTAGAAAATTCAAGTGTTCAAAAGTGATAATGGGGCCGAATATTTTAATAAAATTCTAGGTCAATTTTTTCAACAACAGGGTATAATTCATCACAGTAGTTGTACTCAAAGACCACAATAGAATGGGGTAGCAGAAAGGAAAAATAGACACCTTCTAGAAGTAGTTAGGTCACTCATGTTCACTACCAATGTACCTAATGTTGGGTTTTTCGGGCCGCAAAAATCGCTTTTTGGATTGCGAAAACTCTGAAACCTTGCCACCAGATCCGTGCGAAGAAATAAAATTTACGTAAAACTTTGAGTACGAGTTTCTAGCCTAGATCTAAACTAGATCTACAAAGGAGAAGAGCTTTACCCTTGATGCGATGCCCTTCGCTAATCTCACTCGTCCAAGGTTCGTCGGATCTCGAGAGTATCAAAGTAGATACTCCTCTATGTGTATCCACACAAGCAAGAGATGGAGAAACCAAACAAAAGGTGTACTAGCACCTTTGAAAGGTTCGGCCAAGGTGGAGGAGAGGGAGAGAAAAGCGAGCTTGAGGAAGTAGATGAGAGTTACACAAAAAAATGAAACTCACCCAATGAATGAGTGGTCGGCCACATGAATGAGGTTAATAACCTCCATGGAATATCAAGAGTCACAACTCTTGGTAACTCCCATGAGGTGACATCCCACTTAAGCAATCATGATGATGTGGAGCATCATCATTGGCCCACTCTTTGCCAACTCACCAATGAGGTGGCAAATGGTCAAGTCAAACTTGACCCTTCATCTTCCTCTCAAGTCAAGTCAAATTTGACCACTTCTCTCCCATGGTTGATCAAATCTAACCATTGGTTCAAATCAATTTTAATTTAATGAATCTCTATTCATTGAATTAAATTGACTCAATGAGTCTAAGTCCAAATTAGACTCATCTAACACATGAACCAAATTGAGTCCAACTCAATTAGCCTAATTTGGATTGCTCTTAATCTAATTTGGTTAATCACATGGACCTAATCCTTTAGGTTCATCAAATGAACCTAATCTCCATCTAATTGCCCTTTGTGTGTGACCCTATAGGTTCTTATAACATTGGCAATGCTCCTAAACCCATTTAGAAACATAAGTAATGAGCGGTATCTAACAACACATCATTACTACCCAAGTTATAAGAATGTTGAGATCCAACATCACCTTGTGACTACTAATTGTGACTCTTCACAATATATGACAAGTGTCCTTCTATCCTTGACATCTAGATTGATCAATGTGAGGCATAGACCGTGTCATCCTCTAATCAATCTAAATCTTGAATCCCAAGTAGACTCACTCAATAAAATGAGCTCAACATCTCATATTGACTCATTTGGGCATGGTCATGCACTTAGTGGTCTCACTCTATCAAGAATATCGATGTCTCTCCCGTCATATAGGAGGGATAGATCTCATCTACATCACTCACATCCCTTAGCATAATTTGTTACATACCCAGTAATCGCCTTTATAGTCCACCCAGTTACGGGTGACGTTTGACGAAGTCAAAGTATGCAACTCCTTATGTAGAGAACCATGGTGACTTCAGGTCTAAGGACTAATAGTCATACTAATAGCCACATGAGAAAGTATATGACACTCATATAACGATCCATGATACTTTCTCATGACGGGTCATTCAGTATACATTCTCTAATGCATACCCATGTGTCAACTTGATATCTCTATATCCATAACTTGTGAGATCAAGTCATCAAGTTGACCTACATGTTAGTCTCGTCGCATTAACATTGTCCCTGAATGTTAATACTTGACTAGGAATGATTAAGAGTAGCGTTCCCTATATCATCTCACTATCGATTCAACCAATCGATTAATATAAGTAAGAACCTTCTACTCAAGGACGCTATTATACTTAGTTATTTGGCACCAATACAAGTAAGTATAATAACCATAAATAAATGTCTTTATATATATAAGAATATGATACAACGAGTCCATACAATAATTATCAAATGATTGGTTCTAGGGCTCTAACTAACAATCTCCCACCAGCACTAGTGCCAATCAGTATAGGCTCTAAGGCCCAATGACCTAGTGTGACCATCATGCTTTCTCTATGCCAAAGCCTTGGTCAAGGGATCTGCGATGTTAGCCTCAGTGGGTACTCTGCAAATCTTCACATCTCCTCTATCGATGATCTCTCGAATGAGATGGAAGCGTCGTAGTATGTGTTTGGTCCGCTGGTGTGAGCGAAGTTCCTTAGCCTGTGCTATTGCTCCATTATTGTCACGATAGAGCTCTATGGGATCAGTTATGCTAGAAACCACCCCAAGCTCAGTAATGAACTTACGGATCCAAACTGCCTCCTTTGCTGCTTCTGATGCAGCAATATACTCGGCCTCTGTTGTAGAATCAGCTACTGTGTCCTACTTCGAACTCTTCCAGCTCACAGCACCACCATTTATGCAAAACATGAACCCTGACTGCGATCGATAATCATCCTGATCAGTTTGGAAGATAGCATCACTGTAACCCTTTACAGCTAGCTCGTCATCGCCTCCATATATCAAGAAATATTCTTTAGTCCTTCTCAAGTACTTAAGAATATTCTTGACTGCTATCCAGTGACTTTCACCTGGATCTGACTAATATCTGCTCGTCATGCTCAAAACATACAAGATATCAAGACGAGTACATAGCATGGCGTACATGATAGATCCTATAGCTGAAACATAAGGGATCTGATCCATGCGGTCTCTCTCCTCTCTAGAAGAGGGACTTTGAGTCTTCGAAAGACTCATACCATGTGACATCGGCAGAAATCCCTTCTTGGAGTTCTGCATGGCAAACCGAAGTAATACCTTGTCAATGTATGTACTCTGACTTAGGCCAAGCAATCTCGTAGATCTATCTCTATAGATCTGTATGCATAGAATACGGGATGCTTCACCTAAGTCCTTCATTGAGAAACAAGTCCCTAGCCAAGTCTTGACAGACTGCAGCAAAGGGATGTCTTTCCCAATGAGTAGTATGTCATCCACATACAATATGAGGAAGACAACTGTGCTCCCAACAACCTTCTTGTAGACACAAGGTTCATCTTCATTCTTAATGAAACCAAACTATTTGATTGCAACATCGAATCGAAGATTCCAGCTCCGAGAAGCTTTCTTTAGTCCATAAATGGACCTATGCAGCTTGCATACTCTGCCAGTATGCTGTGGATCGACAAAATCCTCAGGTTGTGTCATGTACACATCCTCGAGCAGGTTTCCATTCAGAAATGTGGTTTTGACATCCATCTGCCAGATCTCATAATCGTGGTACGCTGCAATAGTAAGCATGATCCGAATGTACTTAAACATCGCTACTGGAGAAAAGGTTTCATCATAGTCAATACCATGAATTTGCTTGAAACCTTTAGCTACCAAGCGACCCTTATAAATAAGTCCATTCATGTCAGTCTTTCTCTTAAAGACTCACTTACACCCAATGGGTTTGACCCCTTCAGGTGGATCAACCAAAGTCCATACTTGGTTAGTGTACATGGATTCCATCTCAGATCTCATGGCCTCTAGCCATTTCTCGGAATCTAGTCTCATCACAGCTTCCTGATAGGAGGTAGGCTCATCCTCAATGAGCACAACGTCATCATGGTTAGACAAGAGAAATGAATATCTCTCAGGCTGACGACGTACCCTATCAGACCTGCGAAGAGGTAGGTTCCTCAACTCCTTGTGGAACAACATCATCCACAACACTTTGTGGTTCCAGTTCAACTTCCATCAAGACTTCAGTGCTATGGTTCACATCTTGAACTTCTTCAAGATCGAACGTACTCCCACTAATCTTTCTAGAAACAAAATCCCTTTCTAGAAATACTCCAGTCTTAGCCACAACTACCTTGTGTTGACTGGGAATGTAGAAGTAATATCCCTTCGTTTCCTTGGGATATCCAATGAAATAGCACTTGTCGGATTTGGGTCCCAATTTGTCTGAGACTTAACGTCGAACGTAAGCCTCACAACCCCAAATCCTCATAAAAGACACCTGGGCATCTCTCCCAGTCTATATCCTATAAGGTGTCTTTATTACAACCTTAGATGGAACTCGGTTGAGAATGAAGACTGCTGTGTCTAGAGCATAGCCCCAAAGATACATAGGAAGATCTGTGTGACTCATCATAGACCGTACCATATCTAATAAGGTACGATTCCTCCTTTCGGATACACCATTCCACTGTGGTGTTCTAGGAGGAGTGAGTTGGGATATGATCTCACACTCAGCTAGATAGTCATGAAACTCATGGCTAAGGTATTCTCCACCTCGATCTGATCGAAGTATCTTAATACTCTTGCCAAGCTGGTTTTGTACTTCATTCTTGAATTCTTTGAACTTTTTAAAAGATTCTGACTTATGTGTCATCAGGTACACATAACCATATCTACTGAAGTCATCAGTAAATGTAATGAAGTACCTATAGCCACCTCTAGCCATGACATTGAAAGGGCCACATACATCACTATGTATAAGACCTAACAAGTCAGTCGCTCTCTCACTGTGTCCACTAAAGGGAGTCTTGGTCATCTTGCCTAGAAGGCATGACTCGCATGTCTCATATGATTCAAAATCAAATGAGTCCAGCAAACCATCCTTATGGAGCTAGGATAAGCGTTTGTCATTTATATGACCTAAGCGACAGTGCCAGATATAGGTTTGGTTCATGTCATTTGACTTGAACCTCTTGGTACTTATGTTATAGATAGGGTTCTCAAGGTCTAGAATTAGAGTCCGTTCATCAGAGGTGCACTACAAATAGAATATATCATTTAAATAAACTGAACAACATTTGTTCTTTATTATAAATGAAAAACCTTTCTTGTCCAAACAAGAAACTGAAATTATGTTCTTAGTTAAAGAAGGCACATAACAACATTCATCTAATTCTAATACAAGCTCAGAAGGTAGAGATAGATGATAAGTTCCTATAGCAACAACAGCAACCCATGCTCCATTGCCTACACGTAGGTCCACTTCGCCCTTCGTCAATGCCCTGCTATTTCTCAGCGCCTGCACATTAGTACAAATGTGAGAAGCACATCCGGTATCTAATACCCATGATGAAGAAATAGATAGATTGACTTCTATAACATATATACCTGAAGTGGAAGTCTCACTTCTCTTCTTCTTAAGATCTTCCAGGTAGATTTTGCAGTTCCTCTTCCAGTGCCCGGTCTGACCGCAGTGGAAGTAGATAGCATCCTTGGCGACCCCTCCTTTGGGTTTCAGTGCCTTGCCTTTGCCCTTGGCTTGGGACTTTCCCTTGCCTTTGCCCTTTTGCACCATCAAAATGGAGTTGGGCTTAACCTTCTTAAGGTTGATCTCAACAGTTCTCAACATACTCAGAAGCTCAGGCAGTGGCTTGTCAATTTCATTCATGTTGTAGTTCATGACAAATTGACTGTAGCTCTCTGGCAAGGATTGCAAGACTAAATCAGTGGCCAGCTCTTGGCCAAGGGGAAATCCCAACCTCTGTAGGTTTTCTATGTACCCAATCATTTTGAGTACATATGGGCCTACGGGAGTCTCATCTTGTATCTTGCACTGAAACAGTACCTTAGAGATCTCGAATCTCTCGTGTCTCGCTTGTCCTTGATATAGTTGACGAATATGTTCAACCATATCATAAGCGCCCATCAACTCATGTTGCTTCTTAAGCTCAGAGTTCATGGTCGCGAGCATTAGACAGGACACATCTAATGCGTCATCTTGATGCTTCTTGTAAGCATCTCGATCAGCTCGCCTGGCAGTGGCAGGAGGTGCCTCAGGAATGGGCTGCTCCAGGACGTACAGTTTTTGTTCCTGTGTGAGAACGATTCTTAGGTTCCTGTACCAGTCCAGGAAGTTAGCTCCATTAAACTTGTCCTTATCGAGGACAGAACGCAGGGAGAAGGAGTTCATGTTTGATGACATGGTAATCTATAACAGAAAATTACAGAAAATAAATATCATATTCCAATTAATCATCTAATTAGGCCTTTAATTAAATGATGCTCCCACTGAATTCTATAATTCATGTGGGACAAGATCCACATCATACTATGCCCTGAGTTAACTTTGACTAAATCGCCCAAGACTTACTATGATCGGTAGGTAACTAATTACGAATTACATCTTTATGCAACTCTTGTATATAGGATCAAGATCCCCATTTATATTAAAACTCAAGTTAGCTTTGGCTAATACGCCCAAGAGTTAATATAAACGTGATTTTGTCCCATCTTCCAACTATTGGATAAATGCCTACAGTTAAACTTGATTTAACTAGTTATACTCAATCTAATTGAGTTTTTACTCACCTATGCGTTGATAGGCGGGACCAAGATTGTCCCTCCGTACCCTACCAAGATAATATGTGTTGCTCTGCTTTGGCAGATTCAACAACAACATGTGATCGAGGTAGTGATAGGCATCACGGCATGGTAGGTATTTTTGAGTTGACGCGATTGAGATCTAATCTAATCGACGATGTGTATCATATACTCGATTTAGATCTAATCAAATCGTGGAGGTACATCATGTGCGCGACTTAGATATAATCTAATCATTAAGGCACTAATTAATTACTAATCTAGCATGCATCACATATACACACACAAGCAATTAATTAATTTTGTGATTAGTCATGGCCCTACTACGATCTTCTCAAGCCAATGAGAAGATCAGATGGTCAACCTAAGGTCAACAGCTTCTCAAGCTCCTTCCTTTGACCACCTTGTGTTATTCGCACCCTCCTCGTAACTCCGTCTCGAGTGAACTTTCCATCGCCTCATTTTGTACATTACGAAAGGTGAAACTCGAGTTACATTTGAGTCTAAACTATTTACAACAGGAATAAATAAATAGAAAGGCACGACGCGCAGGTCGCGTATCAAATATACAACACGCACAATCACATAACGGCACGCAGACCATATTATGAATTACAACACAATTTCCAATCAAATTGGGGTCTTTTGGACCATGACTATCACAAAATGATACACAATTCTAAATTATGTAATTTCCATAAATTTCTATAATTTTTGTCTAATATTTTTATGATTTTATGAGTAAAAAATTCCCGGCGGTCCTGTTTGGCGATTTTCGGGCACAATCGCGGAACGAAGCCCCTTGCGAGGTTAGGGGCAGCACCCCTACCCGCGATATAACCATCGCGAGTGTTCCTAAGCGATCCTACAGTGCCTTAGCCCGCTGTCCCAAAACGATTTGGGGCGAAACCTTGCCATTTCAGAAAAATTTTCTCGATAGTCGAGCCTCCGAGTGTCTAAACTCTTGTGCTTCGTTTCTACGAGAAAAATACCCATAAAATCTATAAAAATAGTAAATTTATAGAATATTACAGAACTGATATTTTTCATAAAATTACAAACGAAAACTCGTACGCGCTTCGCACGTGGCTCTGATACCACTGTTGGATTTTTCGGGCCGCAAAAATCACTTTTTGCGTTGCGGAAATCCCGAAACCCTGCCGCCGAATCCGTGCGAAGAAATAAAATTTACGTAAAACTTCAAGTACGAGTTTCTAGCCTAGATCTAAACTAGATCTACAAAGGAGAAGAGCTTTACCCTTGATGTGATGCCCTTCGCTAATCCCGCTCGTCCAAGGTTCGGCGGATCTCGAGAGTATCAAAGTAGATACTTCTCTATGTGTATCCACACAAGCAAGAGATGGAGAAACCAAACAAAAGGTGTACTAGCACCTTTGAAAGGTTCGGCCAAGGTGGAGGAGAGGGAGAGAAAAGCGAGCTTGAGGAAGTAGATGAGAGTTACACAAAAAAATGAAACTCACCCAATGAATGAGTGGTCGGCCACATGAATGAGGTTAATAACCTCCATGGAATATCAAGAGTCACAACTCTTGGTAACTCCCATGAGGTGACATCCCACTTAAGCAATCATGATGATGTGGAGCATCATCATTGGCCCACTCTTTGCCAACTCACCAATGAGGTGGCAAATGGTCAAGTCAAACTTGACCCTTCATCTTCCTCTCAAGTCAAGTCAAATTTGACCACTTCTCTCCCATGGTTGATCAAATCTAATCATTGGTTCAAATCAATTTTAATTTAATGAATCTCTATTCATTGAATTAAATTGACTCAATGAGTCTAAGTCCAAATTAGACTCATCTAACACATGAACCAAATTAAGTCCAACTCAATTAGCCTAATTTGGATTCCTCTTAATCTAATTTGGTTCATCACATGGACATAATCCTTTAGGTTCATCAAATGAACCTAATCTCCATCTAATTGCCCTTTGTGTGTGACCCTATAGGTTCTTATAACATTGGCAATGCTCCGAAACCCATTTAGAAGCATAAGTAATGAGCGGTATCTAGCAACACATCATTACTACCCAAGTTATAAGAATGTTGAGATCCAACATCACCTTGTGACTACTAATTGTGACTCTTCACAATATATGACAAGTGTCCTTCTCTCCTTGACATCTAGATTGATCAATGTGAGGCATAGACTGTGTCATCCTCTAATCAATCTAAATCTTGAATCCCAAGTAGACTCACTCAATCAAATGAGCTCAACATCTCATATTGACTCATTTGGGCATGGTCATGCACTTAGTGGTCTCACTCTATCAAGAATATCGATGTCTCTCCCGTCATATAGGAGGGACAGATCCCATCTACATCACTCACATCCCTCCGCATAATTTGTTACATACCCAGTAATCGCCTTTATAGTCCACCCAGTTACGGGTGACGTTTGACGAAGCCAAAGTATGCAACTCCTTATGTAGAGAACCATGGTGACTTCAGGTCCAAGGACTAATAGTCATACTAATAGCCACATGAGAAAGTATATGACACTCATATAATGATCCATGATACTTTCTCATGGCGGGTCATTCAGTATACATTCTCCAATGCATACTCATGTGTCAACTTGATATCTCTATATCCATGACTTGTGAGATCAAGTCATCGAGTTGACCTACATGCTAGTCTCGTCGCATTAACATTGTCCCTGAATATTAATACTTGACTAGGAATGATTAAGAGTAGCATTCCCTATATCATCTCATTATCGATTCAACCAATCGATTAATATAGGTAAGAACCTTCTACTCAAGGACGCTATTATACTTAGTTATTTGACACCAATACAAGTAAGTATAATAATCATAAACAAATGTCTTTATATATATAAGAATATGATACAATGAGTACATACAACAATCATCAAATGATTCGCTCTAGGGCTCTAACTAACACCTAAATACTTATGAGGGGAAGCTATTCTCACTGCTATATATTTGATTAATAGAATGTCTTCAAGAGTGTTGAACTTCGAATCACCCTTAACTATTTTTAAAAATTATTTTCCCATGTCTCACTTATATTCTGATTTACCTCTCAAAGTGTTTGGTTGTGTAGCGTTTGTCCATGTGCATCATCATAATCATGATAAACTAGACCCTTGTGTTGTCAAATGTATGTTTCTAGTATATTCCCCTACCCAAAGGGGGTATAAATGTTTTGAACCCCATTCCAAAACCTTTTTTGTGTCTATGGAATCTAAAAAAAAAAAAATCAGCACTTCTCTTCAGGGGGAGAGTAAGTTGGAAGACTCGTTGTTTGATTTAGAATCAATGAATATAGAAGAAAATTCAAATTCTGAATTTAGTACCAAAATTGATACACCTTAGGTAGTGTAGGAGCATAATCTTGATAGTCAAGCACGAGTTGATGATATCTCATATTTTTAGGAAAAAATAATTTTTTAAGAAAAATACCTCATATTTATAAAGAATGACATAGTTAAAAAATTATTAAAAACCTCATATTTTTTCATTCTAACTTTGTATCAATATCATTAATGATGATATCTTTTAAAAAATAGATTTCACCCAAAAAATTTAAAAATATTTTTTAAAATTAATTTTCATTCATGATCTATGGGCTACATGCACATGACTTATATATTAGCTTTCTTCATAATTGGTTAATGTAAAACTCATATGATTTGATGAAACTTAGCTCATTTAGATGTATTAAATCAACATGTTGAACTTAGCTCATCATGCTAGGATCTCACTTATAACTGAACACTTGGAAATCAGTCCAAACAAGCCAAGGGAAATAAGATCTTTGGTAATTAATGAGAAGTCTAAGAAGGTCAAGTGTGATTAGATGTTTAATAGTCAAGTAAATAAGAGAAGTCCTGATCCATCAAGATTGATCTAGGCAAAAGAAAATCAGGTAGATCAAGGATAACCAGATGTCTGAAAAATTGGAAGCCCTAACAGGTTTAGATAACCAAATGTTAGGAAAATGAAAGTCCTAATATGTCAAAATTGACTGGATGTTTGGAAAGGAAACCTCCTAAGTAAGTCAAGCGTGACTGGATGCTTAGAAAATGGAAAAACAGGCAGGTCAAGTTTAATCGGATGTATAGCAAGGGAAAAGTTCAAACAGATCAAGGATGATCGAATACATAGCAAAGGAAAAAAATCCTAAGGGAATGAATCCTGTGTAGTATGGAAGTCTTGGAGGAGAAAACTACATATGTTTGCATGTTTGTCTTGCAAGAGATCGAAGCTAGATGAAGACTCGGAAGACAACTAGAGATTGGTCCAAAGCAAAACCGCTCAAAAATAGTCTAAGAAACCAGATCAAGTTTGGGTGATCGGACCTAAGATGATCCAATCGACTGGACCATGTCTGAGGGACTAGACCAAACTTGCTCCGAGCGACTACACCAGTCGAACCCTGATCAATCGACCGAAAAGTTTTTTATCAACCAAAAACATGATAATGGTGACTTCACTATGTTGGATCGAGATCGCGCTAGAGGGGGGTGAATAGCGCTCGTGGCTAAATCGTACGTATCGGAATCGAAAACAGCGTTAGAGTAATTAAAGCAGCGGAAAAAATAAGCAAGCACACAAGAACATAGGTCGATTTTACTTCGTTCGGAGCCTAAGGCGACTCCTACTCGAAGGCCCGCGATCCTTGATCGCTTCCGGTGGGCAACAACTATAAGCTCGATTATTACAAACTAAGTATTACAAGAGATGCGATAAAAGAAATCTATACCGACGATGAAAACGAGAAATCTCGGAGCTCTGGGTCGTCGGAGACTTGTAGCAGCACTTCCGGGAGTCTTTCGAAGTAGCACGTTGAGTAAAGAAGACTTGGAACACGTTAGTTTGAGCTGCTGGTCGAACCCCCTTTATAAACAGTGTTCAAGGCGCCTTAAACAAGCTCCAAGGCGCCTTAAACCTGAATTTTATCCCGATCTGCTCGCTGGGATAATCTTTTGACTGCCGCGACCTGAAGGCGCCTTAAACCCATTCAAGGCGCCTCCAAGCTGTCTAAGGCGCCTTAAACCCCTCCGAGGCGCCTTAAGTCTGCTCCTCGCGCCAGCTCAGGATTTTGAACCCAAGGCGCCTCCAAGCCCCATGGAGGCGCCTCGGACACTGTTCATCCGAGAAAAATCATCGTTATTTTGTACCTGCAAGATATGTTAGTCCCAAACAACATCCTGCAACACAAAGTTACCACAAAATAACATCATGGATAATAAAGAATATTTAAGACAGTCTCCGGACTGTCCGGGTCTGACTTCGGATTTCCAACCGGAAACCCTAGGTCGACCCGACGCCTACTGTTCCCTCTACGAGGAACGCGTCCTCACCTACTCCACTCAGGAGATTTACTTGATGCAGACGATCCTCCAGATCGACTGGGTACTCGATACTTCCGGACTTTCTGCTGGACATCCGCTTCCCGGCTAGTCCAGTCTTTCACCTGGCTCGCGACACCAGGACTTTCCACCTAGGGTTACCACCCCCTAGGACTTTTTGCCTGAAGTCATCGACCTGCCAAGACTTTCCGCATAGGGTTACCACCCCCTATGACCTAGGGTTACCACCCCCTAGGGTTTTATTCCTCTGTCTAACCGCAGTTAGGACTTTCCTGAAATCCTCAAGTAGACTTGTTAGAATACAAAACATCTTAACTTTGAATTCTTTGCCATTATCAAAACACGAGTTCGATCGTCGGATGCTTCCCGCACCAACACACTAGATTCTATTTTTGGATAGAGTTTAACCAAGTTTTCGAACAATTGGATATGCTTTTAGCCAATCGAAATAGGTCATATCATGCTCTATAAAAGGGAGGTGAAGGCTCAAGGCTTAACATCTCATTCACATTTAATCCTCTCGATTCTATCCTCTAAAGTGCTCCCGAAAGCTTTGTTTGTGTGATCTAGGAGGCTCCAAGGCGAGTGCCACTTGCATTTAGGATCTCAAGAGGTGATCAAGTCTTTAATGATTTATTTCCTTTATATTTGTTTACTTGTGCTAGTACTTGATTGAATCTTATAAGAGATTTCTCCACCACCAGAAAATATCCAAAAAGGAGAAAGAAACTAGTGGACGACACAATCCATGTATAACCTTGGATATAGCACCCCGAGGGGAGTGAACCACGTAAATCAATATGTTCTAATCTTGTATTATTATCTTTTATTTTATCCCACTGCATATTAATTTGATAGATAAGAACAACCTGAAAATGAAAGTGAAAAATATGAGGTTTATTCACCCCTTCCCCTCCCTCTAGCACAATTTACAGTCCTACAATTGGTATCATAGTCGAAGGCTCTTCATTTGACTAATAGCAAAAGGAGCAGGCTAGAGGTACATGTTTGATTTTATTATTATTATTATTATTATTATTATTATTATTATTATTATTAATGGAGTTATAAAAATGTAGAAAATTGAGTGCGAAGAGAAGCTCAACCGGTGCATCTATGATCCACCACAATATAAGACGGATGGATTAAAACTTTGGAGGCAGACCACAGAAAGCTTTGTGTTGAGGGTTGAAAACAAAAAAGGTAAATATTTAAATTCAAATTTTAAATTTTATATAATTTGATTTAAGTGTAAGGAAAGAGGTCACTATCAAACTAGATACCTAACTTATAAGACTTGATCTGAACAACAAGCGACAAAAGCGGAATTGATGCTAGGGATCCATAAAAGTAAGGAACAATGATGTGCTTGAAGTGCAAACGGACTGGTCATGGTGGATCTAGACAAAAAAGGAAGAGAGTACTAAAAGAAGAAAACTGGAGCTTGTCTTTCTTCTCACTGCCCCTCGGACTGCAGCATACTGGTGGAATTTTCAGGGAGCAAGAGGGTGCTCAAGCACACCCCCACTAGATCCGCCACTGACTGGATACTACCAGAACTAATGCCCCAGGAGAGATCCAAGGATCCAAGAGGAGTGTTGAGGTTAGTAAATTTAAAATTTATGAAAATTTAGTTTTTAAGTTGCATGTTAATAGTATATTAATTTTCCCTAATTAAAAATTATGTTAGTAAATCAAATAATCATGATAATACTTTTAATGAAAATTTAATTAATAATAAAAATTTAATTAATCAAAATTAATTAATTTGAATTTAATTAAGGGTAATGAACAGATTAATCAGATAAATTTAATTAATCAAAAAAATTTTAATTAATATTTTCTATAATCCAAAATTTGATTGAGTCAATCAATTAGGTCAATCAAAACATTAATCAAATCAATCAAAATCTTGATTTGTTAAAAAAAAATGATTATCTAGACCTTTATTAGATTAATTAAAACTTAGATCTAATCAATCTGAAAATTAATCAAAAGGATAATACAATTGGCTCCCAGGGCACAGTAAACGGAGGGATCCAGGCACATGGAAAAGGATAAAGGTGACTTGGATAGAACTTCATTTCGGTACAGCCATGTCAACAACTCAGGTGTCCAGGAGTAGTCTAGGCGCCTAAAGTTGGATAACTCAATGACGATGGAGGTTCAGATAAGCCTCAGTTAAGGCGCCTTGGACTGGTCTAGATGTCTGAAATGGGCTATAAAAAGGCACCTTTGACAAGGAGCACATCAACTATTCTTCTATACTCAAACGTCTCTCGTGCTATTCTTAAATTCCATTACGACACCGAAGTACTACTCCAATAACAACAATCAAGCTTCGATTCCTACTGTTGTCGATATCTTTTATTATTGTGCATATTCAAATTTGTGTAAACTTGTTGAATCTTTAGTGAATTATCCAACAAAAATAATCAATGATCGTAGACCTTGGACTAGTAGCACAGACTGTGAACAAAGTAAAAAAGAAATTATGTTAATATGTGCGTATTTTTTATTTCCGCTGTTATCTCTCTTAAGTTTCCAAAAACACATAAAAAACGACATGCACTAACTTCTTTGATCCTACACTTATTTCTATTGTATTGTTTGGTTTATATTTTTTTCCCCACTTCATACTAACCTATTGTAAACTAGTGCACACGAAATTGAACGAGTGAAGTGCCCTATAGGGACATCATCGGTCCTAACATGACACTCCTTTATATGTGGATTCCTCATCCACAACCTCAATCTTCCTAGACACATGTAATCCTATTTTAAAAAACAAGCGGTTTCAGTACTTACATCGAGATTCCTTGCGATGTAGCTAGCATGCAGTCGTTCACAATTAAACTCCAAAACGAAGTCCATGGGAATGCGTTTAGAACATTGTGAATAAGATCTTAATTTGAAATTTCCTCTTGGACGCCAAAAGAGTTGATGCACAATCTCCTTGTATCTTGCATGCAAATTTAGGCTCGGATGATCCCTCGTGCATATAAAATGACCATGCACATAACTTTGAATTGAGTGTTTCATGAGAAGACGAACCACATAGAAATTCATTGCTGAAAGCACAATCAAATGAAATTGCCACTAGTTAATTTGTTAACTAAATTTATAAAAGGGCCTAGAATTGTGTTCAAGCCTAAAAACTCTTGGCCAAGGCCATTCATCACCGAATGGGAATACCTCCGAGGACTAGACTGAGGTTAACCTCCCCTACCTCTTTTTTTTTCTTTTTAATAATCCATCCTACCTCTTCTTTTTTAGGTTAGTCAATTGGGGGATTTGATGTTTTCTTTTCACAATTTGGCACGATGAGTTATCTCTACAAGTTGCCTGTTTCCCAAAGTAATGGTTGATGTATAAAAAAATTCTAATAATTCTCAATAAAGCAAATAATAATGACTCTTAACTTTGACATTTAGATGCGTAGGCACAAAATTTCAAAAGTGTGACAAACTTTTCTGAAAAGAAACTTAGTTAGATAAGCATTACGTGCACTACTCCTACTAGCCATCGATGTAAACCTAAAACCACCAAGCTTGTATACAATTGAGTACACTACTACTCTCCCTAGAATTTTAATAATATAGAAAGAATTTATTACTGCAAATAACGATAGAATTTAAGTTTGGAGTAATTTGTCTATAGGTTTTTCTTGAGACTTAAGTCATGCATGATGGTTAGGTGTACGTCTATTTTCCAATAGCTGAGACAGTGGATTACCAACAAACGACAATAAATGCCATTAAAAGACATGTGCCAACTGTCCTATTAATGTGCTAAAAACTGAAACTGAATGGCCCTTGTCCTATTAAATTTTTCTCTTTCAGAAGAATAATAAAAATATGTGTTAGATATTCTTGCCCTCTTTACTAGTAACTATCAAGTAAATTGTGGTATCAATATATAATTGTCTTTCATAAGGATGTCAATAAATATTGGGCAAAACATAAGATGCAGGGTGCTCACTCTTTTACATAATTCATTAAAAGATGTCCAATTTTAATTTCTCATAAATGGGCATCTCACTTTTTATTTTTCTGCTAAGTATACCCCCTTGAACAAGAATCCTTCTGTGTTTCTTATATTTTCACCCTCATCCATCTAGACACACAAAAAATATATTGGTTCTCTTTCAATCTACGTCCCGTTTAAACTTGCAGATGATCGCCCCAATATTATTAGAGCCCTTTGTTAATTTCTACTAAACCAGTGCACCTTTCTTTTTTTTCTTTTTTCCTTTTTTTTTCTTTTTCCTTTTTTTTTTTTTTGTCTTGCAAACACTTTTTTTTTCCCTCTCAACACTACAATAATATATATCTAACGTGACATTTTCCCATGGACATTTATTTTTAAATATAATTATAAATATTTTATAATGGCATTCTTTAAAAATGTTTAATTTTAAAAATAGAAAAGTATATAAGATCATCTATAATGATAATTTTAATAAATGCCATTATATATATATATATATATATATATATATATATATATATATATATATATATGTATATATATATATATATATATATATATATATATATATATATATATATATTAATTATCTAAATATATTAATCTTATTAAATTGATTTAAGTGGTGTTTGGTTTAAAGGTTTGGGAATAAAGAAATGGATTCATTCCTAAACCTTGTGTTTGGTTGATGGGAATGAAATCAAGATTTTGAAATGAAACCCAAAAATTTGAGTATGGATGAAACTCACCCCTTCCCTTGGGTTTTGATGGAATGGGAATGAGAATTAAGTTTTGGACGAAAATACCCTTAGTATATTTGTTTAATTTTCCTTTCATTTCACTCTCTCTCCTTGTTCCCTCTCATCATACTTTCTCTCTCCTCATTTTATCATCACACTTTCTCTCTCAACATATTTTCTTTCTCTCCATTCTCTCTCGTCACATATTCTGTACCATTTTCTCTTTGTATTCTCTCTCATCACACACACTCTCTCATTATTCTCTCTCTCTTCATTCTCTCCTCATTTTTCATTATACTTTCTCTCTCCGCAATCTCTCTAACCATACTCTCTCTCCGTATTTTCTCTCATCATACTTTCTCTCTCTTCATTCTCTTCCATTACACTCTCTCTCCTCATTTTCTCTCATCACATTTTCTCTCTCTTCATTTTTCCCATCACACTTTCTCTCTCATCACATTTTCTCATCATATTTTCTCTCCTCAATCTCTCATTTTTTCTCATCACACTTTCTCTCTCTTTATTTTTTCCTAGCACACTTTCTCTCTCATCATACCTTTTCTCTTATCAATCTCTTCTATCACACTCTCTCTCCTCATTTTCTTTCATCACACTTTCCCTCTCTTCATTTTTTCCCATCACACTTTCTCTCTCATCATATGTTTCTCTCACATTCAACTTTCTCTTCCATCTATTTTTTTCTCTTATTTTCCTCTAAGGGTAAAAAAAAAAATTTAGGTTCATTCCGATTGAAAATATTCAACTAACCAAATATTATTTTTAAGAATGATACATAGGCTTATACTCATTCCCATTCCACAATACTATGATATTCATTCCCATTTCGATTCTTAGGAGAGAACCAAATGCCACCTTAATTTTTTTTTACCCTAAACTTCTTGTTCAACTCCTTCCCTCTCCACAACTAGCAAGGTCTTCTGCAGCAAGCAAGGAATTTTGCCCAAAGATAATTCTAAACTTTTTTCTGTTAAGCAAAAGATGCAAGACAGTGACGTGGCCGCTCACACTACCCAATGAGGCAGCAACATGGTAGCCTCCTGAACGGATGCTGCCCCGTTAGGCAACAATGCAACCGCTCGCAAAGCAATCGCTGCCCCTCAAGGCAGTGACGTGGTTGCTCACGAAGCAACAGTTGTGTAACATCCGTAAATTTTCCTATTTTTAAATGGGCAAAAAGAAATATAAGAAGAGAAAATAAATTAAAATATATTCATAAATGGCCTGAGCTAGGATTTAAACCTTAGACCTCTTATTTAAGATTAGTTTAAGTAACCATTAGGTGGTGATAAAGCATCACATTAGGAATATGAAACAATTCATTATATGTAGAATATATGTGAAGAGATGCTTCAACTTCCACTTGGTATAAAAGGGAAAGAATGAGATGAAAACCTAACTTTTCATCTCCCTCTTCCTCTTCTCCTCTCTAGCCGAAATCCTCTCTTCCACCTTTGTGGTTTTCGGCCAAGATCTAGGACTAGGGTTTCTAAAGTTCTAAGTATTCAAGGGGAGGATCTAAGAGGATAATTCCACAAGGTTCTTACACACGTGAAGGGTGTTTTGGAGATCAAGGCATACAAAAGAGAGGATTTTCTTCCCTACACCCTCCATAATAGTAAGATCTAGTGAAAGGATGTAAGTATCTCTCACCTGCAGTATAAGTTGCTTCGATGCTACTTAGATTGATACGTTTTAAGCATGTAAAGGAAGATACATGTTATGAGATGTTTATTGCATGTTAAGAAAAGATAGATGCTATGATATATGTGATGCCCCTAAAAGTTTTGGGATTAAGAGTATGTTTAGATTATCTTGATTTGCTTCCCATAAAGTTTTGGGACTAAGAAGTAAAATCAAGTGTCTAAAGTACTTCCCTATAGATACGGGGGAAATAAGCGCACATAAGGTGTTTGGTTAAATGCCAAGCAAGTGCAAGTACAAGAAATTAAAGGTAAAAGAAAGTATTTTACTTTAGAAAGGCATGTACCGGACACAAGGTTCATGGGTGGACTCCTAGATCGCCCCTAGGTTCCTAGAATGCCTAGTAGTACCTTAATGGGTTCGGGATTAGCTATTTCAGATCTTATTAAGGATGCGCGCAAAGTGGTACAATGTCGGGCCCAAAGCAAGTTGATTATTATTTTCACTAGTATATAAGATAAAGTTTTCAAAGCTCATTGATTTCCTAAAGTGAAAACATTATTAATTTGAGAACTAGAGTTAGAGAGTGCAGGGTCTGATCTCTATAGCATAACAAATTTTATGTTTTTCATTGCATGGTTTTAAGTGGATATTTTGCATGATAAATTGATTTTAAAATGCATGCTATATACATATTTCCGAGTTATGTAGTTCATGGTGGATTATGGACAAGTGCATGTTTTGTGTTTCCACAAGCAATTTGAAAAGCATGTTCTCTTTTAAAAAGCATGATATCTTTTAATGCATTGTTTTGTGAGTAGACGGTACTTACTAAGCATTCGCTTATAGATTTGCATTTCCTTATACTGTAGATAAAGGTAAAGGAAAGCTCGAGTAGGAGGAGGCAGCAGGAGAGATGCTTGGGGGTGTGCGTGTGTGTGGCGGAACAATGGAAAGAGATCCGAGATTTGGTTATTTTGGGAAACATGTAGAACTTTAGTTTTGTTTTTTTACTCCGCTTTACCTAAGATACTAGCACTAATTGGTTTAGAATGGATTTGATGGCTTGGCAGAATTTTGAATGGCAAGTGAAAGTGAATAAGAGGAGAACCAGCTTTTCCAGTGGAGAAAGGGGGGTCCTTCGCACGGCCCGTGGCACGGTCGTGCGGGTTCGCACGACCCTGTGCTGCCTCCTCTCGGCCAAGGTGACACGGTCGTGTGGAAGCACACGGTCGTACCCTTCCTCCTCTCGGCCAAAGGTGACACGGCCATGTGAAAACACAAGGTCGTGCACCTCCTCCTCTCGGCCAAGGCTACACGGCCGTGTGAAACCACACGGTCGCGTCTCTCTCCCTCTCGGCTAAGATGATACGGCCGTGTGGATTCACACGACCGTGCCCCTCTGTCAAAGGGGGCACGGTCGTGTGACCCTCACACGGCTGTGCGCTTCTAGGTGACACGGTCGTGCGACCCCTCACACGGTCGTGCCTTGTGTCAGTTGAGAGTACAACACTTGTCAAGGCCACACGGCCCAGACCCACTAGAAGCTTTCGACTCCCTTCGGCTCTACATGGCTGCAAGTTAAGTCCTACCAGTCGTAACAGGTTATAATAGGTCTATGGACTAAGCAGCCTGTAACAGATAAGAATGCCGAAAATTTAAGACAATACGAGGAAAGCGTAACATTTGTCCTATAGCTTAAGGGTATGAGTAAGGGTGGGCGTTACAAGTTGCCCCGCAAGGCAGCGATGCGACCACCTCGGGAGCGGTCGCTACCCCATAAGACACAGACGTGACTGCTTTCCTACCAACTAGCAATGGGGTCACTGCCCCGCAAGGCAGTGACGCAACCTTCGCCTTTTTTGTCAATCTCAACGATTTCTCTAGTAAGCTCTAGTCTCCTTTCAATCGAATCTGTCTATTGTTCTTTCTTAGTGTCCTCTCTTTCAGCCGAGTTTCTTCGTTGTTTCCCGTTGACTTTTATTTCCAACGGCAAGCTCCTCTCAACCTTCTGTCTTTGTCCCTCGGCTCTGGTATACGTCCATTGAGTCCAAGTTCGACGGAGGCAATGTTGAGAGTTTGAGAGCTGCCTTTGAAATTCCATTCGATTATCAAATTGGTCTTCCTTCATCTTTTGACCGCCCGTACGAGCCGCCTCCAAGTTTTGTAGGCTTCTTTAGGGACCAATTTATCGTCGGTCTGTGGTTCCTGATCCACCCTTTCTTCTCTGTCGTTTGTAAATATTTTTGTATTCCTCTCCATCAACTAGTGTCGAACTCCTTTAGGTTGCTGTGTGGGGTCGTCGTTCTATTTTGCCTGCACGGCATTCCCCTCACTTCTCGGCTCTTTCACTATTTCTATTACCCTAAACTGTCCTAACCGAGGACTTTTCTCTTCCAAGCCCAAGTGGGCCTAGTCTTCTTTGACAAGATGTCGTCCTCTAACAAGTATTGGAGGGACTACTACTTTTTCGTTCGCTTTCCCGAGCGGTCGGATTTCTCAACCAAGTGGCAATTAGAGGTGTCAAACCCTCCAGAGCTCAAGAAATACAAGAGCCGCTCGGACTACCTTCATGCAACTTCCAGTTTAGTCGGTCAGAAATACCATATACATAAGTTGCTATTGGAAGGTGTCCTCTATGTGTTCGGCCTGATCCCGATCTGCACAAGGCTTCCGTCCAGCCTAGGTACGCTCTTTCTTGGTTCAACTTTTGAATCTAACTGATTTCTCCTTTTCTTTTGCAGCCCAAGTCATGCTGTGTGCATGTCTGGCCAGTAAAGCCAAACTTGCGGACAGAGATCAATGTTGCAGTCGTGGCTGAGTTAGAGAGTCACAGTTTACAGCCGATCAGCTCTTAGGAGGATCCGCTTGGAGAGAGCACGGGAGCCCTAGCTCAAGGGAGCAAAGGAGTGGCCAGTCGTACGGTCGACGATGAAGTGGTTATCGCAATGAATCCCCCACTCGAGCAGCTTACGATAATTCCAATCACCGAAGCCTCAGAATCGACTTCTTCAGGGGAGTCGTTGATAAGCCGGAAGAGGCACCATGCGGAGATTGATGCCCGAGCCACAACCTCTACTACACAAATTCTAACCAAGACAAGCCCACGTCTGTGATTCAAGCGGGGTGAAACCTCCACACCTATGCCTGAGCAGGCGGCGACCGTCCCACATACTTCGCTTTCATCTGATCGGGCGTCGCCCTTGTCCGGTCTGCCACAAGGAACAATCTGTGCGCCACGGTCGCTTTCCTACCGCTTCCGCCGAAGACCCAAAAGTCTCGCATCTGCCCAGCGTCTGTTAGTTAGAGCCCTAGAGCCAATCATTTGATGATTGTATGGACTCATGTATATCATATTCTTGTATATTAATAAAGGTATTTGTTTGGTTATTATACTTATTTATATTAGTGCCAAATAGACTAAGTATAATAGCGTCCTTGAGTAGAAGGTTCATACCTATATCAATCGATTAGTTGAATCGATAGTGAGATGATATAGGGAACACTACTCTAAATCATTCCTAGTCGAGTATTAGCATTCAGGGACAATTTTAATACAATAAGACTAGCATGTAGGTCAGCTCGATGACTTGATCTCACAAGTCATGGATATAGAGATATCAAGCTGACACATGGGTATGCATTAGAGAATGTATATTGAATGACCCGCCATGAGAAAGTATCATGGATCGTTATATGAGTGTCATATACTTTCTCATGTGGCTATTAGTATGACTATTAGTCCTTAGACCTGAAGTCACCATGGATCCCTACATAAGGAGTTATGTACTTTAGTTTCGTCAAACGTCACCCGTAACTGGGTGGACTATAAAGGCGATTACTGGGTATATAACGAATTATGTAGAGGGATGTGAGTGATGTAGATGGGATCTATCCCTCCCATATGACGGGAGCGACATCGGTATTCTTGATAGAGTGAGACCACTAAGTGCATGGCCATGCCCAAATGAGTTAACATTAGATGTTGAGCTCATTTGATCGAGTGAGTCTACTTGGAGTTCAAGATTTAGATTGATTAGAGGATGACACGGTCTATGCCTCACATTGATCAATCTAGATGTCTAGGACAGAAGGACACTTGTCATTATTTTGTGAGTAGTCACAATTGGTAGTCACAAGGTGATGTCGGATCTCGACATTCTTGTAACTTGGGTAGTAATGATGTGTTGCTAGATACCGATCATTACTTATGCTCCTAAATGGGTTTAGGGCATTGCCAACGTTACAAGAACCTATAGGGTCACACACTTAGGACAATTAGGTGGAGATTAGGTTCATATGATGAACCAAGAGGATTAGATTCATTTGATGAATCAAATTGGATTAAGAGTAATCCTAATTGGGCTAACTTGAGTTCGACTCAAGTTGATTCATGTGTTAAATGAGTCTAATTTAGATTTTGACTCATTGAATCAATTTAATTTAATATTAAGTTGGCTCGAATCAAATGGTTGGATTAGATCCACCATGGTAGAGATTGAGTCAAGTTTGACTTGACTTGAGAAGGAAGACCAAAGGTCAATTTTGACTTGACCTTTTGCCACCTCATTGGTGAGTTGGCATTAGGTGGACCAATAATGATGTTCCACATCATCATGGGTGTCACCTCATGGAAGTGACAAAGCCACTCTCTTAATGGTTTCATATTAATTGCAATTAATGCAATTAATGTGATTTTATGGTTTCATATTAATTGCAATTAATGCAATTAATGTGAATTTTGAAATGTGCCACTTTGTTTTGGGTGAAGAAATTCATTTTCATTCACTTGTGTGCATCTTCCTCCTTCTCCTCTCAAGCTCTCCTCTCCTCTCCTCCCTTGGCCGAACCACATAGGTGCTAGCACACCTTGGTTTTGGTCATTTCCATCTAGTGTGTCCGTGTGGATACTTCTAGAGGACCGGCGCTTGACGGTCTGAGATGAGCGGGATAAACGAAGGGCATCGCATCAAAGGTATAAATGGTTTATCCTTATGTAGCTCTACTGTCGATTAAAGTTTTCAACCTCGTACTAGTATTTTCGTTCGGTTTTACCTTGCGAGATCCGTGGCTTGGCGATTCGGGGTTTCCGCGACACGATTTCCGAAAAACCCAACAGTGGTATCGAGCCACGTGCAAGGCTTGTACGAGTTTGTTTTATTTTATGAAAAATAAAACCTTCTGTGATTTTCTGTAAAATTAGTTTTTATGATTTTATGGGTAATTTTTCCGTAGAAGCGAAGCACAGTGTCTCGGCACTTGTAGGCTTGCTACCGGAAAGATCTTCGAAACGGCTTCGCTTTGCCCCAAATCCATTTGGGACAGCGGGCTTGGGTGCCATTAGATCACAAAGGAGCAACTCACGATGGTTAGATCGTGGGTAGGGGTACTTCCCCTAACCCCGTAAGGGGATTTGCTCCGCGATCGCGCCCGAAACGAACCCGTCGGGAAGATTTTTCCGAAACGGTAATGTCTCGCCCAAATCGTTTTGGGACAGCGGGTTTAAGCGCTGTTGGATCGCAAAGGAACCCTCGCGATGGTTAGATCGCGGGTAGGGGCGCTGCCCCTATGTCCGTACACTTGCGGAGCGTAACAACCGCCGGGAAATTTTACTCGTAAAAATTGTAAAAAAAAATTAATTTTAAAATTATAGAAAATTATGAAAATATATGATTTTGAATTATATATATTAATTTGTGATATTCATGGCCCAAAGCCCAATATGATTGGTTGTGTTGTAATTCATAATACAGCCAGCGTGCCGTGATGTGTTTTCGCGTGTTGTATTTATTTTATTATTCGCGACCTGCGCGTCGTGCCTCGTCTTTTATTCTTGTTGTAAATTAGATTTAGACTCGAATGTAACTCGAGTTTCAAATTGTAATGTACAAATTGGAGCGGTGGAGGGTCCACACGAGACGGAGTTCCGAGGCGGGCACGAGCAACACAAGGTGGTCAAAGGGAGGCGCTTGGAGAAGCTGTTGACCCTAGGTTGACCAATCGATCTTCTCATTGGCTTGAGAAGATCGTAGTAGGGCCATGACTAAATCACAAATAGATTAATTAATTAATTATTATGTATTTGATGCATGTTTAATAATTAATTAATTAATTAGTGCCTTAACGATTAGATTAGATTAGATTAGATCTAAGTCGTGCACATGATGCACCCTTGCGATTAGATTAGATCTAAGTCGTGCACAAGATGCATTCTTCTCGATTAGATTAGATCTAGATCGAACCAACTCTAAAATGCCTAACCGTGCCGTGATACCTATCACTACCTCGATCACATGTATTGTTGAATCTGCCAAAGCAGAGCAATACATATTATCTTGGTAGGGTACGGAGGGACAATCTTGGTCCCGTCTATCAACGCATGGGTGAATAAAAACTCAATAGGCATTCATAGTTACTCGGTTGGATCGAGTCAACTATAGGCATTCTTCCAATAGTTGGAAAGATAGGTCAATATCACATCTATATTAACTCTCGGGCGTATTAGCCAAAGCTAACTCGAGTTTTAATATAAATGCGGATATTGATTCTATAAACAAGAGTTGCATAGAGATGTAATTGGTAATCGTTACCTACCGATCATACTAAGCCTTGGGCGTATTAGCCAAAGCTAACTCAAGGGTTAGTATGATGTGGATCTTGTCCCACAAGAATTATAGAATTCAGTGGGAGCATCGTTTAATTAAAGACCTAATTAAATGATTTTTAAAGAATATGATATTTATTTCTGCAAATTTTCTGTTGTAGATAACCATGACGTCAAATACGAACATTTTCTCTCTGCGATCTGTCCTTAAGAAGGACAAGCTCAACGGAGCAAATTTCCTGGACTGGTACAGGAATCTGAGAATAGTTCTCACCCAAGAACGTAAACTGTACATTCTGGAGCAGCCCATTCCGGAGGCCCCTCCTCCTTCCACTGCCACGCGAGCAGACCGAGATGCTTACAAGAAGCATCGAGATGACGCATTAGATGTGTCTTGTCTTATGCTCGCAACCATAAACTTTGAGCTTCAGAAGCAACATGAGTTTATGAGCGCTTACGATATGGTTGAACATCTTTGTCACCTATATCAAGGACAAGCAAGGCACTGGAAGAGGAACTCCAAAGAATACCCGGAAGATCTTAAGAAGAAGAGAAATAAGATTTCTACTTCAGGTATAAATGTTATAGAAGTCAACCTCTCTATTTCTTCATCGTGGGTATTAGATACCGGATGTGCTTCGCACATTTGTACTAATGTACAAGCGCTGAGGAATAGCAGAGCATTGACGAAGGGTGAGATAGACCTACGAGTAGGCAATGGAGCACGAGTTGCTGCTATTGCTGTAGGAACTTATCATCTATCTCTGCCCTCTGGGCTAGTACTAGAATTAGACGATTGTTGTTATGTGCCTGCCTTGACAAAGAACATAATATCAGTTTCTTGTTTGGACAAGAGAGGATACTCGTTTATAATAAAGAACAAATGTTGTTCCGTCTTTTTAAACGATATGTTCTATTGTAGTGCACCTCTGATAAACGGACTCTACATTCTAGACCTAGAGAGCCCTGTCTATAACATAAATACCAAGAGGATCAAGTCGAATGACTTGAACCAAACTTACCTCTGGCACTGTCGCTTAGGTCATATAAATGACAAGCGCTTATCCCAGCTCCATAAGGATGGTTTGCTGGACTCATTTGATTTTGAATCATATGAGATATGCGAGTCATGCCTATGAGGTAAGATGACCAAGACTCCCTTTAGTGGGCACGGTGAGAGAGCGACTGATTTGTTAGGACTCATACATAGTGATGTATGTGGCCCTTTCAATGTCGCTGCTAGAGGCGGTTATAGGTACTTCATCACATTTACTGATGATTTCAGTAGATACGGTTATGTGTACTTGATGACACATAAGTCTGAATCCTTTGAAAAGTTCAAAGAGTTCAAGAATGAAGTACAGAACCAGCTTGGCAAGAGTATTAAGGTACTTCGATCAGATCGAGGTGGTGAATACTTAAGTCATGAGTTTCGTGACTACTTAGCTGAGTGTGGGATTTTACCTCAACTCACTCCTCCTGGAACACCACAGTGGAATGGTGTATCCGAAAGGAGGAATCGTACCTTATTAGATATGGTACGATCTATGATGAGCCACACAGATCTTCCGACATATCTATGGGGATATGCTCTAGACACGGCAGCTTTCATACTCAACCGAGTTCCATCAAAGGCCGTGATAAAGACACCATATAGGATATGGACTGGGAGAGATGCCCAGGTGTCTTTCATGAGGATTTGGGGTTGTGAGGCTTACGTTCGACGTCAAGTCTCAGACAAGTTAGGACCCAAATCCGACAAGTGCTATTTCATCGGATATTCCAAGGAAACTAAGGGATATTACTTCTATATTCCCAGACAGCACAAGGTAGTTGTGGCAAAGACTGGGGTCTTTCTAGAAAGGGATTTTGTTTCTAGAAAGACTAGTGGGAGCACGTTCGATCTTGAAGAAGTTCAAGATGCGAACAATAGCACTGATGCCTCGATGGAAATTGAACTGGAACCACAAAGTGTTGTGGATGATGTTGTTCCACAAGGAGTTGAGGAACAACAACCAGTTCAAGTAGACATACCTCTTCGTAGGTCTGATAGGGTACGTCGTCAGCCTGAGAGATACTCATTTCTCTTGTCTGACCATGATGACATTGTGCTCATAGAGGATGAGCCTACAACCTATCAAGAAGCTGTGATGAGACCAGATTCTGAGAAATGGCTAGAAGCCATGAGATCCGAGATAGAATCCATATACACCAACCAAGTATGGACTTTGGTTGATCCACCTGAAGGGGTAAAACCCATTGGGTGCAAGTGGGTCTTTAAGAGAAAGACTGACATGGATGGACTTATCTATAAGGGTCGCTTGGTAGCTAAAGGTTTCAAGTGTTGGAGTGTATACTGAAAGCCTAAGCTTTGTAAACATTCATTATGAATAAAGAATCACATTTGGTCTAATTGTCTACACTTGTTTGTAGTTGTTCATTTAATTTATATTGTGGATAACATAGTATGTGGTGTCACATACAGAAGATGATGTTATCAGTACCTTATAAATTATAAACAGTAGCTCACGACTAAAATGGAAAGGAACAAACCATTAGAAGGTCGTAGTGTAATTAGGTATTAGTTTATCTTGACTATATAATTACACTAGTACACTCAGAGTGTATTGAGTAGGACCATTAGAGGTCGTTTCTTTTATACTGACTTTATAAAGGAACAAAGACCTCAGTTATTATGGAAGTGTGTGCTCTTAATCCTAATATAATAACAAGCACATATGTTTGATATTTATTTCTTTAATTTATCAATGGGTGAGATTTAGTTCGATGAATCAATAAACTCGATAAGTTGGGAAATGGTATCACTTATAGTGTGTGTTGTTGATTATAGAAGGAAACTGTGTCCTAGAGATACTAGGTTGATAATGTCCTCAAGAGGAGCTCATAAAGATTGTCATGTTAAACCTCGGTGGACTTAGTCCGACATGACAATAAGGTTGAGTGGTACTACTCTTGGATTTAGATATTAATTAAATAAGTTGTCAGTAACTCACTTAATTAGTGGACATTCGATATCTTAAACACAGGGAGACTAACACACTCATAATAAGAAGGAGCCCAAAAATGTAATTTGGGATTGGTGCGGTAGTTCAATGATAGTTCTCTAGTGGAATGAATTATCATTGATAAAATTAAGTTGTGTGTTCGGGGCGAACACGGGATGCTTAATTTTATCGGGAGACCAAAACCAATTCCTCCTCTCGGTCCCTATCGTAGCCTCTTATTTATAGAGTTCTATACCCACCTATACCCACCTTCTATACCCACCCAATAGGGGCCGGCCAAGCTAGCTTGGGAACAAGCTAGGGCCGGCCTAGGTATAAAATTGGGTGGCCGGCCCTAGCTTGAACCCAAGCTAGTAGGGCCGGCCAAATAAAATTAAAAAAGAAATTTAATTTTAATTTTTATTATTATGTGGAAGATATAATTTAAAGAGAATTAAAATTAAAATATCTCTCTTGTAAAAGATCTACAAAAGATTAAAGAAAGAGATTAGATCTCTTTCCTTATTTGTAGATTGGAGAGATGTTTTATTTTCTCTTTAAAATTATTCACATGTTAATAAAATTAAAATTATAGAAATTTCCTTTTATTAACCATGAAGAGATTTTTAAAGAGAAATTTTATTTTTTAAAATTTCCGGAAACAAATTAGGAAGTTTTAATTTGTTGATTGAAACTCTCCTAATTTGCTCCTTTTGATTGTGGCCGGCCATTACAAGTTGATTGGGAAATTTTATTTTATTTTTCTCAATTAATTCATGTCAAGGAAAATTAAGGAAATTTTATTGTAATTAAATTTCCTAATTTGCCTAGGCCAAGGAATATAAAAGAAGGGGTGAGGGTGCCTTCATGAGACACAACATCTATTATTTCTCTCCCTCTTTTGTTCCTTGGTGTGGCCGGCCATCATCTTCTTCTTTTCCTCTTGTGGTGGCCGAACCTCTCCCTCTCCCTTGGAGCTCTTGTGGTGGCCGGATACTACTCGGAGATGAAGAAGAAGGAGAGAAAGCTAGCATCTCTTGGAGCTTGGTTAGTATTTTGGTTTTTCTCCTTGGTGAAGTTTTCCTTTGTGGCCGAACCTTGCTTGGAGGAGAAGAAGGTGGTTGGTGGTTTCTCATCTTGGAAGATCGTTGCCCACACAACGTCCGAGGTTAGAAGAGGAATACGGTAGAAGATCAAGAGGTCTTTCTAGAAGGTATAACTAGTAGTTTTTCCTTTTCCGCATCATGCTAGTTATTTATGGAAATAATACCAAATACAAGAGGCTTACGTTCTAGTATTTCGAATATATTTTTCGATGTTGTGTTCTTTTGTTTCTTTCTTTTCCTTGTGATTTGATTGTTCTCTTTGGTTAACCTAAAGTTATTTTAGGAAATTAAATATTAGCTTTCTATTAAAAGTTTTGTCTAGTCGGTGGTGGTTGCTCCCATATCCAAGAAGGCCATGTGCCTCGCCACGTCAGTACTGGGAACTTTTATGGAAATTAATATTTAATGAAATTAATAACTTAAGGAGACTTGGGTCGAACGTGTTAAGTTCCGCAGGAGATCCAAGTCAAAACCTAAAAGAACAAATAGATTAAGTTTTGGATCAAACGTGTTAAGTTCCGCAGGCGATCCAAAATTTAATTTAAAAGAACACATGGTAGCTAGGAAAAGGTTCAGACCTTTGTACAAAATTTTTGTACAGTGGAACCTATAGGTTTTCCGAGTAGCAACCAACATCAAGCAGATTCATGGTATTGACTATGATGAAACCTTTTCTCCAGTGGCGATGTTTAAGTCCATTCGGATCATGCTTGCTATTGCAGCCTACCATGACTATGAGATATGGCAGATGGATGTCAAAACCGCGTTTCTGAATGGAAACCTACTCGAAGATGTGTACATGACACAACCTGAGGGTTTTGTAGATCCACAGCATACTAGTAGAGTATGCAAGCTGCATAGGTCCATTTATGGACTAAAGCAAGCTTCTCGGAGCTGGAATCTTCGAATCGATGATGCGATCAAACAGTTTGGTTTCATCAAGAATGAAGATGAGCCTTGTGTCTACAAGAAGGTTGTAGGGGACATAGTTGTCTTCCTCATACTGTATGTGGATGACATACTACTCATTGGGAAGGACGTCCCTATGCTTCAGTCTGTCAAGACATGGCTAGGGAGTTGCTTCTCAATGAAGGACTTAGGGGAGGCATCTCGCATTCTTGGGATACAGATCTATAGAGATAGATCTAAGAGATTGCTTGGCCTAAGTCAGAGTACATATATTGACAAGGTACTCCTTCGGTTTGCCATGCAGAACTCCAAGAAGGGATTTCTGCCGATGTTACATGGCGTGAGTCTTTCGAAGACTCACGGTCCCTCTTCTAGAGAGGAGAGAGACCGCATGGATCAGATCCCTTATGCCTCAGCCATAGGATCGATCATGTACGCCATGTTGACCTGATGTCTCGTATGCTTTGAGCATGACGAGCAGATACCAGTCAGATCCAGGTGAAAGTCACTGGATAGCGGTCAAGAATATTCTTAAGTACTTACGAAGGACTAAAGAATATTTCTTGATATATGGAGGCAATGATGAGCTAACTGTAAAGGGTTACAGTGATGCCAACTTTCAGACCGATCAGGATGATTACCGATTGCGATCGTGGTTCAGTATTTTGCATTAATGGTGTGTGTGGAAGAGTTCAAGGATACAATTCGATTCTACAATGAGTATATTCGCATCGAGGCGAAAGGAGGCGATTTGGATCCGCAAGTTCATCACCGAACTTGGGGTGGTTCCAGCATCGCTGACCCAGTTGAGATCTATTGTGACAACAATGGAGCTATAGACAGCGAAGGAACCTCGCTCACACCAGCGGACCAAGCACATACTACGGCGTTTCCATCTCATTCGAGAGATTATCGATAGAGGAGATGTGAAGATTTGCAGAGTACCTACAGAGGCTAACATCGCAGATCCCTTGACCAAGGCTTTGGCACAGAGGAAGCATGATGGTCACACTAGGTCTTTAGGCCTTAGAGCCTATACTGATTGGCACTAGTGCTAATGGGAGATTGTTAGTTAGAGCCCTAGAGCCAATCATTTGATGATTGTATGGACTCATGTATATCATATTCTTGTATATTAATAAAGGCATTTGTTTGGTTATTATACTTATTTATATTAGTGCCAAATAGACTAAGTATAATAGCGTCCTTGAGTAGAAGGTTCATACCTATATCAATCGATTAGTTGAATCGATAGTGAGATGATATAGGGAACACTACTCTAAATCAGTTTTAGTCGAGTATTAGCATTCAGGGACAATTTTAATACAATAAGACTAGCATGTAGGTCAGCTCGATGACTTGATCTCACAAGTCATGGATATAGAGATATCAAGCTGACACATGGGTATGCATTAGAGAATGTATATTGAATGACCCGCCATGAGAAAGTATAATGGATCGTTATATGAGTGTCATATACTTTCTCATGTGGCTATTAGTATGACTATTAGTCCTTAGACCTGAAGTCACCATGGATCCCTACATAAGGAGTTATGTACTTTAGTTTCGTCAAACGTCACCCGTAACTGGGTGGACTATAAAGGCGATTACTGGGTATATAACGAATTATGTAGAGGGATGTGAGTGATGTAGATGGGATCTATCCCTCCCATATGACGGGAGCGACATCGGTATTCTTGATAGAGTGAGACCACTAAGTGCATGGCCATGCCCAAATGAGTCAACATTAGATGTTGAGCTCATTTGATCGAGTGAGTCTACTTGGAGTTCAAGATTTAGATTGATTAGAGGATGACACGGTCTATGCCTCACATTGATCAATCTAGATGTCTAGGACAGAAGGACACTTGTCATTATTTTGTGAGTAGTCACAATTGGTAGTCACAAGGTGATGTCGGATCTCGACATTCTTGTAACTTGGGTAGTAATGATGTGTTGCTAGATACCGCTCATTACTTATGCTCCTAAATGGGTTTAGGGCATTGCCAACGTTACAAGAACCTATAGGGTCACACACTTAGGACAATTAGGTGGAGATTAGGTTCATATGATGAACCAAGAGGATTAGATTCATTTGATGAATCAAATTGGATTAAGAGTAATCCTAATTGGGCTAACTTGAGTTCGACTCAAGTTGATTCATGTGTTAAATGAGTCTAATTTAGATTTTGACTCATTGAATCAATTTAATTTAATATTAAGTTGGCTCGAATCAAATGGTTGGATTAGATCCACCATGGTAGAGATTGAGTCAAGTTTGACTTGACTTGAGAAGGAAGACCAAAGGTCAATTTTGACTTGACCTTTTGCCACCTCATTGGTGAGTTGGCATTAGGTGGACCAATAATGATGTTCCACATCATCATGGGTGTCACCTCATGGAAGTGACAAAGCCACTCTCTTAATGGTTTCATATTAATTGCAATTAATGCAATTAATGTGATTTTATGGTTTCATATTAATTGCAATTAATGCAATTAATGTGAATTTTGAAATGTGGCCGGCCACTTTGTTTTGGGTGAAGAAATTCATTTTTCATTCACTTGTGTGCATCTTCCTCCTTCTCCCTCTCAAGCTCTCCCTCTCCCTCTCCTCCCTTGGCCGAACCACATAGGTGCTAGCACACCTTGGTTTTTGGTCATTTCCATCTAGTGTGTCCGTGTGGATACTTCTAGAGGACCGGCGCTTGACGGTCTTGAGATCCGGCATCATTTGGACGAGCGGGAACGCGAAGGGCATCGCATCAAAGGTATAAATGGTTTATCCTTATGTAGATCTACTGTAGATTAAAGTTTTTCAAACTCGTACTCGTATTTTCGTTCGGTTTTACCTTGCACGAGATCCGTGGCTTGGGCGATTCGGGGTTTCCGCGACGCGAAAAGCGGTTTTCGCGGCCCGAAAAACCCAACAGCGTCAACGTCTCAATCGGGTGGCAGAGCAACCTCGGCCCCGTTTGCTCCGAGTGGCCAGTGGCACATAACGACGGTTCTCCATCTACCAACGGATGAGTGGCACGACTATGACAGTGTTGAATCTCAAGCCCCAGAGCACCAGATAATCATCCAAGAGCTGCTCGCACAGATATGGGTCGATGCCCGAGTCCATACGGCGGGCATGCCTCCAGGGGCGCTTACTGATAGTCATACCCAGATGTCCACTGGGGTAAGTATTTTACATATTACTATTTATCGCCACTCAGCCCTAAGAATTTTTTGCATTCTCGCAGTATTGGGTAGAGAGTTTAGCTATGTGTCAAAGGCTCACATTTTTGGAGCAGAAAGTCAAGCAATTTTGAGCCCCAAGCGGCCAATCATCTACTTCCCATGCGCAGCTGGAGCAGATGAGTGATGAGATGGCTCAACTAAGAGCCGATCTGAGTGTGAGCGCTGAGCAGCTAGAGGCAGAGAAGAGCAAAGGAGCTGAGTAGGCTGCTCAATTGGCTCGGCTTGATAAACAGGTTAACCCCTTTGAGTCCAAGCTTAATTTGGCCAACACCAGGAAGCTCTAAGCCATTGAGGACTTAGAGATCAATAATAAGAAGTTTTAGGTGATGACCCAAAATCTAAAGGAGAATGAGGCCACTTTGAAGGCTGAGCGAGATGGGCGATCAACAGACCAAACCACAGCGAAGACACGACTCACCGTAAAAGATGAAGAGCTAGCCAAATTGAAGGAAGAGCTGAAGGCTTCCTGCACGGCCTTAGAGACTTACCAGGGGGTCAAGTCGAGCAGGTTTGATCTTTTAATGATAAGGTCGTCGATCGGGCACTTCGTCTATTCGACTTAGCTATCAACGGAACGCTTGATCAACTGAAGGAAGGTGGCTACCTCCCCTCCGCCCTGACAAACAAGGTCATCAGTCGGGACAAGCTGACTTAGTCACTACCCGATGATGTCTTGGATTATTTGGAGTGAGCCTGTTGAGAGTTTCGCCTCTGTAAAAATTCTTTGAAGTATCAATGAAGACTTGTCTGACCGGCTAACCCTTATATGTTTTCTCACTGTTGGGCATTTTAATTTTTTGACTTGTATTTTAGTTCAAGCGATATCGCGCAAACTCAAGTGTGGCCTCGATGATCGGCAACGAGTCATCTGTGTGTAGCCGACAGATCATTTCTGGGTTTAAGATCGTCGCTCTACCGTCTAATGGCATAGACATGGGTTTAAGGTCATCGTTTAACTGTTGGTGAAGACAGGAGTTTAAGGTCACCGCTCGATCATTGATGAAGACATGGGTTTAAGGTCGACGCTCGACCATCATTGAAGACAAGGGTTTAAGGTCGTCGTTCGACCGCTGATGAAGACATGGGTTTAAGGTCGCCGCTCGGCCGTCGATGAAGACAAGGGTTTAAGGTCGTCACTCGACCGTCGAAAAAGACATAGGTTTAAGGTCGCCGCTCGACCGCTGATGAAGACATGGGTTTAAGGTCACCGCTTGATCATCGGTGAAGACAAGGGTTTAAGGTCGTCATTCGATCGCTAATAAAGACATAGGTTTAAGGTTGCCGCTCAACTAGGGATGTAAATGAACCAAATGGTTCGCAAGTTATTCGGAGCTCGATTTGGTAAAAAGCTCGTTCAAGTTCGTTCATTTATCTTATCGAGCCGAGCTCGAGCTCGATTTCGAGCTCGACACTCGACAGTTTTATCAAGCCGAGCTCGAGACAGTTTTATCAAGCCGAGCTCGAGCTTAAGGATATTCGGCTCGTGAGCTCGTGAGCTCGCGAACATGTTCGTTTATAGACTCGCGAGCTAAAAAAATGAGCCTTAAACCGAACCAAAAAATGAGCTCTAAAATGAGCCAAAAAATGAGCTCTAAAACGAGCCTTAAAATGAGCTTTAAAATAAGCAAAAAAAATGAGCTCTAAAACGAGCCAAAAACGAGCTCTAAACGAGCCCGAGCTCGCTTAACAAGTTAGGCTCGTTAACTTTGATAATCGAGCTAATAACAAGCCGAGCTCGAACTGTTCGCAAGCTTGATAATTCTAAAACGAGTCGAGCTCGAGCCTTGTGATAAAAGCTCGATTCGAGCTCGAGCTCGAGCTCGAGCCGAGCTCGAGCCCGAATATAACTTAAATGAGCCAAGCTCGAGTCTAATACTGTTCGGCTCGGTTCGGCTCGTTTACATCCCTACGCTCAACTGCTGATGAAGACATGGGTTTAAGGTCGTCGCTAGACCGCTGATGAAGACAAGGGTTTAAGGTCGCCGCTCGACCGTCAATGAGACATGGGTTTAAGGTCGCCTCTCGACCGATGATGAAGACATGGGTTTAAGGTCACCATTTAACCACTAATGAAGATAGGGGTTTAAGGTCTCCGCTCGACCGATTTTGTCCGACCGGCTCATGAGTCTGGAATTCTTGCGATTTATTCATTTATGTCCTACATTTGGAAGACATACAGGTAAATATAACTATTTACACACCTCTTACCCGACCCTATACGGTTGGAGGTAGTTCAGACTCCACGACTGCTCGAGCCATCTTCCATTTTCTTCTTCCAAATAATATGCTCTCGAGTGGATTTTTTACACTACCTTATAGGGTCCCACCCATAGAGCTTCAAGTTTGGTGACGTCGCCGATCGGCTTTATCTTCTTCCACACTAGATCGCCAACCTGGAAGGACCATGAGATAATCCTCCGGTTATAGCTCTATTTCATCCGTTGCTAGTACACCATCATTCGAACGGTTGCCTTGTCCCGTGCTTCATTGATCAAGTCTAGCTCCATCAGTCTCTGTTCGTTGTTATCCTCGTCATAGTGTTGCACTCGATCAGACTCCACTCCAACTTCCACCGGGACTAGTGCTTCACCACCATACACCAGATGGAATGACATTACGCCGATCGCCTTCTTCGGGGTCGTGCACAGGGCTCATAGGATACTAGGGAGTTCGTCGACCCAGCTGCCTCCTGCGTGGTTGAGTCAAGCTCACAATCCTCTGAGAATCTCTTGATTGACCACTTCTGCTTGTCCATTGCTTTGGGAGTAAGCCACTGAGGTGAAAGCCTATTGGATACCATGGCCTTCGCACCACTCTTTGAGCCTCCGACTGGCGAATTGCCTCCCATTGTCTGAGATGAGCCGTCAGGGGATGCTGAACCAACACAAAATATTTTTCCAGATGAACTTAATGACCATCTGTTCACTTATATTTGCCAATTGTTCGACCTCCACCCATTTTGAGAAGTAGTCCACAGCAACAAGAAGGAACCTCCGCTGAGCTGTCGCCATCAGAAATAGTCCAATGATGTACATGCCCTATTGGTCGAATAAACAGGACACCATAGATGTCTTCACCTATTTGGTTGGCCGGTGTGGAATGTTGTGATATTTCTGGCATGACAAGCAGTTGGTTGTCGTTCGAGCGGTATCTTCTTGGAGCGTGGGCTAGAAATATCCATCGAGAAGGATCTTCCGAGCTAATGAATGGACACCCGGATGATTCATATAGGAGCTTTGATGTACTTCTCGGAGGATGTACTCTATGTCTTCCAATTCGACACACTTGAGCAGGGGTCTGGAAAAGGCTCAATTATAGAGTTGATCCCTGATCAACGTAAATCGTCCAACCCTTTTCTCCATTAGACGATTGGCCTCCATATCAGACGGTGTTACACTTGATTGGAGAAATTTGATGAGTGGCATCCTCCAGTCGCTTGGGAAGGAGAGGCCTTCCATCCGATCAATGTGTGCCACTAGTAAAACCTGCTCGATCCGGCATTCAATCATGATCGACGTTAACGAGCTAAGTTGTTTGCCGAATGATTGTCTGATCAGGGGATATTCTATATAGTGACTTCTTGAAAACTTGCCCTTAGTTTTTTGAAGGCTTCTGCGCAGAGCTTGAGTCAAGAGTTGTTTATTTCGAATGTCCCTGACAACTGCTAAGAGGCTAGCTGAGAATCCGAGTGAATGAGGATCTTTATAGCCCCAACGTACCGCGCTGCCTACAAACCGACGATTAACGCTTCATACTCGACTTCATTATTGGTGCCCCAGTATTCCAGCCGAACGGAGAGCTGTATTCGATCTTCCCTTAGTGAGATCAATAGTATGTCGATCCCACTCCCTTACTGAGTGGAAGAATCATCCACATATATTCTCTAGGTTGCTTCTGGTTCCATGTTCTGGACTTCTGTGACGAAATCAACTAAGGCTTGTGCTTTGATCGTTATTCGGGGTTGATATTGAATATCAAACTCGCTTAATTCAATTGTCCATTTGATCAGTAGCTCGGACGTCTATGGGTTGAAGAGGACTCTTCCTAGGGGAGTATTGGTCATGCCGATGATCGGGTGACCAAGAAAGTAAGGGTGGAGTCTCCGAGCGGCAAGCATCAGAGCGTAAGCTAACTTTTCCAGACCAGTGTAGCAAGATTCAATATCTTTCAATATATGACTTAAAAAATACACAGGTTGCTGTTTATGGTCGTTCTGCTTGACTAATGTCGAGCCGACCGCATGCTTGGTGGATGACAGATAGATCCAAAGAGGCTCTCCAACGCTCAGCTTAGCTAGCATAAGCAAAGAGTTAAGATACTCTTTGAGCTCTTCCAAAGCCCAGTCGCACTCTGCGTCCCATTGGAATCTCGTAGCTCAGCATAGTATTTTGAAGAATGACAGACTTTAATCAGACGTCTTAGAGATGAACCTTGAAAGCACAGTAATTCGTCCGATCAGCAGTTGGGCCTCCTTCAAATTGTGAGGTGGAGGCGTGTCTTGCAGGGCCTTCACCTTAATTGGATTTGCCTCGATCCCCTGCTCGACCACGATATACCTAAGAAAACAACTGTTCCTTGCGCCGAACAGGCACAACTTTATTTCATAGGTTCTTAAAGTTTGGCACGTTTCCTCAACATCCATACAGAGGTCGGCCGCTCTGAGGAATTTTATTAGTATGTCATCGACATAGACCTCCATGTTTCTATTGATCTGCCTACGGAACACTTTATTCATCAGCCTTTGGTAGGTTGCTCCGGCATTCTTCAGTCTGAATGGCATGACGTTGTAGCAATAGGTTCCGTCAGCCATGATGAAACTACCTTCTCTTGATCTTCTCAGGCGAGCGACACTTGGTGGTAGCCCTAGTATGCGTCGAGCATGCATATTAATTCGCAACCCGCTGTAGAGTCTATCATTTAGTCTATTTGAGGCAATGGATAGAAGTCCTTCGAGCATGCCTTATTTAAGTTGCAAAAGTTGATGCAGACCCTTTATTTATTGTCCGGCTTAGAGACTAGTACCACATTAACGAGCCAACTTGGGAATTGGACTTCCCGTATATGGCCTGCCTCCAGTAATTTCTTTATCTACGCCCGGATGATCAAATTTTACTCCGGACTAAAATCTCTCTTCTTCTGTTTAACTAGCTGGGAGTCCGATCGGACATGTAGCTCGTGCTGAGCCACGTTTGGAGAAATGCAAGACAATTCGTGCGTCGACTAGGCGAACACGTTACAATTTCGTCTGAGGCAGGCGACCAACTCTATTTTCTTCTCACTTTCTAGATCGGCAGCGATAAAGGTTGTCGCTTCCAATTGGTTTGGATGGATCTAGACCTCCTCATTCCCATCATAAACCAGAGCAGGAGGCTTCTCCGTGATAACGCTCACATCCAAGCAAGGTGTCTTCCGAGCGGTTCGTGCTTCCGTTATGACCATCTTGATGTAACAACACCGAGCGGCCAACTGATCACCTTTGACCTCGCCCACTTTGTCCCCCACCGGGAACTTGATTTTCTGGCAAAAAGTTGATACCACCGCTCGAAACTTATTCAGTGTTAGTCGGCCCAGAATGACGTTGTAGGTTGACGGCGCATCCACCACGATGAAATTGGTCGTCCGTGTCCTCTTCAGCAGCTCTTCCCCGAGCGAGATGGCCAGATACAGTTGGTCGATTGGCAATACTTCATTGTCGGTGAACCCGTAGAGTGGAGTCGTCATGGGCAATAAATCACTCTGGTTGATTTGCAGCTGATTAAATGCTTTCTTAAAGATGATGTTCACCGAACTTCCTGTGTCAACAAAGGTACGGTGAAAACATAATTAGCTATTCCCACTCGGATAATCAGGGCGTCGTCATGGGGGATCTCTACCCCCTCCAAATCCTTCGGACCAAAGCTAATCTTAGGTCCCTCGGCCTTCTCCTTACTGCAATCGACTGCGTGAGTTTCAAGCCACCACGGGTGCAACTTTCTCACTTGATTGGAATCACCATCGGTCGACCCCTCGGTGATCATTCCTACTTCATCCCGGGTGGCGTTGTTCCTATTTTCTTCCTCTCGAGTTGAGTGTTATCTTCGTTCGGCCTGCTCCCGAACAGGACTTGGACTATTCCGTCATTGAGATTGATGGCAGCGTGGTTCGACCACTGCCTTTTCGTCTTCCCTTCGCCCAGTTGATCGACGCCTATATCTCCGATCGGGCGATGGTGATTGACGATACTGCCTTCTTGGGGCCGGCCTGTTAGCCAGGTAGCAGTTCCATGTATTATGAGTCGCCGACTGATTGAAGGAGCAAAACATCGGGGGTCCATATTTTGGCCCTGGAGGTTTTTGGGCGTCCGACCCCAACGTGTTGCACGACATGCGTCCTATGCTCGTGTTGTGGTTGAGTTCCTCCCAATCGAGGCCCTTTAGGAGGCTGATGGATGCTCGATTCACTTCGCTCTAACGTCGTCGCTGGTTCAACGGGTGCCTCCTTTTTCCTAGCCGCCTGGGCTTCTCCTATATTGATGTATTCATCGGCTTATTTTTGTAGATGGCCAAAGTCCTTTGGCGGCTTCTGAATGAGTGACCGGAAGAATTCTCCTTCAGTGAGCCTCTGAGTGAAAGTGTTTACCAATACATCCGAGGAGACCACCGGGATGTTCATTGCCACATGATTGAAGCGTTGGATATATGCCCTTAAGGCCTCTCACAACCCTTGTTTCAGTGAGAATAGATTCACGCTCGTCTTCTGGTGGCGGCGACTACTAGCAAAGTGATGTAGGAAGGTCACTCAGAAGTCTTTGAAGCTGTGGATCGAGTCGCTCGGCAAACGTTTGAACCAGCGTTGTGCCGATCCAGATAACGTGATAAGGAAGACTCAATATTTTACCCCGTCTGTGTATTGGTGCAGCGTGACTGCGTTGTTATACTTGGTCAGGTGATCGTCAGGGTCGGTCATCCCATAATATTCCCCAATTGTCAATGGGGTATAGTGCTTCGGCAAAGGGTCATTTAAAATCCCCTCTAAAAACTGTTGGTTGACCTGTTCGGGCAAGTCGTCCCCCCCGGGTTTCCTTTTTCTTGTGTTTCGAATGGGTGTCTCATCAAAGCATGATCCCCGATCTCTATCAGGCCGACCCCACTCTTCTGTCGGGGTCCAAAATGGCACTTGACGTAGGGGGGCCGGCGCGTGAGGTTCTTCCCTATAAGTGTCGATCATACTCTTTCCATTCGGGTCCCGAATGGAAAGATGTTCCGTTTGATCTTCTCGCTCAGCCCGGCGACCTTCTACAGAAGCTGCAGGCTCCTGTACTTGTCATTCGGCCAACGCCTATTGTTGATGTTGCTCCAATATCTTCGTCACTTGAGCCTGTATTAATGCGTCGAGATCCTCTAGTGTCAGTGTCACTGTTGTGAGTCATCCAGCATCTTCCATCTTCTTGCTCTGATACGGTCTACGTTCCCACAAACGACGCCAAAATGATCCTGTCCGAAGGTGCAAAGTTGGAAAACCGGGGAGGTGGTAGTTCCACTGACGGGATGAAGACCTCGCTCTCTGCAAAATAAAATCAAAACCAAAGAAGGGGTGCCTAGCGTTGGCCCTTCGACACTCAAGTCAGAAACAGGAGAGGAAAAAAGTAAGTACTAAGGATAAAGATTTTTCTTTCCTTTCTTTATACCTAGCATGCCTTTTTTATACTTTTCTGGTAACCCTCCATCTTCCCCTGTTTAATGATATTGATTAACGACAGAGGATATCTTTGTCTTGACTTCTTCTCATTTAATGATAGATAGAGTGCTCTATTTGGTTTCTGTTTCCTTTATTAATTATATGACTTTTTTTCTCTTTTATCTTATTACTTCATGAAGTGTATAATGCCAACGTCATTCTTCGAGCCAGACGGGTGGCCCGCTCGGCTCGGGCTTCCTGCTGACCAGACTAATTATATTTGTTTACTCAGATGGTCAATCGGACAAGGGTCTCTCCGATCAACCAATTATCCTCTTCCCTGATGTTGACCGTCTTGACTTTGACCTACACCGTGGCATTTGACTCGTGCCAGGTAGGCTCTTCCTTACCGCCGCATCAATAATGATCAGCAGGGACTCCATACGCCAATTGATAGATAGCCACCATGCATTTTTAAAGTTGTGATAAATCTTTTTTCCCCGTCGCATCGACCTTCTATTGAAAGTATTTTGAATGATTTTTTAAGGCATCAAGTATACGAAGAAATAACCCTATTTGCATTCAGAATCGACATCGGTATATATCATCAGGATACATTGGTTCATCGGAGAAGTAATAATTGAAAAGATGAGCATATCCAACTTCACAATCTCGATTTAAATACATTCTACTTTGTGTTCTATTAGAAGAACTTTGAGCTCTTTGACGTACTGTTTGTTACTACTCATATAGCTGGAGTATTCTTTGTTCATCTATATCTTTCGCATCTTCAATCAATTCATTTCTCTAGAATTCACGGAGTATAGATCGATTTGAATTTTCAGTCATTTGAAATAAATCAAGATATTTTCATGGCTGAAAGGAGTAGAAAATTGAGAAAATGATAAGAAGAATGAAAGGTTGAGAGAATATATTTATAGATAGTTTTTTAAATAAAAAAATAAAAGTAAACTGTTGAACAACGGTTAAAAATTAACGTTTCTTACTTTTTAAAATATTTTTATTTTATTTTATTAAATAGAAATAAAACATTTAATAAAAAATAATAAAACACAAGCTCCGTGAACACAGAGCTGCTTCCTCGTAATTAATGTAGGAACTCCCTCCCACTATGGGAGGGAGTTCCTTTTGTCAATCCACACCACAATGGGAGCTCTCTAAGAGCATCCCCAATCGTTGGAGCTCTCAGAGAGATTCTTCGTTGCTACATCCGCGCCACATCAAAAGTAAAAAACCTCACACATCTCTCCACTATCAAAAAAACCTCTCAACAACTTTTTTATGGATCTCATATTTTTTAAACCTCCACATCATATATATATATATAGCCTAATTAAAAAAACACCTCTAGTAATATATTTAAATTAAAAAAATTATATTAATTAAAAAACTAAAAAAATGTGAAGAAGTCATTATTTGTTTTTTTAATAAATATTAAAAGAATATTTTAATATAAAATAATAAAAGGTGAAGAAGAGGCTCCGTCGCTTAAAATGAAAAACCTCCCTCCACTATAGGAGGGAGGTTTTTCAAAGCTGTTAGGATGCTATGAGAGTATCCTCAATGGTAAACATACAAAATACATTTATTTTTGCCACCTCACCTGCTATATCAAAAATTATAAATCCACTAATTCATTTCATATCTACATTCATTTCATATATTTTTATTTATAAATTTTACTTTATAATTTTTTATTTTAGTAATTAAATAATTTTTATAATTAAATATAGTATTTTGGTAAAAAAATATTAAATTTATTTCATATTTTTTTTTTCTACATTCATTTCATATATCTTTATTTATAAATTTCACTTTATAATTTGTTTGTTTTGGTAATTAAATAATCTTTATAATTTAAATATAGTATTTTTGAATAAAAATATAATTTATTTAAATCTTGAAAATAGAGTACAGCAATTAAAAAAATATTACAATTAATTAGTAAAATAAAATATAAAGATAATTAATTATTGATGTAGCAAGTACATACGTGCTCAATCAAGTCGGTTTGAAATTGATGGTAAAATTGGTGTTGTATTTCCTTGTCACGAAGCTTGTAATTTCTCTAGATATTCTCGTGAATTCTCCAATTACGCCTTAAATTATTTGTGGTGACGTATTGTCATTGGGTTCATTCAATCAATTGGTTGCAGCATCCTCTTCATATTCGACAACCATGTTATGTAAAATAATACAAGTATACATGATATCTTTAAATTATCCTGGTACTAAAATCATCTTGGATCTCTGATTATTGCTCAACGAGATTGTAACACCCTAAATGCCCGCTCGACATCCTTTCTTGCAACTTCTTGCATTTTCTTGAACTTCTTTCTCTTGGGATATTGAGGTAAGGAAAACTCTTGACAAAAATTGCCCATTCTAGATAGATCTCATCTATTAGGTAGTAATCCTTTATATATTGTGTGTCATTAATTGTAAAATTAACATCGGGTGCATTTTTGTGCAACAAGTCATTGAACAAAAGTGATTGGTTAAGCACATTGATATCATTATTTGACCCTACAACCCTAAAAAATGCATGTCATACTCATAAGTCTGCAGACACAACTACTCCAAGCATTATTGTTGGGACCCCATGGTCGCCTTAAGTAAATTGTCCTTTCCAAACGATCAAGTAATTTTTCCATTCTTAATGCATACAATTAAGTATATCCAATATGTCAAGGAAGCTATGTCTTTACTAAAACATTTGAAGTAAATGTCGTCAATCATCGACATTGGGTCTTCTCAAATATCGCTCGCCAAATATTTAAATTACACATCTGCAAAAATTAAACAAACTATCGACGTTGTTTTAGAACTCATAGGTACTCATCATAATGATCGGCTAAGCCTCCATATGTCAATTGATGGATAGCAACCGTGCATTTATAAAGTGGTGAGATCCCTTGTTATATCTACCCTCCATTGAAAATATTTGTGATGATGTTCCAAGTCATTGACTATGTCAATAAATAAATCTCTTCGCATCCAAAATGTTGGTGGAATACTTTAGCGCTCCATAAAGGTTGTTGAGAGAAATAATCATTCACAAGATAACATGTGTGGCTTCACAATCCTGCATCACATACCTTCTTCTCTTTCCTATGGTGTCAGACATTTTTGGCGCCTGAAGGAGCGTTGCTTGTTGTTGGAGTATAGTGAGCATCTTTTGTTCATCTATATCATCTTTATTGGTAGCTCAAAGAACTCTGCGTCACTGTTATCAAAGGCGACATTTTAGACGGTTTATGATATCGTTTGTGTAGTGGATGAATATGAAGATGTTGCTGGAATATATAAGCTAGTTTGTAACGGCTAATTTTTAACAGCTAATTTGCAACGACTAATTTTTAATAACTAGTTTGTAACTGCTAATATGCAATGCAACGGATAATTTTTAATAGCTATATATATATATACAAAATTGTTATGCTACGGACTTTATCCTACGGATTGTTACGGACCAACTGCCATGTCATATTATTTTATTTTTTTTAAAACAATATTTTCTCTTTCTTAATTTTTTCTTCTTCTTTGTTCACGCTGTAACGAAGCCACGCTCACCGCGCCTCGTCGCCGCTGGCCACCCGCCGTTGCCGCCTGCCCATCGCCGAGCTGAGAGGAAGTCTCGGTAGCGAGGGGATCTAGTCGCGTCGGAATCCGGCTGCGATCTCTCCGGAATCTAGCGCGATCGCGTTCGGTCGTGACGCATCCGGAATCCGACCGCGATCGCGCCACGACCAGAATTCGGCGCGATTGCGGCCGGATTCCGGACGCGTCACGACCGAACGCGATCGCGCCGGATTCCGGTCGCGATCGTGTTTGGAATCTGGTGCGATCGCGGCCGGATTCCGAGCGCGTCACTACCGAACGCGATCACGCCAGATTCCGGCGAAATCACAGCCGGATTTAGGCTCGATCGTGGCCGGAATCCGGCGCGACTAGATCCCCTCGCCGTCGAGACTTCTTCTCAGCTCGGCGGTGGGCAGGCGGCGGCAGCCAGAATCCATGCCGCGATCCCCAACGGGCTCACCCCCTGGGCTATAGTGTGGGTGGGTCCAGGCGGCCGGAGGCCGCCGGCGCGGTGAGCGGATGGCCGGCGGGCGAGGAGGCACGGTGAGCAGTGGCGAGAACGAAGAAACACAAGAAAAACTTATATTTAAAAAATAAAAAAATATTTAAAAAAAATCAAATTTTGTAGATCGTGGATGAGTCCGCATGGCCAGGTCCGTATTATATATATATATATATATATATATATATATATATATATATATATATATATATATATATATTCTGAAAAGTACATTACTGCAAAATCAATAGTACAAACAAGAATAGAGTAGGGAAAAGAATAGTGGTGGCTAGATATTAATGAGACCCAAAAAATTTGGTAAAATTCTTGTTCTTGATTTTGAAACAAAGTTTTTTATTAAACAAAAAATTTAAGTCATCCAATACTAGTAGGTTTAAAAATGGAAGTTTATTTTTTAAATCCAACAATTTATTCCCCATTGGGATGCCCTTAGAGGGTAGAAAAATGCTTCTGCATTTTAAACCTAGAATATTTCTTTTAGTTTTCTACCTAAAATACTCCTTTCTTATTATGGAATTTTTAAGGCACAAACTGATTTGTAATTTAGCTTGCAATTCAACGTTTGAAAAGATAATTTATATGACTATGTATGTTATTTGAAATATATGAATGGTGCTGATTTGGAAATCTCTAATCGCAAGTGATTTGTAGTTTGTGATCTTATGTTAAGCTAACCCATACGTTTTTGAACTAATGAAAGGCTGACATGATTTACATGCCCCGACCCTAGAGAGAGAGAGTAATTTAGGTATTAACTGAGAATTGAGAATTAGGTGCTCCATTTTTAGTTACCTGTCCTTTTTCTCGCCCCAATATATATATTTTTCCTAAAAAGAAATATTAATTCCTTTCCCAATTAAAAGGAACGGAACAGCTGAGCAAATCGCAGAGAGAAGCAGGTCGCATTGAGTAACCGAAGTGTAGACATGGGTGCTGGATGAGGGCATCTTGAATGGAAAAACTTTAAAAGTAAAGTTTTTTTATTTTGTAGGTACCACGTTAAAAGTAAAATTTCTTATGTTTTTTCTCTATTATAAAGAAACTTCTTTATAATTTTTTTTTATGACCCACACTGAATAATTCACATATCTTTAAAAAAAATATCAATTATTTGTTAATGGATTATTCTTATATCATCAAATTTGTTAAAAAATAATATAATACAACATTAAATAATAAATTATTATAAAAAATTTATAAAAAATGATTTTTACTCAACGCGCTAGTAGCATGTCCAAATATGTTCAACCAAGTCGACTCAAAGCTGATAATGTACTTAATAATCACATAGCTCGCAGTTTATCCGAAAGTATTCTCGAAACTTTTGGGTTGAATCCTGAAATATCTGTGTTGGAGGATCTTTTTTTATCATTCGATCAATTGATTATTACATCATCTCATCCTCAATAATCATGTTGTGCAAAATAATATACGTATACATGATATCTTTCAAATTATTCTTATACCAAAATCATCCTGGATCTTGATAATTGCCTAACGAGATTGAAACACTCTAAATGCTCACTCAACCTCTTTTCTTGCATCTTCTTGTCTTTGCTTGAAAAACTTTAATCTTGGAATCCTGGGGGGATGAAGAGCTCTTGACTAAAGTAGCGCATTTAGGGTAAATCTCATTAGTTAAATAGTACCCTTTGTATATTGTGTATCATTTGCTATAAAATTAACCTTTAGTGTGTTTCTTTGTAGAACTTTATTGAATAAAGATGATTTATTAAGCACATTGATATCATTACGTAATTTTGAAATTTCAAAAAAAAAATTGTCATATCCATAAGTCTGTAGATGAAACTGCTTCAAATACAATTGTTGAGACCCTATGATCGCCTCAAGTAAACTGACATTTCCAAGCAACGGGGTAATTTCTCCATTCCCAATGCATATAATCAAGGCTACCCAACATGTCAAGGAACCAGTGTCTGTGTTCATGCATTTCAAGTAAACGTTGGACAAGAACATTAGGACTTCTTAAGTATTGTAGCCCAAATACTTTAATCGCACATTGACAAAAGTTGACCAAGAAATCTAAGGCAGTTATTTCACCTATTCATAGGTATTCATCACAAATGTCAGCAGAAGATCCATATGCCAATTTACGGATAACGGTCGTGCATTTCTGAAGGGGTGATAAACCATGTCTTTCCGCTGCATCAACCCTCTATTAAAAATATTTTGAATGATTTCGCAAAATATTGACTATGTTAAGGAATAACCCTCTTCGCATTTGAAGTCATCATCGAAATACTTCATCGGGATATACTAGCTAATCAGAGAAGTAATCATTCAAGAGGCAATCATGCCCGACTTCGCGATATCGATTTAAATACCTTCCATGAATTTTGTCGGAAGAACTTTGAGTCGCTAGAACTTTCATTTTCTCATGCTCAAGTAGCATCAACATCATTTGATCCAAGTCATCATCTGAATTAGCCAAAAAATTTCTCCATTGATTGCAGAGAATAGAATGCTTAGTGCGATTGGGATAGTGATGAAATAAATGACTACTATCAATGTGGGTTGTGAAAATAATGTTAGTAGTATGGAGGATTATAACTTCTATACATGAATATAAAGAAGTATTTGTAACGACTAGTTTTATAACGACTAATTTGTAACGATTTTTTTTAAATAGGCTAAAAAATCGAAAAAATGGCAAAAAAAAAATGGTCTAAAATAAAATGGTAGGAAAAAAACAAAAATGGTAGGAAAAAAGAAAGACAAAAACAACGGCTATATTATAAAAAATATTATTTTTTAAACTATGACCCACCATTTGACAAAAACTTGGGTTCAATATTTCGAACCCAACTGATGGTTTCAAAAAAAATTAATCAATTTTAGTAAACCAAATTATTTCTCCTCATTTTAGTAAACTCATTTTAATACAAATAATATTAATATAGATAAAAATGAATTACATAAATGAAATAAAAATTAATAAATTTTATAAAGATCATCTTAAACACATCCACTACATACCATATCTCTTTTTAATACTTTCACAAAATTTAAAATGTAAGTTAAGCTGATCTCTTATCATCCCACTATTTACAATGGTGGAGTCACATTAAGCCTATTTAGGCTTTAGCCCAGGAGCCCGAAGGGATTTAGAAAGGGATAAGCTTAAGTTAATTGTGGAAAAAGAAAAAAAATATGAGTACAACCCGGGGGCAACAATATTAGCGCCGACATTGATAGCCCACTGCAAGGGATCAACCGGAGTTGGCTCCACCATTGTACTAGTATCCTTCATAAAGATTTCATACGCATTCATTGCCATTTCGTGCATTTGCATCTCAATTCGCTCTCTTTGTAATTCTTCGATTTTTGCTATCTATTATTGAATTCCATATCATCAATGTCTCTAGTTTTAAATTTGCCCTTCCTTTTCGTTATTTTTTGCTATATTGGACGAGTATAAACTTTACAACCATCTACATCAATAGGAGTATCTGGATTGGATGAGAATGTGTGCTCCCTTGATTCTGAGGTCTCGTATTGTTTGTTAGCATGATGACTAACTTTTTGTGGAGCATATTTATTATAATCTCTAAGAACTTGTCAAACATGTTCATAATTAAATTACTTGTTGTAATGATTTTCCCGTCACATTTTATGTGCTCTCATAAGCACATCCTCATCACTACACCTGCTTTCATGATATATATAAAAGTTATTGTGTATGGCTATAAATTCATTCATCATCATATGGAGCATATAGAAATGTGATTTTACATTCACTGTAGATCGCGCCAATACTTGTTGTAAAAATCCGTAATTCGTTTCCAAATATTTTGTTCCTTTTGATCATTACCGATAATTGAATCAGTGCTAAGATTAATTGATCCATGCCTTTGCAAGGTGGATCTCTTCGTGCATTGACCACTTGGCTCGTTTGGTGTATCACACACACCAAAACTCGCTTTGCCCAACTCTAGAATCGCAAATGGTGACACTGATTCTTTGCCCATCTCAGATACATCTATGCTAGCCTTCCTTGATTCATTCGAGAGCATGAATGATGGCTGTGAAGAAGAAATTCCATAAGAAAGGGGTGACATTACAAATTGGCCTATTATAGGCTGTCAATATTCGGGAGGGTACATATAAAATGGAGGTTGAGGGAAATTACTCAGAGGAGTCAACAAATTTTGAGAACTTTAAAAATTTAAAGAAAATTGTGGAATATATGAAACATTTGAAAAAATTTTAGAAGAGTGTGTAAAAATGAAAAATTAAGAATACTGAACTTGATCCTGTCCGAAAGCTGAATCAACGGACGCTGGGCACGTGGCGCTCTCCAAGCGGCTGACGTAGATCTGCTGACTATCCGCCCGGACCTTCGGTGAACCTGCACAGAAGTCGGGCCGGGAAGGGGTTCCCGGCGACGACCCTCCGACGCTCAAGTCAGGCAAAACTCAACAAGAAAGTGGCTCCAAGAATCGTAGAATGCGTACCTCCGGCGAGGGATGAGGGCCTTTATATAGGGCTACGGAGAAGCGGGTGCACACACACCGAGGTGTACACGTGTCCTCAGCCCATACCCCAGTAAGGGCCTGTCAGTGAGCTTACCTAACCCCATACTGCTACAGTCCAAGCACGTCTTCGATGGGACAACGGAATCCCCTGTCGTAAGATTCGGAGTATGGCCTAAACGTAGAACATACCTGCTGTCAGAAAAAGATGTCCTTTGTCATTTTCCCCTTGCTCCCACTATAGGCATCTGGCCGGCCAGTCTCTGCCTTACGTCCGGCCGGACACCTATAGTGGTCTACTTGGGAGATTCTCGGTAATGTGCTTTGTGGAGACTGCTAGCAGTATGATACCTCATGTCTTCAGCCGAGCGTGCCCTCCGCTCGGTCTTACGATCCTGTACCATGAGCGCCGGGGCCCAGCTTCCTGTTGGGGCGCCTTCTGCCATCAGTTAGACACCGATCAGTCGGCCGGCCGTTCGACCCACCCATCTCTGGTCGGCCACCTGGCCCTTTGATTTCCATGTGGCGTTGACTCCCCAGAACGGGGGTCCCCCGTTCTTACCACCGGATCACTTGCCTCCCCTTCAAGTCTAGTCAAAGGAGGCGATTAGTCCGACTGACTGGACCATCAGTTCGACCGAGCAGGACGAATATATTCTGCTTCGACAGAAGAGGTTATTCACTGGATGTTGGTGAAGTATCTTTGGGTACTGGGCCGAGCGGAACACGTAGGTGGTCGAACGATATTGACGGCGAGTACGAGTCCCCTTGATCGGCTTTTTCCGCTCGGAGGGTTTATAGACGCCGGCTCGTCTCTCGATTTTTAACGTCGGAGCTCGACGGTCTTCCGCTCGGAGGGTTTATAGACGCCGGCTCGTCTCTCGATTTTTAACGTCGGAGCTCGACGGTCTTCCGCTCGGAGGGTTTATAGACGCCGGCTCGTCTCTCGATTTTTAACGTCGGAGCTCGACGGTCTTCCGCTCGGAGGGTTTATAGACGCCGGCTCGTCTCTCGATTTTTAACGTCGGAGCTCGGCGGTCTTCCGCTCGGAGGGTTTATAGACGCCGGCTCGTCTCTCGATATTTAACGTCGGAGCTCGACGGTCTTCCGCTCGGGAGTTTATAGACGCCGGCTCGTCTCTCGATTTTTAACGTCGGAGCTCGACGGTCTTCCGCTCGAAGGGTTTATAGACGCAGGCTCATCTCTCGATTTTTAACGTCGGAGCTCGACGGTCTTCCGCTCGGAGGGTTTATAGATGCAGGCTCGTCTCTCGATTTTTAACGTCGGAGCTCGACGGCCTTCCGCTCGGAGGGTTTATAGACGCCGGCTCGTCTCTCGATTTTTAATGTCGGAGCTCGACGATGTTCCGCTCGGAGGATTTATAGACGCCGGCTCGTCTCTCGATTTTTAACGTCAGAGCTCGACGGGCTTCCGCTCGGAGGATTTATAGACGCCGGCTCGTCTCTTGATTTTTAACGTCGGAGCTCGACGGTCTTCCGCTCGGAGGATTTATAGACGCCGGCTCGTCTCTCGATTTTTAACGTCGGAGCTCGACGACCATTAAGGCTAATTTTGACACTGCCGTTCGGCGAAGCTATTTGTCATCCTTTAATTATTTCTACTTCCTGCATTACAAGGACATAGGCGACCAAAACATATATAAAATTACATCAGCGCACCTCTCACCCAGCTCGGTACGGCTGGAGATGATTTGCGCTTCATGGTTGATCCAAGTCCCAATCCATCTTCATCCGCTCGGCGGTGCTCCCCCTTGAATGTCGGTTGGATCATTGTCTTGGGGGAGGCGTCCGCTCGGGGATCATTGCCTCCGCTCGGGCACCTGATGCTGACGTTGTTTGTTGCTTCAGCCGCTCGGCTTGCGCATTCTCTCTCTGTTGCTCCACGAGCTTAGCTGCTCTTGTCTTGATTAGAGCGTCGAGTTCCTTTGTGGAGAGCATCACCGTGGGCGGTCGTCCAGCCTCGTCCATTGCTTCCGCTCGGATGCAGGTGCGTTCCCACAGACGGCGCCAATTTGATCCTGTCCGAAAGCTGAATCAACGGACGCTGGGCACGTGGCCCTCTCCAAGCGGCTGACGTAGATCTGCTGACTATCCGCCCGGACCTTTGGTGAACCTGCACAGAAGTCGGGCCGGGAAGGGGTTCCTGGCGATGACCCTCCGACGCTCAAGTCAGGCAAAGCTCAACAAGAAAGTGGCTCCAAGAATCGTAGAATGCGTACCTCCGGCGAGGGATGAGGGCCTTTATATAGGGCTGCGGAGAAGCGGGTGCACACACACCGAGGTGTACACGTGTCCTCAGCCCATACCCCAGTAAGGGCCTGTTAGTGAGCTTACCTGACCCCATACTGCTACAGTCCAAGCACGTCTTCGATGGGACAGCGGAATCCCCTGTCGTAAGATTCGGAGTATGGCCTAAACGTAGAACATACCTGCTGTCAGAAAAAGATGTTCTTTGTCCTTTTCCCCTTGCTCCCACTATAGGCATCCGGCCGGCCAGTCTCTGCCTTACGTCCTGCCGGACACCTATAGTGGTCTACTTGGGAGATTCTCGGTAATGTGCTTTGTGGAGACTGCTAGCAGTATGCTACCTCATGTCTTCGGCCGAGCGTACCCTCCGCTCGGCCTTACGATCCTGTACCATGAGCGCCGGGGCCCAGCTTCCTGCTGGGGCGCCTTCTGCCATCAGTTAGACACCGATCAGCCGGCCGGCCGTTCGACCCACCCATCTCCGGTCGGCCACCTGGCCCTTTGACTTCCACGTGGCGTTGACTCTCTAGAACGGGGGTCCACTACAACAAAAACATTGAAAGACAACGGTTAAAAACCGTTGTCGTATGCCATTTAAAACCATTGTAATTTTAAACCGTTGTCTTTGAATAAAAAGACAACAGTTTTGCAACGGTTTTAAACCGTTGTCTTTGAATGAAAAGACAACGGTTTAAAACCGTTGTTATTTAGAGCATTTTTACTGCAGTTACAACCGTTTTTGGGGCTACGACAATGGTTTTTAACCGTTGTCTTTGAGGGTGATAGATAAAAATAACAGTTTTAAGCCGTTGTCTTTTAAATTATTATATTTTAATACAAATATATCAAATTTCAATTTAAATATATAATAAAGAATCATAATCAAGAAAGAATATTCCCCACATTAATATCATTCAAAATGTTAGTTATACAAGAATTACAATCACAAAAGAAGAAACATATCTCATGTTTAAATAAAATTTATCCCAATACAAATAAACTCCATTTACAACTAATGAACAATAGCTAAAATACTAGAAACTTGTGATGGTGGTTCATGTCATGTAGGATTGCACTTAATTATTGTCAACCCAAGTCCCATCACAATCTTCAACTTGTAGGATTTCTTGATGGGCCTGAGCACAGACTAATCCAGCATATTTTGTCACCTCGAGCTAGTCTTGAGACGCAATAACCTGACAAACCAAATATAATCAAGATAGTAAGGATACATCAAGGCAACTATACATAGAGCAAGAAATGAAGATTGACAAAATTGCTATTAATGGCAGAAAACCATTCATTTCGATACAAGAAAAATATTTCTTCTTTGGAGGGAATAGAGGAGCACCATTCATGCTTGAGGTGATCTCCATTCGCTCATCTCTTGCTAGAACAGTTAGTTGCCTGCAATAAAACACCATATCCGTTGAATTGGGTGGAATTAATGGCGTCAAAACAAAAATCATGAGTTTAGGCAGCACCTTTGGCCATGGCCATCACTATGTACGTCGAAACCAAGCAAACCATCTTCATCACTACTGCATGCCTGCAAATTACAATAAGGCAAACGTAAGCTATTTCTTAAAGAATTTTGGTAGATGTGTTCAACATATCACAAATAATATATATGAATATGATATAATTTCAAACGAACTTTATTAGCATTACTTTTAAATTGTTTTCTTTCGTCTCAATAGCACAACTACCACAGAGAGTTGAGATGGCCCCAGAATGCCAGTTGTTATTAGCCTAGAGACTCAAGACTGATTCAGAATACAAATCAACAACTAATTGTTGTAGCATAGTCAAAAGATATACCAGGAAACAAAGAAAGATGACATGAAACAATAGCTTGTCTTTATTTCTTTCTTAAAAATTGTTCTCAAATCTGCATGCAAATATAAGTTAACTATTAAATTATGCATCAGGAAGCAATGTCTTGCAGCATTTGATAATGAATGCAAAGTTGGATTAAGAATTATGCAAGAAACAGATAGAACTACTAAGGAGAGTTAGACTTGGGAGTACAATCTCATCTATTTGGAGGAGTTATTACTATCTGATAATAATATTTCTGGTCAAATACCAGAAAACATGGGTAATCTTCACAACTTAAGGTATTTTGATGCATCAATGAATAACTTGATGGGCAAATACCATTGAGTTTGGGTGATCTATACAACTTGGAAACTCTTGATTTGTCTTTGAATAATATTGGTGGAGAACTAGCAAATCTACTTGATGGTTTGTCTAAATGTCCACAAGGATCTCAGTTATGGAACTTTAACATTCATGGCAATAAGTTAAGTGGGTCAATCCCTTTCAGTCTTAGGCAATTATCTCAACTGCAATTCTTGGATATCTCATGGAATTTATTACAGGGCAATATTCCAAGTTGTTTCTTGGATTTCATTTTCAATAATAGCTTTAGAGTGCAGCATCTGCATTTGCAAAGGGGGTAGTAACTCATCTTGCAACCCAGATAGAAACAATGCATGGACAAAATTAGTAGGATATTACTAATGCATGGACAAAATTAGTAGGATAAATACTTAAAATGTTTTTTTATTTACAATTTAATAAATTGAGAACTTTTACTAAATTATTCTAGCATTCAACTCACCTTGACAATTTGTGCACATTTAGTTACTTCACCGAGACCAATCATGCTTTCTGCAGATATCTAATAATGAGAGGATTTAATCATTTAACATGATGGTACTGACATAAGTATTTTTCTTTCATCAATAATATCACAACTTACCATCTTGACATATGGGAAATCACTCTCTATACCAATTGTAGCTGCCATTGAAGTTTTGCCACTGACATAAAAGAATAAATAGCAGATTGAATCGGCAGAAAAGTCAGATTAATCAATTAGAAAGCTGGTTGTAAATTTACCTGCCAGTTGGACCTTCCAGAAGGTATGTAACAAGTGGGCTCTGATTGTCTTTGATTTGCTCCACAAGAAGCAGGGCTCTCTCATGGATGTGTTTATGCCTCTCACCACAATCGATAATCCCATTAAGCCTGAAAGCCATTTGCACATTAAAGATAATGCCACATTATGTAACATTAAGAAAATTCAGAGCACAAAAATCTGTAGGCCCTCCTGAACACCCCCAAGTAGAATTGCTTTCAAGGATGTGGAATCATCTTCAACCGAGACAATGTCAAACTTGAACATACCTGCGTTGTTCAAGATCATCCATTGATGCACCAAAAGCTAGTCCAACCTCATGAAGAGCATTCAAAAAATCATCCATAGTGACTTTTATGCTCTCCTCATCCAAGGGCTTGGTCAAATCATCGAAGCTTATCTGTCGATTCAAGGCATATGAGACAGCACTTCTAACAACACCTTCCAGTTTAGCGCCACTGTAATTTTTAGTTCGTGCAGCTACAGTAAGTACATAAAAACATGTAAGGAAATATGCAGCTTAACAAGTCTGTCATTTAACCTCCAAATGATCTGAAAATGTATGCAACTAAAAATCAAACTAGAATACCTAGATGATGAACAAAACAAGAACAAAAACTGCAATATCTGAGTATCCAAAACAAAAGAAAGCATGAAGAAAAGTTTGCCTCTAATTGAATATAAGTAACCCAATCAGAAGGCAACAACTACAAGAATAAAAGTTATTAAAAATTAAGACATCAATCAACAACAAAATATAGCATATGAAAGTCTCAAACTATTTGAACAATGAGATTTTAAAAACATTGGCAGGTTCTCTTATCCATTTGTAACAGTTTCACTCCTTCAGTAAGAAAAACACTCAAACTCTTCACAAGGATGCTGACATTCTCTAACAAATATCATATTTACGGCAACAACTGAACTCCAAAAGGAGAAAACAAAGAACAAAAAATATTCATCATTGTCCACCAAACAAGATTAAGTGTAAGACAACTCACCTCGAATTTGACAATTCCCTTCCTCACAACAATGTTTTTGGTCTAAACCTCCAGATTTCACTTCTCATTCCAGTAGAATTGGGAAGCGATCTCTGACCAGAACCAGCTGGATCCTCTATCAATTTCTGTACATGTTCCGATACTGAAGATACATGATATTAATGTTGAGAAAAAAAAGGTAAAACAAGTTTATCCAAGAAACTAAACAATGTTCCATTTTAAAGTTTTCGCATTCTTCCGAATCGGGAAAAAAAGCACACAACTAGTTCTGTACAATAGCAAATATCACAATCTACAAGTTTCCACAAAAGAATAAAACTTACATAAACCTAAACAAAGCCAAAACTTACTTACAAAAACAACGAAATGCCCAATAAAGGAGGAACCTTCAAGCCCATAAAACGGAATTAGCCCAAGAAAGCTCGAACCGAAGAGTTCAAGTACAAGCAGCACACACCTGTTCGGGAGAGGAGACGAGGGCCTGGCTGGAAAATTCTTGTGAGGGGAAGATGAGGTCGTTCTCCTCATTCTAGGGACTCACCGAGGATGACGGCGTTAAGGTGTGAGATCTGACCAGCGCCCGAGGGGTGCAAGGACAAGGATTCCACGTGCCGGAGGCGGTTGGAGAACGCGATGCCCACCTTCGGAGATGCCGCCGCCTCACCTGTCGTCATCACACACCGATCACGACACCCTTCGGATGAGGAAGAAGACCAACGAGGAGGGAAGAGGTTTTGGTGAAGAGGGACCAAGCACAAGCAAGGAGACGAGTCACCGCTGAGATCTGAGACACCCTAAGCCCTTCACATCCTCTTCCAGGATGAAGAAGAGGAGAAAACAAAAGAAGCGCAGATTCATTCTGCCTTCCTCTTACAGGATGAAAAAAAGCTCGTCGGGGAAGTTGGGTGGATTTTGGTGGCAGCGAGGTGGGATCGAGAAGAAAGAAAAACGTGAAGTAGATGAAGAGATCGTTGGTTGGACCGAAATGCTTAGGGATCGAGAAGGTAAAGGGGCGGAATCGGCGGCAAAAAATTTCGGGGAGAGGGAAAGAAAAACTCGGCGGTAAAAAATGACGAAGGGAAAAAAAATGGTGAGGGAAAAAAATATGGTATTCAACAACACTTAATAGACAAATGTTTTTAAAAACCGTTGTCGTAACCCCCAAAAAAAAGCGCACATAGACAACGGTTTTCAAAAACCGTTGTCGTAGCCTTTAAAAACCGTTGTCGTAGCCCCAAAAAAACATAAATAGACAACGATTTTTAAAAATCATTGTTGTAGGTCAAAAAAATTGCTAAAAGACAACGGTTTTTGTTAAAACCGTTGTTAAAAGGTAAAAAAACAACAGTTTAGTATAAAACCGTTGTCGTTTGAGTGTTGTTGAATGAAGATTTTCTTGTAGTGGTCCCCCGTTCTGACCACCGGATCACTGAACATCAAGACAAATGTGTAAACTTTGTAAAGTTGTATGTTTAGAATTGGAAAATTTTCTTAAGGATCCACTATAATTTAGATCCATTTTGGAAGAAAAGAAAAAGGATAAAATGGATTAGAAAAAATAATAATAGAATGACTTGATTGAGCATAGGATGAATTAGAAAAATTTACAGAGAGAATAAATATATATAGGTATCCAAATTAGCCATTGCAAATGGGAAAAAAAATATGAAACAGTTGGAAAATAAACACTAGGAATAAAAACGGCCAGAAAAAAAGAAAAAATGAAAGAAAAAAATGAAAGAAAATAAAAAGTAAAAAAAAAACAGTTAATTTCATAAAAAAAATTTATTTTTTTAATTAGGGTTCACTATTCGACAAAAACTTGGCTTCCCAGCCGATGGTTTCGAAAAAGATAAATCTGGCCACAACGGTGGCCAATTTTTTTACACAAATTTGAAGAACAAAAATCTGAAGAAAAATCTCCATTAAAGATGTCCTAATACAGCTCAATATTATTACTATATTTTTTATATTTACTTAGTATAAATATGATTTGTCCCTTCAAACTAAATATGTATAGTCAGTGTAAAACTCTGTTATTTTTACACACGACTTGAGTTATTTGGATGATTAAATCTTAAAATTTTTTCTTCTATATTTCTCACATTTCAACTCAATGCACATATATTATATTTTCTCTTTCCTTCATTTACGTTATTTTCCTTGATTATATATATATATATATATATTTTGTTAAACACGCATATCATAAATTAATTAATTTGAAAACCATCTTGGTCTTAAAAAAATTGTTATAAATGACCAAAACTAATTTACAAATTAGTTTGGTAAGTCAAGAGCTTTATTTGATTTAAAATCTTTTAATACATTTGCAATTATTTTTCTAACAAATTTAAATTTATTAAAGATGAATAATACAGTAAATATTTATTTTTCATTTTTCAAAAGTATAAATTGGAAATAATTTTTTTTAGTTATCAAATAAGTTCTTGGAGTGCAAACCAGCAAATTTTAAGGTTCTTTTGCTTTTCTTGGTGCTGCAAGTCACGTGTCAATACCGCGTACATAGTGTAACTTTGGGTTAGAACCGCAGTTGTATGCTGCGATGAGGCGGGCTTGGAAAGACGGGGAACGAAATGGACAATTGCTCACTTGTAACAGACAACAGCACAATCTGGCAATAGATATAAGGAAAACTGGAAGCTAAGGGACAAATGGACGGTTTGTATCGGCTGAAGACACTTATGCTGTCCATTAAAGAAACAACAAAAAAAAACCACTTACCATCTAATTACTTTGGGCTTCTTGTCAACTTAAACGGCACAATTGGCATACTCAAGTACCCGCGGCTAATACCTTGATCGAACGGCTGTGATTTCAACGGCGAACACGTGGCGCAACTACCTCGAGAATACCGAGTGGGCAAGGCAATAATTTGGCATTCTCTGTTCGGGCAAATGGGTCGCTTAGGGACTCGCTTCCCAGATAAGACTTCCGATCTATAAATAGGGTGCTCTCTGAGAATCAAAAGAAAAAGGGCAAAAAATATATTACGAGCTGAAAGTCTTCCTTGAGCGTCCTCGTCTCCGCTGTCTTCCTCTGTTCTCTGTGCCGAGGGCTCGAGCTAGGGTTTTCTCGTCTTCGATCGAGGAGGGCGACTCGGCGATCGTGGGTTCGTGGTCGAATTCCATTTGCCAGAATGGCGTACCAGGGAAAGAAGCTGGTCAATGATCCGAATGGTCTCTTCTCAGTTACTTTTTTTTTCTTTGTTTGCTTTCTATGATTTCTGTTCATTCGATTTTTTCTTATCTATGGTGAATATTGCGATTGCTGTGATCTGACTGCATTGTGGAGTCTATCGTTGAGTGTTCTTGATTTTCATTGGATACTGCCTCGTATAGATGAATGCCTGCTCTAAGGGTTTCTATTATTCGATTAGATGCTGATGAGCTCGTTTTTAGTTCTATATTAGCTGACTTTCTTGTTTTTGGAACAAGTATTAGGATCAGAATAGCTCTGATCCCAGCTGTTAGGATTCGAACACCCTTCTACATGCGGTGAGAAGAAAGAAACATAGAGAACGCGGAGAAGTAAAGCACTGACGGCTTCAAGAAAAATATATAAATAAAGCAGAGTCAGATGCTTATGTGGGGTTTGACTAGATTATGGAAGTATAGCCACATGGAATGATCTTAGTTTGTCGGCATCAAAAGCTCATACAAACAACATAACATATTCTCCTTTTAGAATACAAAGAGTCTAGGACACACATTGGGAAAATCCTGAAGTTTTACATAATGGTTGATCTGGGAATATGATTGGATCTAGATCATGATCAGGATTTCACCCCCACCCCATATCTGTTGTTTAATCATACTGCACGGTGTGCTAGCCAAGTTCTACTTGTTTGACGATACATTGTTGTATCAGATGCTGGCTTATACTTGTGATCATCTCAACTTACTTGAATATGTCTTGATAGCTTGGCACCGCCTTTGGTCTTTGGTTCTTTATTTTTGTTTTATGAAATCATGATTTTAGATGCTTGATATTATCTTAATGGGGGGAATTTTGACTTGTAGTAACTATTGCAGTTTTTTTACTGTTTGACTTGTATGAGGTCTGTGCTAGTGAAATACTGCCATTATCTTGAGCAAATCTTATCATCCTTGGATTTTATGTTAAAGAAAACCTTGGATTATTGGTGATCTTTCATAAGAGAGAATGCTGATGATTCTTTTCCTTTTAGATTTTTTGTTATTTTTTGTGTAATAATAGAGGTCCTTAATCTAGATCTTAAGATTTAGGTAAGTTATCATCTTAGATTCATTATAAGGATTTTACTGTTCAACTTAGACTCTCAATAATGTCTCCCAGATGGGTTTTTTTCCATTTTAATTTGATAGTTTATGCTACTTTTAATGATTAAGAACATGCAGTCATTGTTAAGGTGATCAATTTGAATTGACTTCAATATGTATCTTAAGAAAAGAACACTGTGTTCCAACTTAAATATGACTAGGCTGTTGATTAGTATGCATGCCCTAGGTTCTGACACTTGTTTACTTTTTTAACCATATTTGTTGCTTTATGGATATCCAATGAATTCTCTTAAACTGGTTAAAGTTGATTTAGCTTTTGAATTGCTGATATGGTTATAAGTGGAAGTGTTGTTGTTCAATGATTTGGATGCATACCTCGGGCATATCTGTTTTATTATACAGTGGCAAATGTGAATCTTTTGCACGTTGGAGAGGATGCATGTGTTGAGCTGTTGACTTCTTCCTTTTTGCAGACAAATTCCTTGTTTTTAACCCTAATGTAAAATGATTTGTATTTAATAAGGAGTTGATTTGGCTAACCAAAATGCAGATGTGGTAACTGAATTTATTGAGGGATTAGTTGAAACTTATCCTGGTTTACAGTACTTGGATGGCTTTCCACAGGTATATTTCTCGTGAAAGTATGCCATGAATCATATAATCTTTGTAAATAAATTCTCACTCTATCTCGCAGATTAAGGTAGTACTACGTGCTGATGTCTTGAGTGCTACATACGATAAAGTGGCTGTCATATCTGGTACTGCTTGCTATTAAGTTATCCTTCTCTTTGCATGTTTGTTTACATATTTTCTTATTCTCTGAAAAATTGATACGTGTCTTGTGCCTCAATGCCAATTCTAGTTTAAAGCCTAGAGGTTCTTGTGAACCTGTCTGTATAATTAACCAAACAAATTTGGTATCTGCATATAGTCAATTTGATGGCCAAAAAACCCTTCTATTTGTACTCCTTATCAATGTTTTTCTCATCAAAGCTAAAACTATATCCACATTATGCACATGCATTTTTTTTGCCTAGCACTGGATGCAAGTGGGTCATATAGGCATTCCATCTTCCCAAGTTCAACCCTTCAAAAATACATGTCCACAAGTGCACCTATGATTAGAGGAATGAACATATGTATTTATTGATAACAGGATATTTAGTTATCATGACAAATTAGCCATGTCAGAGGACTGTTATGCTTGAGCATTTCTGTGGCATTTCAATCTTGCAGCCTGCTCAAAGTAATCTGTCAGGAATGACATCCATCTAACTTTAAATTGCAGGAGGTGGAGGTGGGCATGAACCTGCTCAAGCAGGATTTGTTGGTCCAGGGATGTTAACAGCTGCCATATGTGGTGATGTTTTTACCTCCCCGCCAGTCGACTCTATTTTGGCTGTACGTCTTTTTAAACATGTAAATCTACTTATCATGTCCATATGAAATATAAGCTCACTTGGGTTCGACTTTGCAGGGTATTCGAGCTGTAACAGGTCCCAAGGGTTGCCTTTTGATAGTCACGGTACTATAGTGTTTGTCTTGGAATGTGCATTTGTAAATAATCCCTTTTTTCCTTTGATTTTCTATTTGAATGTTTGAGGAATATTAACAATTGACAGTCTATTGTTATTTTTTTTTTGACAACTATATGTGAGCAGAATTATACTGGTGATCGACTGAATTTTGGATTGGCAGCTGAGCAAGCAAAAGCAGAGGGATATAAAGTTGAGGTAATTGAAACAAATTCTCTCATATTTATATGATATTTAGTTATTAATGATTCTTTGGCATTTATTTGATTTGATATCCTTAGATGGTTGTCGTTGGAGATGATTGTGCTCTTCCACCACCTCGTGGCATAGCTGGACGAAGAGGATTAGCAGGAACAATTCTAGTTCATAAGGTGTTGTCTTTGGCGCCAATCAAAATCCAATTATGCTTGACCCCAATATGTTCTTCATCTAGGAGATATCTATTAGCTCTGAAGAGTTATCCCATATCCATTATTGCAGGGAGACCAAAGGCTTAAAATTGCATGTAGAAATAAGACCTTATTCTTTAATAGTTACACCAATTGAATGTGTTAAGCCTAATTTTGACATTTAGAATTTGTGCTGAAAAAAATTCTGCTATGTACTAATTTCTTTGTCCATATTTTAGGTTGCTGGAGCCGCTGCAGATGCTGGTCTACACCTTGCTGATGTTGCTGCAGAAGCAAAGCATGCTTCTGAAATGGTGGGTACAATGGGAGTTGCACTATCAGTCTGTACACTTCCTGGTCAGGTCACATCAGATCGCCTAGGTCCAGGATTGATGGAACTTGGACTTGGAATTGTAAGTTATGTTCTAATTCAATGGTAAAAACCACTTTCAACATAAAATATACTAAGAAGGATGTTACCTGATAATCTATCAGCATAAAGAAGCACTGTTCTTCACTGCCATTCTCATTTTTAGCAAAATATGATGCTTATCTTTTCAAGTCGTCTTTTCAGCATGGAGAACCAGGCGCTGCTGTTGTTGATCTTCAGCCAGTTGATGTTGTGGTCTCTCATGTTCTCAAGCAGATATTGTCAGCGGTATGCATGCTGTAGCACGAGAATCATTTATTCAAGTATATATAGTGTCTTCGGTCATAGAACAGTTAAACCAATATCATCAAAGTGTTGATCAAGTGTCTCTTTTCTCATGGATAGAACATGAGTTACATAGCATCATGACAATTATAGAAAAGGCATTACAAACAGCATGCAATATATCTCAAGCTTTTGCTAATCACCAGCATTGAGTGCAATAGGAAAACATATAGAAAATAACTAAATAACTGAAATATGTCAACTAGAAAAAATTGTAATAGGCTAAAGTCATATATTGAAATTGAAAGATAACAACTAACAATATTCACAAATTACTAAAAGCATATGCAATAAAAAATTAGAAAGGAGTGCAAGCAAAGAAGTCTCTATAAGTTTGAACAAGTAAATCTGTATTAAAGTTGAACAACAAAATAAGTTTCAGACAAGCATCTAACAACTTGATTCAACAGCCCTAGTACTTTGCCTCAGGATCATTTATAGACAAGATAACAGCTAACAATATTCTCAAATTACTAAAGGCACATGCAATGACAGATCAGAAAGGAATGCAAACAAAGATGTCTCCGTGGGTTTGAGCAAGTAAATCTTGATGAAAGTCCAACAACAAATAAGTTTCAAAGCAGCATCTAAGAGCTTGGTTTGGCAGCCCTAGTACTTAACTCAGGAGCATTTATAGACAAGACCAAGGGGCATGATAACTAGGAAAACTTCTAGGAATGCAACATTATGACACTTGAAAGCAAAAATGTTGTAATTGAGTAGCCCAATCAAATTTTTAAGTATTGTTTCACCCTAAAGTTTTGGCTTCAGCTCGGAATGGTATAGTTTTATATGATGTCGTGTTGTCACTTTGCACACTTAAAATAATGTCGAGATCTATTCAAATGAAGACTGATAATACTTTTATACGTAACTTGTTTGCCTTCAAATGAGCCAGTAGAAATTAAAAAAACAAATAAATTAAATTTTTAATGACACAATTGAAACTAGATTAGACAGTTATAGAATAGAAATGCATTTGGTTATTCCTGTTGCTATTGCTATTGCTTCTGTTATGGATATTTATTCCTATTCTCACTCCTTTCTCTTTATAATGTCTCATCTTCTCCCCTTGACCATAGAATTGAAGGATATCATGTGAAGTGAGTATTTTTGTCTCAATTGATTCAGGATGGACCTACGGAGACAAACTTTGCTTGGTTGGTCCCTTCCAATTGTGTTGGCACTAGTGACACAATGCCATTTATTCATGCCAGCATAGTTTCAGTATTGGTTAACAACTATAATAATACATTTTTGGCTAATATACTGAGACAATCCTTATGTCAGTTGGTACCTTCTACATTGTGTTAGTGCGAGTGACACAGTGACAATTTACCCATGTCAACATACATGATATCAGTTATTGGCCATAATGATACATTTAGGCTGTGGCAACCCATACCCATCAACATTTAAAAATTTATGACTTTGAACAGAATCCCGAGCATAAGAAAGTTTTGAAAGGGCTGTGGCCATATTAAAAGGATTAGTAGAAGACTAGTGGAAGTGGCCATCTTGATGAAGGGTTAGTTGCCACTAATAGAAGTGCTTGAGGCAACTATTTTTAAGTCATCGTTTCCCAATTCTCATTAGGTAGCATTTCCTGGGATCACAACTTTGCAAATGATGTCAATGGCAGAAATGCTTCCAGACACAAGCAAGAAGGCTTTTCTAGTCTGTCAATCTGCCGTAAGGAAAGGAACTTGTTGATCAAAACAACATTGTAGCAATAAAAAAGAATCAAGCTTTCAAGGAGCAAGGTGGTTAGTTCGGAAATGGTATGAGATTTAATGAGCCTGCTCTCTTACCTTCGAGGCCTGTTCTATGTAGCTTTATCAGGCTTAGATATAGTACTTTATTTGAAGGAAGCCTAATGTCAACAACATAGCCCAGACTAGGTGCTCTTGGTTTGACTAACTCACAATTCCACTTTTTATAAACTAGTTGTTCAAATGATTTGATAGAGCTAGTGCTGCTATTCCTTAGTATGAGTAGCTCAATGAAACTTTGATGCGGTCAGTCTTATGAATGATTGAACTCTTCATCTAATCCCTCTATATCCGTGTTAGATACCAACACTCAAGTGGATACTCAGATGTCTCTATTCTATTGGTCAGGTGTAAGGCGGAGATGGTTCCTTATAAGGTGAAAAGGTTCTCATCACATGAAGAGGTGGAGATGATGACTTTGCAAGATGATTCCTGGTAAACATGACTTGCTTATAAAGTGAAGATTTGAAGGTGACTCCTTAGAGGTGTAGAGGTAGAGGTGACTCACAGCGTGAAAAGGCTAAGTTGACTCTGTATAAGTTGAAGAAGTGTGGATGATCCCTTGTTAGGTGAAGGGTGGTGGTGACTTTGATTGGATGAGTTGAAATTGATTCCTTTGAGGTGGAGTTTTCGCTTTGAGGTGAAGAGATGAAGGTGACTCCAAATAAGATGAATTTGGAAACTCCCTTGTTAATCCAATGTGAGTTCTGAGAGCTCAAAACTAAGCAAAGAGACAGAGGAAGGGTTGAGAGTCTCCTTTTGGTCAAAAGCATCCAAGACATCTGTAGGTTTTTGAGATGGGTCATGTTTACTTGCTAGGCTATAATGCCAACTATGGGTGGATATTTGTCATTCTTTATTTTGACCGTGTGGATGAGATAGTTTTAGTTATTACCTGGCTAGATTTGTATTATTGGGTATCATAGTGCATTTATCCATTGGCAGTTAAAACTTAGAACCATGTAGTTATATTATGATATAATATGTTTCTTCTTGTCTGATTTACCCTTTCCAATTCATATGTTCTAGTTTAATGCTGTTTACATATGAGACATTCATATAGAAAACTATATCCACGTTTCCTGATATTAACAATCAAAGAATAGTTGGAGTTTTTTTTTTTCTACATCGACAGTGAAGTAGTCTTCCAATACTTGCAGGAAACTCAATATGTCCCAATCACCAGGGGCAGCCGAGTGGTTCTGATGATTAATGGGTATGGGTTCTTACATTATTTTGTAGTTTCTTAGATATATATTCTCATATTTACCTAATTCCTATTGTATTAATTTTTCTAAAGAGCTGCACAATGTACTTGATTAACTAGTTACTTGAAGTAGCTAATTAGAAATTTATTGATATGTGAATTGAACAGAAATGGTTAACTCTACTCTATTAATTTGTGCTTTATAGAGCAGCACATTGTGCTTGACTAACTAGTAACTTGAAGTAGCTTATTATTAATTTGTTGACCTGTGAATTGAACATAAAATGGTTTCCTTGGAATTGAGATTCTAATTTCTTAAGTTCACCTATTAAAATTGGGTGCCAATATAGTGTCTTGATGTGGAAGAAAGAAGTTATTTATGGAGCTATAAAGCAACTACCACCATGTCACATGCTTGTTTCCTTGTTTTCTTATTAAAAATACATAGTTATTAACCAGTGACATTACCGGGTACTTTGTCTCTAAGATGCTTTTGCTGAAAACTGATCATATTTGTTGAATTAGTGCCACAAACTTGGTTCCACAGATAAACCTTAACACATTACCTAATTTTCTCTCTCTGAATCAAATTAGTGGGTATACAATTGCCATCTTTGTTATTTTCAATGTGAAACGGCAAACTAGATGATGTTCATGTGCAATAGTGGAAGTATCAGTTTTGGTTTCCTTAATCCAAGTTTGGACTTGGTATCTATCAACCACTGATATTGTTCTTATTCCTATTTTCTTTTATTGCTTCTCTTGAATTTTTTGAGAACTATGAATTGAAAAATATTGCTCCTAAATTCTAGATTTTGTAAAATATGTGATGCAAAATGAGCAAGAAGGTGATAAACCTTTGTGCCTTGGTGAATGAATCACAAAATTGTGTGCATCAATTGATTTCCTGTAAAAAGAAATGATTGCCAAACAACAAATTAATTTGAAGATAATAAAACAATGTCATAATCCAAATAAATATATCGCTACAGATTTAGGAAACAAACAACCAAGTTATAGAATAACTTATCCTATAAAATAAATAATAAATTTCCCTATCTTGATCACAATAATAAAAACTTGCAACTTTTAAACAATTTTTAAAATCTAAAATTAGTATTCTAAAATATTCTAAATCTTAATTTTCTAATTTAAATTGTACATTCTCACTCACCAAGGAACTACAAATAGAATGTTACTATATTCATGTTTTCTCCAATAAGAAATTATTATAACATTTGATGTAAATAAATCTATATCTACCTAGCTATATATATTTGTATTTGGTAATTTGACCACCTTAAACACCTAACTATTGAATATTCATTATGGTTTAAAATCTCGAGTCTCGAGTTATATCGGAGTTTCGGTTTATGACTGGAACAATAACTTTCGGTATCGTATTGTGCCGTGCCATTATGGTTTAGGTATTTTTAAAATATAAATATATTAATTAAAAATAAAAAAATTTAATTTAAATATTTAAAAAATTAAAAATACAAAAAATATTTTTTTAAAAAAAAGAAAAAAAAATAAAATTAACGAGATCCCCGCGTCTCCATATGATAAATAAATCGAAATTTTATTATATATTTTCAGAATTTAAAAAATAAAAAAATATATTAAATTAATATGATAGTTTTATTAGGCTTTGATTAAATCTATTTAGATTATTAACTAAGTTTAAGTTTAATTATTCCCTAAACGCCCCTGCCACGATGCATGCGTCCTTGCCGTGACGCGGGCATGAGCATCTCCAGTGCGACCCATGGAGGTCTTGGTTGCCTCTGTGACCCACAGAGGTCGTGGTGACCTTTGCGCCAATGTAGGGAGGGCAACCGTGAGGTCGCCGTGCCCTCCGCAACCTTGCGGCGACCTCGCGATGGCCTCGTAGTCACGGTGCCGATAGGTACCTGTGTTTATCCCACATTGGAATGACAAATAGTGCCTGTTTCGCGCTGCATGCCTCTGTATTTCAATCCTTGATATCCACACAAATTTGATGTCAATAGATCTATAAACCATTGTGTTCTCCACTTGATCTCCTCTTGCGCTTAGTTTGCTCCTAGTTGGTGATCTATTGCCAAACATTAAATAATTCGTCTAAATAACTTATTTAGGCAAATGGAAACCTTAAAGTAATAAATCCAATTCCAATGTGTAAGGAAATGGTATGATCGATCACAAAGTGGGAACAATCTCTATATGTTTACTGTAGTCTTAGTGTCTAAAAAAGCAGTGTTGAGGATGAGAACATTGACTAAAGATAATAAAATTATCTTTGAAAAATTAAACCATTGTTCAAATGTATTGGTAAGTTAAATAACTAGACATTTAAATCAATTTTATTAACACAAATCAGCTTAATAAAATGGGGAAAATGGTTCTTGGAGGTCTTCTTAATTTAAATGCATGAATGCAAGAAGAGAACTATTGTATAGTTTATACTACTCGGTAGAAATATGTTCTTACCATCAATATTTATCTTATATATGCTTAGTGGAATCCTAAATTTTTGTGAAAATAAAATGGAAAATAAAAACAACTTTATAGTCGGTTGAGTTTCAGAGCCATAAGTAACTAAAAAGGCACACGTATCAATGAAAGTTTAATTGTCAAAATGGATGTTTTGCATTCTTATTTCATTATCTTTGTTTTCCTTAATTTTCTCTTTTCTTCTTTTAGGTAAGCATGAACGAATTAGATATAATATCGTCATTAGCAATCAATTATTATTCAAAATGGTCAAGTCAATAATAATTTCTTTAACATGAACTTTAACAATTCATCTCGAGAATACAACATTATGTCATGGTTTGTGTGCTTGTTTTCTAAAGGGGTCAAATTATCACAAGACACTTTTAAAGTTAGGATATGTAAATTGGCCAAAGGTTCATTGAATTTAAGTAAAGTAGGGGCTCTAGGTGTTATCTTTAAAGTCAGTGCCACTTTCGGACATTTTTCTTTTTCAACTTAGATTTTATGCTTTTGTTTTTGAAATTGTGGTCACAATAGTATTTACTAACTACAATTTTCTTACACTATCGAAACTGGTTTTGTAATAAGTCTGCTTTAATAGGTGGATGAAAGTAATCCACTTATTGCTTTAAAGAGGGTGGGGGAGGGGTGGGCTTCAATGCTCATTCCTATATTACATCTTTATAAAGTTTCACATTGGGAACCATATTCTGTCATACTTTAGAATGATTGTTTTAGATTTTTATTTTACTATGGAGTTTATCCTTAGAGTATATTGAAATGCATTTTTCGGTTAATCCTCATTTCATCTAAAGATCATCATGGGTTCATCATTCGTGGGATGGGTTCAAGTCATAGCAAGACTAGCTTAGCTTGCATGCTTTGCTAAAAAATTTTAGTTTCTCCAACTGGTTTTACTTTGGAAAATCATGGTTGTTCAATAGGAGTTAATGTTATAATAATGATAATAATAAAACAATTTTCTATTCTGTTTATCCAAACAAAGATACATTTTGGTCTAATTGCCCACTAAAATTAAGGTCATCTATCGCAATATGTCTAGAGCAATGCTCATTCCCAATATTACATCTTTATAAAGTTTTAAATTGGGAACCATATTTTTTCACATGTCAGAATCATTGATTTAGATTTTTATTTTACTATGGATTTGAAATGTAACTCTGCCCATGATGAATTAACCTCATCATAGTTGGTCCTAAGCCTGGATAAAGTAGGGGTGTGTTCAGCTAAGGCAAATGTTTAATGAATGAATTTATTAAACTATTATATTAATATTAGGTCCTTCCCTTGAATGAACGTGTTGCATGGTCTAACTATAACGTGTCGGCAAGGGCCGCTACATCTTCAGAACTCAAGTGTAGTGTAAAATGTATAAGAGTTTGTGTTATAGGGTTCGACTTATCGCTATATCTCATTAGAACTTGAATGTAGTGTTAAATATGCAAGAGTTTTCACACCACACAGGTCAGATAAGAACAAATATTATTGAAAACTTAATAATGTAAGATTTAAAACATAGAACCTTCACAGGTAAAAAAATAGAGGTAGTAGATACGATGATTAAGAGAATAATTAATATGTTATGTGTACAAGAGACAAATAAGTGAGAAGATAAAGATGATAGAGAACTCAGATTTTAGGTTATAGTACACAGGAAAGAGAAAAAAATAATTAGGTATTATTGTAGATAGTTCGTTAAAGAATAAAGTTACCGGAGTAGGTAGAAAGATGATAGATTATAGCTGTCAAGATAGTAGTGGTGAAAAAAATATGAACGTAATTAACATATTTGCATCTCAAGTAGGATCAGATAAAGATACCAAATTAAGGTTTTGGAATGACCTAGATGAAGTATTACAAAATTCTAGTAAATGAAATGATTTTAATAGGCGACGATCTAAATGGATATGTCAGAGTGAAAAATGAAAAATATGAGAGTGCACGAGGGTTATACGTTTGGAATAAAAAATGAAGAAGCGAAAGCTATATTGGATTTTCCGATAACATTTGACCTTATTTTTTTAAAAAAGAGAAGAACACTTTGTTGCATTCAAAAGAGGAAATAATAAATCGCAAATTCACTTTCTTATGATTAGGAAGAGAGATAGAAAGATTTATAAAGATTGTAAAGTTATTTCTGGAAAAAGCTTAACTACCTAATATAAGTTAATAGCGTTGGATATACTTTTCAAGCATAGTATCAGTAGTAGGAAAATATACATGACTCATAGAATTAAGTGGTGGAAGTTAAAGGATGGAAAATAAAATATATTTAAGGAGAAGGTTTACACTCTAATATGATATAAAATAAGATGATATTAAAGTTGAAAATAGTTAACTAAAAGTGTGCTCGATGAGTTAAGGAATCTTGGTGGTGGAATGAGAAAGTATGAAGAAAAACCAATAATCTATAAAAAATTATATATTTGTAAGAACGACGAAAACTTAAAAAATATACAATAGCCAAGATATAAGAAAGTAGTAAATTAAGCAAAGAATGAAATTAAGATATATTAAAGATGAATGCAGTAGGTACTAGTAAATAATGGAGAAATAAAAAAATGGTAGAAGAGGTATTTTCATTAACTTTTTAATAAATGTTTAAGTGACCAACTTAGATAATTTAAGTAGGTCAAATGAGTATAGAAATTTAAATTTTTATCGTAAAATTCAAATTTCAAAAAGTAAAACAGGCTTTAAATGGAATGTAAAATAAAAAAATCATTAGACTGATATTCCGATAGAGGTAGTGCCTAGGGAAATAAGGTATTGAATGACTTACAAAATTATTTAACATGATATTGAAAACGAAATAAATGTCTAATTAATGGAGGGTAAGTACTTTAGTTTTCTTATGTAGAATAAGGGATATGTATAAAATTATGCAAACTATAGGGATATTAAACTAATGAGTCATATTATAAAATTTTAAAAAAAAGTAATAAAAAATAAAAGATTAAGGAAGGAGACCACGGTGATAAAAATTAATTTGGATTTATGCTTACAAAGTCGTCAATAGAAGCTATGCATCAACTAATTGAAAAGTATCGGGAGCAAAAACAAAATCTACACATGATATTCATTGATTTAGAAAAAGCTTATGATAGAGTCTTAGGAGAAATTATATGAAAAATTTTAGAAAAGTAAGGTGTTAGCGTAACATATATTGAACTAATTAATGATATGTATAAGGATGTAACGACCAGATTGAAGATTTCATATGAATTAATTGAAGCATTTCTAATAAAGATATGATTACATTAAGGATCAATTCTAAGTCTCTATCCTTTTATACTAATCATAGACAAACTTACTAAATACATTCAAAATACAATACCGTCGTGCATGTTGTTTGCAGATAATATTGTTTTGGTAGATATGTGAAGTAGTAAATGCTAAACTAGAATCTTGGTGGGAAATACTATAAGTGAAAGGTTTATGCTTAGTAAAGTCAAGATAATATATGGAATTTAAGTTTAGTAACAGGAGACGTAATGAGATAATTGTTAATGTGGAAAAGAGAAAATCTCTTTATCTTATCATTAATATGTTTACATGTAGGTATTTATATACATAAGGAGATAAAAGAAAAATTAATCTTAATTCCAATAATCAAGAGAATACAAATCAATCATAATCCTTATAATTAAGGTAATCTTCAGAAGTATTCAACACTCCCTCTCAAGCGGGAGAATATAGATCATATGCACCAAATTTTTATATATATAGTCAATTCGGGGACCTCTCAGTAACTTAGTGAATATATCTGCTAGTTGATCATGTGAATTGACAAAGCTAGTAGATATTTCTCTAGATATAACTTTCTTTTTGACAAAAGTGACAATCAACTTTAATATGTTTTATCCTCTCATGAAAAATTGGGTTCGAGGTGATATGCATGGTGGCCTGGTTGTCACATATAAGTGATACTTATGTAGCCTCTCCAAACCTTAGTTCCTGAAGCAACTGTTTTAGCTATATAAGCTCTTGACTGGCTATGGCCATAGCTCGATACTCTGCCTTTGCATTGGATCTTGCCACAATATTTTGCTTTTTTGCTTTTCCAAGAAACAAGGTTATCTCCGACAAATATACAAAACCCAGAAGTGGATCTTCTATCAGCAGGAGATCCTGCTCAATCTGCATCAGAATATCCTACAACTCGAGTATATTCTTTGTCTTCGTACAAAAGACTTTCCAGGTGTACCTCTGATATATCGAATAATGTAAGTCACAACATCCCAATGATCCTTGCATGTAGAGTTGAGAAACTGACTTACTGCACTTATTGCAAACGAGATATTCGGACGAATAACAGTAAGATAGCTTAGTTTCCTTACTAATCATCTGTACCATTCAGAATTTGGAAGAGATTCTCCCTGATTTGGCAGGAGCTTAACATTAGGATCCATGGGGTTGTTGATTGTCTTTGAGTTTAACATTTCTGTTTCTTCCGGAATATCCATTGCATACTTCCTTTGGGATATAATGATCTTATCTTTAGACTGTGCTACTTCTATCCCCAAGAAATATTTGAGTTTGCCGAGATCCTTTGTCTGGAAATGTTTGAAAAGATGTTATTTTACCTGTGAAATCTCGAGTTGATCACTATCTGCGATGACGATATCAACACAAACCACTAAATAGATGCAACAAGTAGAGGAGTAGCGATAAAAGACAGAATGGTTAGCCTCACTCCGAGTCATGTCAAACTGTTGAATTACAATACTAAATCTACCGAATCATGCCTTGGGTGACTGCTTGAGGTCATATAAAGATATACAAGACCAAAAGATTCCTCCTGAGAAGGTTGCTCCTTGTAGACCTCCTCGAGCAGGTCACCATGTAGGTATGCATTCTTGATGTCCAACTGATAAAGAGGTCAATGTCAAATCGCAACAATGGACAGGAAAAGGCGCACAGACATCTTGGCAACAGGAGCAAGAGTGTTCTCATAATCCAATCCGAAGATTTGAGTATAGCTTTTAGCGACGAGGTGAGCCATAAGTCGGTCAATCGTGTCGTCTGGACTAACTTTCATTGTATACATCCATCGACAACCAACAACTGACTTCCCAGGTGATAGCTGAACGAGGTCCCAAGTCCCACTGCGCTGCAAGACACACATTTCATTGAGCATAGCCTGTTTTCATCCTGGACATCACCTGTAGTCTTTGGAAGAGAGATAGACGACAAAGAAGAAAGACAACAAAAGTAGGAAGGAGAAAGACGATAACTTAAGGAAATTTAATGAGGAGAAGGATTACGAGTGGAATGCATACTTTTCCGAAGTGCAATGGGAATATCAGACTCAGGAGACGGGACCGGAGGAAGAGGCGAAGGACTTGGCTCCAAAGGTGTGTCTATGGCAGTGTCAGTGATGGGCGGCGGCAAAGCAGGGCGAGGACAATGCCGATAAACCTACAAAGGAGGAGATGGGCTGGAGGTGATAGAGACGCCCCCGGAGGATAAAGACAGTCACTACTGGAGGCGGAGGAGAGAACTCGGATGGAGATGCGTGAGACCCTAAAAAGGGAATCAGATCAAAGAATGTGACATTAGCAGGGATAAAGTACTGATGGAGAGTAGAGGAATAACACTTATACCCTTTCTGATATCGGGGTATCCAAGGAAGACACACTTATGAGACCGGGGAGAGAATTTGTCAAGCCAGGATTAAGAGCATGAGCAAAACATATAGAACTAAAGACCCTAGGCGGTAAAGGATGAAGAGACTAATGAGGTATTTTACCCTGGAAAGTTGGGGAAGACATGCGATTGATGAGATAACACGCAGTTAGTATAGCGTCACCCCAAAACTGATGAGGAATGTGAGAGTGGAGAAGAAGAGTCCGGGTGATCTCGAGGAGATGACGATTCTTACGTTCTGCAATCTTATTCTGTTGAGGGGTATGAGGGCAAGACGTGCGATGCAACAGTGAGATACCAAGAAGGTACAAAATTGAGTAGATAGATACTCGCATTATCACTTTGCAAAGTTTGAAGAGAAATACCAAATTGAGTTTTGATTTCATGGAATAAAGATTGAAAAATAGGAAATAATTCTGAACAATCCTTCGTTAGATATAATCAAGTACAACGGGGAAAATCGTCTATAAAATTAACAAAATATCGTGATCCTAATGTAGAAGAAATATGACTCAGACCCTAAATATCAGAATGAACCAAAACAAAAGGGGGGCGTAGCTCGACTGTACGAGAAGAAAAAGAACTACGGACATGCTTTCCTAATTGACACGACTCACAAGACAAAAACTCTAAGTGAGAAAGACTAGGACGTAGTTGTTTCAACTTATCCAGACTTGGATGCCCCAATTGAGCATGAATAAGAAGTGGAGATGTCGCCGCCGAACCAATAAGAGAGGGTTGTTAAAGCCTGTATAGGCTATGAGACTCACATTCGAAGCCAATTCTCCTCCCCGTACTTTGGTCCTATAAGGAAACATAAGTTTTAGTAAAAGAGATGACACAATCAAAGGCCCGAGTAAGTTGGCTTATGGACAATAAATTTAAGGGAACTCCAGGGACATAAAGAACATTATAGATAGAAAAAGACGAGGAATGATGAACAATACCAACACCTGGACTGAGTTTGGGAACCATTGGCCATGGTGACAAAGGGTAAATAACCGAAAGTAGAGAGACAAGAAAAAGGATTTATTACCAGTGATATGATCGGTGGCCCTAGAGTCAAGAACCTAAGGACCCTAAGAGCGAGATATGCCAGCAAAGGAATTGCCAGCAAAGGAATTACCAGCATGTGCGACGACAGCAGTGGAATCTGAAGCTTGACGATCCTCATACCATTTCAGAAAGTCATCATAGGAAGGCGGTGGGGGCGGTGGAGTCAGATCCGGTGGCAATTGTGCAACGGAAGCAGAAGAAATGACAGAACTCTGAGCGATCTGAGCAGCACGAGGAGGTCGACCATGGAGACTCCAACACTTATCAATCGTGTGTCCTGGTCGGTTGCAGTGGAGGCAACAACAACACTTTGACAGGGACACGGAGGAGAGGTGCCTAGGTACTATCCATGATAGCTTCTGTTGAGTTGCTCAGGATCTGATTGTGAATATGAGAATAATCTTGGGGCAAACCATATAAAGCCATCGACAAAAAATTTCTTCCGATTTTCAAGCCCCGCAATAGGAGTGATCGCAGGTGGAAGTAGTTCATTGAAGTCACAAAGAAAGCTAGAGACTGAACCTAAATAGGTAAACATTGAATCCTTAACCTATGGGCACTGAGGGTGGTCATGAGATCTTCTCAATGTTGGGATCTAGCGTGCCAAAGACGCGGAAACGCAGCGCAAATTTACTAGATCCTCCATCTAGCAGATCCATGCGAAGGGAAGAAACATTTTCTGAAAACAAACTATACTAAACTATATGATAGGATTATACTCTTGATGCGTGCACACGATCTCCCGACAGCTCGGATCTCAGCACGATCACACGTCCGCGCCTCTATGGTATCCACACGAACAAGCCTTGTTTTTGCTTGTCTCACAAACAAAGTAAGATGGAGAAGAAATCACAAGGTTGTGCTAGCAACCACAATGGTAATTTCGGCCAAGAGGGGGAAGGAGGAAGAAGAATGCCAAGGGTCTCAACACATGAAAACTCTCTTAAAACTCATGAAAAATATCATTCAAAATGATATTTATAACCATCCCATGGTATACCAAGAGTCTCCACCCTTTCATCTTCTAATCTAATGGTTCAAAATTAACCATTCAATCTAATGGTTCAATTTTGACCATTCAACTTCCTTGGTGAACTCAAGCTCACCCAATGAGTCCAACCCATTGATTCTCAAGCAACTCGACTCAATCCAACAATTGGATCCCTTTGAGTCTAACTCAATGAGTCAAATTCAGATTACACTTAATCCATTGATTCATCACATGAACTCATCTCCATATCAACTTATTCTTTGTGTGTGACCCTATAGGTTCTCGTAATGTTGGCAATGTTCCCAAACCAACATTTGCGATACATAAACAATGAGTGACATCTAGCAAGACATCATTGCTACCCAAGTGACGAGAAAGTCGAGATCCGACTTAACTTGTCCGTGGCTATCATCTTGTATGACTTGGTCCCTTTATCCTTGATATCTAGATTGATTAATGAGGCATAGACCATGCCATCCTCTTATCAATTTTTGTGTTCCTTGATCTCTAAGTAGACACACTCAATCAAATAAGCTCAATATCTCATATTGACTCATTTGCGCATGGTCATGCTTTCTTGTGTCCTACTAATCAAGGGATATCGCTTCCGTCAAAGAGATAGATCCCATCTACATCACTCACATTCCTCTGCATAATTTATTGTAACCCAGTGATCGACTTTATAGTCCACCCTGTTACGGGTGACGTTTGACGATACTAAAATATACAACTCCTTATGTAGGAACCGTAGTGATTTCAGTCTAAGGACTATTCATACCAATAGTCACATGAGAATGTTTACGACACTCATACGACGATCCATGAAATATTCTCATGGCGGGTCATTCAGTATATATTCTCTAATATATACTAATGTGTCAACCTGATATCTCATATCCATGACTTGTGAGATCAAGTCATTCGTTGACCTACATGCTAGTCTCAACGTATTAATATTGTCCTTGTATATTAATGCTCGACTAGGAACAGTTAAGAATAGTGTTCTATGTATATCTATAATATCTCACTATCAATTCAACCAATTGATATACTGTAGATAAGAACCTACTACCCAAGGACATTATTATACTTATTCAATTGGCACTGAACTGAAATAAATATAATAACCAACTTTGTCTTTTATTAATAATGATATATATATGATACAAAATAAGCCTTTTACAATCATCTCATAATTGGTACTAGGGCTAATACTAACACTCAAACCTAATAGAATCGCCGAGAGGTGTTTGTAAATAGTTGTTGAGCCTTTGTCCAAACAGAGTTACAGGTTTTGTGAGTGCGGAAGACATTCCTAAAAATTGGATGGATGGTGGCTCGGATAATGCAACATAACCGGACGTCAATCGTTTTCTATAGAGGACGATCGACGACTTGGACATCCTCTTTGATGTGAGTGAGATGTGTCTCATAACCCTATCCAACAAGCCAAAGCTTGATGTGAGAGGCTCAAGAAGAGTAGTTCTTACCATCCAACTGCTCGAAAGAGAATGGTGCAGTGATGTTGTTGGTAAAGATTGAAATATCCGATTTTAAAGTGCCGGAGAAAGCCATTGATCAGTTCAATGAAAGAGGGCACATAGCGAAGAAAGACTCAAGCGATGCAAGAAGATAGGTGAGGACGGTGGAACTACATGAAGAATAATCCCTGTCGTCGTTAAACTGCTGATCTCCCGAGCTGCTCTCCGTCGCCGGACTACAAGAAAGGACGAAGGACTATGTGCTCATGATGCAGGAAAACGTCGGTGTCAGTTTGTGAAGAGGAGAGGAGGACAACAGCGTCGGGCGATGTTGCGGCACAAGGAACAACGACACAGAAAAAATAAGATTTGCCTTTCAACCTCGCTCTGATATCATGTGGAAAAGAGAATCTCAATCCTAATAATCAAGGGAATACAAATCAATCATAATTTCTATAATTAAGGGAATCTTCAGAAGTATTCAACAGTTAAGATAGGAGATGACGAGTTGTCTGAAACTAAAGCTTTATGTATTGAGGGTCATATATGTAAAATGATGGAGGGATTGAGAGAGATGTCTTATATAGAATATAAGCAAGATGGTTGAAATGGAGGAGAACGTCGGGTGTTTTATGTAATTGTAAAGTATCTTTAAAATTTAAAAGGAAGTTTTACAAAACAGCGGTTAGACTTGTCATGTTATGTGACATTCAATGTTAGGCTATAACTCGAGCACATGAGCAGAATATGAGAGTTACATAGATGAGAATTTTAAGGTGGATGTTATACGAGGATGGATAAAATAAGAAATGAAGCATTAGAGAGAAAATCGGAGTTGCATCTATTGAGGAAAAACTTGAGAGACACGTTTAAGATGACACGAATATACGGCTAATAAATGCTTCAGTTAACAATGTGAAACTATGACAAATATCCACATCAAACGGGGAATACTAAAAAAAGACCTAGTAATAATAAAATAATATAATATTTATTTAAGTATAGATGATGATGATATAATGGGGTATAAAGTCCAATGTCGTTGAAGGATCCATATATCCGACCCGACTTAGTGGGATTAGACTGTGTTGTTATTGTATGGATTTGAAATGGATTGTTTTGGTTAGTTCTCTTTTTATCAAAGACCATCATGGGATCATGGGATGGGTTCAGGTCATAGCATGACTAGGTTGGCTTGAACACGTTGCCAAAATATTTTAATTTCTCCCATGAGTTTTATTTTGGAAAATCATGGTGGTTTGATAAGAGTCAATACTATAATAACAAAATAGTTTTTTATTTTAGGGTCATCTATCTTAATTATTGATCGTTATTTTCATAGAAAAACTTAATTATTCTCAATATAGGATAATGAAATTGTGGAAGAGGGTATAAGTTATTTATGGAATTATATATGTATGAAGGATAAAAAAGGACAGTCCGGTGCACGAAGCTCCCGCTATACGGGGTCCCGGGGAAAGATCCATTGTACGCAGCCTTACCCTACTTTTTGCAAAAGACTTTTCAGGATTCGAATCCGTGATTTTTTGGTCACATGACAACAATTTTACCGTTGTGCCAAGTCTCCCCTTCTCTATATGTATGAAGGATAATATTCATTATAACTATTTTGATGCTCTACAGTAGTTACCTTTAATTTAAGCTCATTTTTACGAATATGAATGTGTTTGCGAATGATCACACCCATATACGAATATGTTTGTCAATGATAACTTTAAATATCAGAACATAAAGAAATTTATTATTTAATTTACTAAATTCATCAATTAAATTCTTTTTTCCTTGTTTTACTAATTTTTTAATTGTACGAGTAAATGTAGTCCTAGAAACATGTTTAACACATGGATTAAAAGATTCTTTATAAAAATCTTCAAATGTGCATTTAGATCCAAAACTAAAAGAAAGATGTTTTACGGAAATATATTTAGCTAATGATTCTCTTAATTTATTATCCGAATATAAAAATAAACCGGAATTAGTAATACCGCTAGTTGAAGAAAATCTAGATAATTATGTTTGAGAACAGTCGAGTTCATATTTCATCGGATGCTTCGTTTTTACATGTTTCAACGACCCATAGCCGTCGTCGGCTTGAAATTTGTAAGAAGCATTGCGGTACTTATATTTTGCACGTAATTGGAAGAGTGACATTCTCAAAATGTTTAGTAAAAATAAAAGACTTTAGAGGAGGAATTTTTCGAACCTTAGAAGTAATTGCATCAGTACTTCCTTGTGTTTTGAATGTTGGGTCCTCGATCTCATCATCAGACTTTAGAAGAGGATTCGGAAGGTGCTCGATCTCATCATCGGTGGATTGAATGTTGGGTCCTTGCGGGGATTTACTATTTTCTTTCCCTTTTGAGCGCGAGATGATGCACCTCCATAATCTCCTTCCTTTGTAATTGAAAATTGGATACGAAAGTGCATAGAAATGAAGACGAAAACGTATAGAGAATATGAAATTGAGATTAAGAGTAGAGAAGATGTGTGTGAAAATGATGAAATGATCTCTCTATTTATAGAGTTTGGATAGTAATGGACACTAAATCATAGCCATTGATTAAAAAATCGTCAAATGATCTTAACTGTTGAAAAAAATCCAAAAAACCCTCATCCCTCCCTCACTGGCTAGAACCGCTAGTTAACCGGAGGTTTCCATCGGCTAAGAATCGGGCAAAAAGTAAAAAAAAAATTGTGAACTACAGGCCGAATCGGCGGTTCGTCGGTTCTTGATCTATGGAATCGGAATCGGTCCGGCAGGTGTCGGGCCGGTTCCGGTTCGGCCTAGCGTAATCGGGTCAACGGGTCGGTCGGACTTGGCCCAGGGTCGGGTCTAGATCCAAGCCTCCGCTTGTAGCCAAATCCGATGCAGCATCCTCATCATCTTTGACCTTCACCCAGGCCCAACTCAATCAGATTAGTTAAATGTTCTCATCCTCTACATCTTTGGTGACTCATGGTATTTCCTCCTCTACTATGAATGAGTCAACCACAACAAGTGAGTCTTGGATTATTGATTCTGGTGCTTCTGAGCATATGTTAGGTACTCGTAGTATTTTTTCTTCATACAGTCAATATTCTGGTACTCGTACTCTTATTTTGGAGGATGGATGAAACAGTAGTGGGAATTAGAACTGACTCTTAGTCCTAATCTTTTATTGTATAAAGTTTATTTGGTTCCCAAGTTGTCATATAACTTACTCTCAATTAGCAAACTAACTCGGGATTCGGATTGGGTGGCTAATTTTTCCCAAAACTTGTGTGTTTTTCGGGATCAGAACTCGGGGAGGACGATTGGACGTGCTGCTGAGGTGGCTGGATTGTACTACTTTCTATGTACTAACTCTCAGATTTGCTATTGTCAAGTTGTTCGTAGTTTAGTCTCTTCTCACCGCCACCACCAAATAAAGCCACTCCACCGTCTTGGCCATCTAGCTTCTCTTATATGCGTTGCTTATTTCCTTCGTTGTTTCTTCCTTTAGATCACTCTGTGAAATTTATCAATTTTCTAAACACACTAAGGTTCCTTTTTCAATTCATTTATATCATGCTTTGAAACCTTTTTCGCTTGTTCATATGACATATCAGGTCCTTCACGAATTTATTCAATTTCAAATAAAGGGTAGTTTATTTCCTTTATTGATGACCATTCTTGGATTTATTGGATATTTCTTTTACGTGAAAAATCTGAAGTTGCGTATATATTTGAGCAATTTTATAACATGATTCTCACTCAATTTAACTCTTGTATCCAAATTCTTGGAACTGATAATGGAATCGAATTTTTTAATTCCTGACTAAATGATTTTTCTTCAAAAAGGGATATTATTCATCAAAGCTCTTATGTTGATACAGCACAACAAAATGGTATATCTGAAAGGAAAAATCGTCATCTTCTAGAAGTTGATCGCACACTACTTTTTACTAGCAATCTACATAAATATTTTTGGGGGATATGTTAACTGCTTGCTATTTGATAAATCAGTTACCAACTTGGGTGTTAAAATTTAAAACCCCAATTTCCAATCTACAAGAATGTTTTCCAAAATCTCATATCTTTTTTGATTTTCCTTTATACAGATTTGGATGCTCAGTTTTCATTCATATTTATAATCATCTTAGGTCTAAGTTAGATCCTAGAAGTTACAAGTACATTTTTGTTGGGTACTTTTCCAAAAAGAAAAAGGTTATAGATGTTATTCTCCTTCAAAGAGAAAATATTTTATCTCTAGAGATGTCATCTTTTTTTAACATCAATCCTTTTATTCGAAACCTTCTACCCAGGGAGAGTCTCTGATAAAAAATTTAGCCTTATTGCATATTTCTCTAATTAATTGGGAATATTTATGGGAAACAAATCAACTTCCTAATCGAGCTTAGGGGGAGATATTAACTCCACAAAATCAGGAACTATCTTACTTCCACAAGACCCATAAAAAAAATTTAGAAATTCAAGATTACCCTTCTTTTGCATATCTAGAAATTCCAAGTCAGGAAAATCCACAATCACCTCAAATATCTTCCTGTATCACTCTAGTACCCAAAATTTTCAAACCCATTGATTTTTTCTAGTAGCTTACAGCAGAAGAAAGCACATAGAAATCAATTCTGATCTGATATCTCCATCACCTTACTCGTTTGGCTCAAGTTCTGGTCTTGATGATACTAAGCTACCACAATTGGATATGCCAATCGCACTTCATAAAGGTATTTGTTTGATTACTCAGCATCCTATCTCACATTTTTTAGGATACTCTTATCTATTTAAACATGCGTGCTTTGGTAACAAATCTATCAGAAACAGCAGTACCAGCCAATATTGACGAGGCTCTTAAACACAAACATTGGCATACAACGCTCTATGAAGAAATAAAAGCCTTGGAAAACAACGATACATGGGACATAATTAATCGACCAATAGGAAAAAACTTGATTGGCTATTGGTAGGTCTTCACGATTAAGTGTAAAAGCGATGGTCAGTTGAAAGATATAAAGCCCGTCTCGTGGCCAAGGGATACACTCAAACTTACAAAATTGACTACCAAGAGATTTCGCTCTTGTGGCAAAGATCAACACTATTCAGGTATTACTATCTCTTACAGCAATCTTAGATTGACCACTTTACCAACTAGACGTCAAGAATGCCTTTGTCAACTGTGATTTAGCAGAAGAGGTGTATACAGATCTGCCACTTGAATAAAGGAGCCTCAGTTTGTTGTCTAAAGAAGGCTTTCTACGGTCTAAAGTAATCTCCTAAGGCTTGGTTTGACATGTTTGCCAAGACGGTTCAACAACTTGGTTACAAGCAAGCTTACACCGACCATACTCTATTTCACCATAGGGTAAAGGATAAGATTGCCATACTGATTATTTATGTATACGACATTATAATCACCGATAATAACCTTGAAGAGATGGAAAGAATCAAGAAACATCTTGCAGCAACATTTGAAATGAAGGATCTTGGGAAACTTCGATTTTTCCTTGGAATGGAAGTTGCTCGAACCAAGGAAGGAATATTCGTCTCACAATGAAAATATATTCTTGACTTGCTAAGAGACACCGGGTTAATAGGATGTAAACATGTTGATACTCCCATGGATCCAAATGTAAAACTTAAGACTCGTCCAGAAGATAACCGAGGCATGTTTCAACGATTTGTTGGCAAATTGATTTATCTTACGCACACCAACCTAACATCGCATTTCCAGCGAGTTGTATTAGTCAATTTATGCACTCACCGTATCAATGTCACTTGAATGCTGCAAACATAATTTTGAAGTATCTAAAGGGAACTTTTGACATAGGGTTGATGTTCAGAAAGAAATTCACAAGAAATGTTGAAGTATTTGTTGATGCTGATTTGGCAGGGTGTCCGAATGATCGGAGATCCACTTCGAGTGATTGCTCTTTTGTGTTCGGAAATCTGGTCACTTGGTGAAGTAAGAAGTAGTATGTTATAGCAAGAAGTAGTGTCGAGGCCGAGCTTCGTTTCACTGCTCTTGGTATATGTGAACCCCTTTGGTTGGAACAACTCCTTGAAGACATACCAAAGCAAAGTTCTATAATTATTTGGTGCGACAACAAAGCTGCGATCTCAATTCACACAACCCCATCTATCATGATAGAAGCATGTTGAGATTGACCGACATTTCATTAAGGAGAAGATTGATGAAGGCATTATCAAAGTCTCTCACGTACTTACCGCACAACAGGCTATAGACATTCTTACAATGGCTCTCTTTAAGCCTATATTTGACCGGTTAATAGACAAGCTTGGGATGTATAACATATACTATCCAGCTTGAGGGGGAGTGTAAAATATCTTATCTTATCTTCCTATTTTATCTCTGATTTTATCTCTAGTTTATTTTTATCTCTTGTAAACATATAACTATAATTATATGTTCATGTAATTCATTAAATAATAAGATATATAGTTTAGTTCTGTTTCTTCCTGTTTTTTGTGTTTTTAATATCACAGGTTCAAAATCTATCACCTAAGTATAAAACTCTAGCTGGTGTCCAAGTCTTGCATTATGAAAAGAAGTATTAAAAGATGCTCATGAGGCTAGGATCTATGGATTATCAAAGAAGTGCAAGCAATTGAACATCAATCTGCTCCCATGAGGCTCTGATAAACTTGAAAATCTTGGTAGCTTGGATTGTAAGGTGTTCCAGGTAACCTTGATTCATGAACTAGATTTGAACCGCCACAGGCATGGGGTATAATTCTTCCCATTAACTTTTTCATTGGTGATATTCATGGATCCTGAAATCTTCAAGGAATTAGTAGACGGCACTGTTGGTGATGTGGTTGAGGAACTTTACATTTTGAGTTTTGTTTAAAGTCTCTTTTGTTCAAGGAGAAGAAGTCAGCCTGCTCACAAATCAACATAGGAATTGGTGAAACTGGTGTAATGGCTGGCTATTGTTCCCAATCTGTTGAAGAAATCCTCCAAAAAAAGTTGCAAAATCACTCCATAACCTGATGCGGATAACATTTTGGCAGAAATCCTCAGAAATCGATCCCAATTTGATATTCTAATCTGATGCTAATATGATTATCTCGACCAATTTGATGCTACTCTGATGCTTCAATCTCAAAATTATTCTTCGACCAATCTTTCAATCTGATGCTCTCATCAAGCCTAATTTGCTACATGAAGCCTGTCTGGAGATGACAGATTGGCTGGGTGATGATGCCTTGGAGATGGTAGCAGATGTGAGAACAAATCAACTGTTTGGCGACACACTCGTTTGAGAATCTGATGCTCTTGCTGATCCTGTGATTGACATTGATGTGGAGGGATAGTGCGATTAGATTGAATTAGGCTGGTTTGGGTGCCATGAAGAGATTAGATATCATGTAGATGAGAAAGATTAGGGCCCTTTCTATGGGTGTGTGTTTATTACTCATCATAATTTTACATGCAGACCCTTGCATTATATAGTATTTCCAAACACGTTTCTATAATTGCATTAAGGTTCCTAATACTAATTATAGGGACTTATTTGTGAATGGAAATGTTTGAATATGAATATAATATTATGATGATGAATAATATAAATGGATAGAAGAGTCTACTCAAGGTGTATGAAACCTGTGATCTTGTTATGGGAAGGAGGAAAAATTTAAACCCTAAGCTTTGGGCACCTCTAGTTACAGAGTTGTGAAAGAATTTTTATTTAATTCAAAAAGAATCATTACACTCCAGTATGACACTGATTCACTAAGTAGCTCACTTGACTAAACTCTGTATGTTCTAATACTCATCTAATTATTATTTCTTACACTGTCCCATGCTTAAACTTGATTCAATCATAATACCAGTTGTGAGGTCCTAGTACAGAGGTGGTACAAGTCACTTTCATGATATGAATATGAAAGTATAGATTGGAGCTACCAGACTTAAGTTTTTAAGTAAATATTCAATTTGTACTCTCTAATAGAGATTAGAAATTGGTGCGGTGATTTCATATTTTGTTTCCTGTTGAATTTTTTGTACTAGATGTCTTCTATACAATAGTCATGCTTCAAATTACTTATTAAATGAATTACAAATGAATGTTTTTCTAGACATGTCGTCACAGGAAATTCCAACATCCAACTGTATCTGAATCCAGTTTTTCATGAATGTAGACTTGGTGCCACACCTGTGATGGAGTTGATGATTGCAGCAGGAAAGGCTGTTCCGCAATTACAGCTAGAACATGGACTTGCTATTGACCGTGTTTACACTGGATCATTTATGACTTCACTCGATATGGCAGGTCAGCTTATCCAAGAAGCTCCAGTCTTCAATGTTTCTTAGCACTAATCAATACGGCTGTATTTGAACAGGATTTTCCATTTCCATTATGAAGGCAGATCCAGCAATTCTGGCTCGTTTGGATGCCCCAACTCGGGCTCCATGTTGGCCTGTTGGTGTGGAAGGTAATTCCCCATTACTTTGTATAATTACATTATTTATTCAATTTCATCTAAACGTACATTTGTTATAAGCATGAACCCATGGAATGAACAACTTTGTTTAGTTTGAATTTTATGTTTTATCCGTATGATTTCCTTAATATCATTGGACCTTATGAATTTTCCATTTGTATGACTGTTGGCAATTTACCATGATTAATGTTCGACAACCTAGAGCACCAATTTTATTCTTTCAAATGGGATGATTGAGATGTGAATATGATCGAAGCTACTATCCAAGTGTTTCACAATTTTGAATATGTTTTAGTATTACAGAACCTATTTGTAAAATGAATAAAAATGTTTACTGTTCAACATAAATTTAATTGTCATATTCTTGAGGCTTCTAAATGATGATTTACCAAGTAATGCATATTAGTCAAGTGTTCTTCATTTTACAATGTACTTGGAAGATGAAGGTTGTAAAATATAGGTGAAGCATATTTGACTAATGGACTCTGCATATGAACTCATTGTAACAAAAAGAACAGTATGATCCATGAACTCTCAAGCTAGCTATGTGATGCATTGAGATTAAGATTCCATGCCTTGACAATAGTTAGTGGCAACTAAATGCTGATGTTGACTTTTGTATTTTGAGTCTGCTGCTCATCTAGTGTATGGTGCTTAGTTGATCTGGTTTTAGATCAAGTAACAAACAATAAACAACAAGTCAAATTTTCTCACTAAGCCAATGGACTTTTTATAGAATGTTTTCATATCCAATATAGTTTATTTGGCTATTATTGTCCTTCTTTCTTACTGTATATTTGTATGGGTTTGTTGGTTACATTGCTGGTTGCATTCATTTTTTACTTTGTCAAGGTCTAGTCTATTGAACTGAGGTAGGTAATGTGAAGTTGTAGGTGATCGACCGCCTACCAAAATTCCTGTTCCAGTACCAGCATCAAATGCAAGTAGCAAAAAAGAGGTAGAACATCAGTTTTGAGTAGTACTTCTACTTCACTTTTTGTTGGAAACAGTCTTTTCAAATAGCAGTTGAAGTCTAGCTCTTTGTCTAAGACGTTGACAATATATTGCCTTTTTTGAGAGGAAAGATGTTGCTTCTTTAATTTACTTCCAGTCTACAACTTCAACATCAACAAGCCATGTTAGTCCCAACTATATGAGACCAATTATATGAATTTTATCCTTCCATTGAACTATGCTAGGCATGCCACTAGTAATCAATCATTTTTAGTTTAGGTAACTTGTTTCTTTAATCATCTTTTACCCACTACATACTCAACTCTCTCCTACACTGTCAGCTCCAATTGATTCCTGTTTAACTATAAAATTTATCAATATTTTATAACATGCCTTCATTGTAACCTAGTTTTTCTCATTTTATCTACTGTACTTACATCTAATTTCTCTTATCTAATAATTGTTAAGGGGGAAATTATTAGGCTTATCGGTTAGTCCCCTCTACCTATATATGTATTACCTTATTGTAACTTCACATATACAACCGTGTGTATTAGCATGCGTATGAGTAGGTCACAAACTCTCCCTTCTCTAAGTTGTTTCCAACTGTTGCAAATATATTTATTTTAGGAGGTCATGAAGACTTAGTAAATCTATTAATATCCTTCAAACAAATGAATGATGTGATTATCTTCTTAGATTGCACCTTTTCCCAAACAAAGTGTGTGTGGCAGCTTAATTATGACATAACATCTGCATGGATGAAGACAACTTGTAACTCAGCAGTTGATGCCCTATTTGCATAGCAGTGTAGCTAAGGAAGATACTCTATACAATTTTAGGAGACATTTTCTCTACCTGGGTTTAAGAGATGAACAAAATACAACTAAATGGAATCAGGAAAGATACTATATATGATATCAGTTGGGAATAAAATGTTGAAGGCAATTTGACCATGATTAACAATAGAAGATATGCCATTTATAAGATGCATGCAATGAGAACTGCATCATTCAAAAATTTGTATGGAACTTCCATGTGAAGTAGTAATGTGCAAGCTATCTTGATCGGGTGTCTATTTTTCTCTACAATGTCATGGGAAATAAGTATAGGATGACTAATAAGGATACATTGGCTAGAAAAGAACTGGAACTTATGAGAAATATACTAATTAGAATTGCCATATCAAATTGAGTTTTTATTTCAATTACCGAGGCACAAAAAGATAGAAATGTTTTCAATATTATTAAGGTAATGTATTGTCTATCAAGGTAAAAAAAGTATGTAAAACCAACGAATGAAATGTCGTTCCGTGCCGCCCGACACAGATGACTTTTACCATTGGGCGGGCGAAACCGGCACCGGAGGCGTCCTCATCTCCGATGCGTCGCAGGCGACGCCTGAGGAGTCGCAAGACACCTCCGGCCGGATGCCACCCTAAGCAATCGTCCATAATATTGACCAAACTTTGAAAATCATCTTAAGTCTGGTATGGAGGTCAAAGGAAAAGGAAAGCGAGCACAATGTGAAAAGTGGAAATAGGAGAGTCGTGCATGAAAATATAAGGGTAACAACATAAGAGAGGCTAACAACATAATTGATAATTTATGTTTCCATGTTCGTAAGCACCATTTGATTATACCTTTTTTATGTCATTCATCTTTAATTCTTGTTTCATCAATTTTTTACTTTCTTGTTTTCAACGTTATACATATTATAGTCTTATTTTATTGAAGACTTAACATAATTTATCAAGTGGGTGAATAACATGCAATACACCCATTAAAGCTATGTCGTGTAAGTAAAAGTGAACGTTATGTAATCCACATAATATGAATACATCATATAACTGTAAAAATAAAAGTAAGCAACCTGCAATCCACCCAAGAGGGATGCATTGTATATGAGAGTGAATGACCAACAATTCATTTATAATGAAATGCATTGTAGTATGCACTTATACATAGATAGGGTGAACGATCTGCAATCCACTTGAACGAGATGTATTGTATCTACATGGGTGAACGACTCACAATCCATCCAATACGAAATACATCATATATATGCATATATACGTACATATTAGGGTGAATGACTTGCAATTCACTTGAAAAATGTCTTACATAAAAATAAAGTGAGCTAGCTGTTGGGGTTCAATTAAAGTCTCATATTGAAAATATTTGGTAAAGATCATAGGTTTAAAAGGATATAGGATATCTCCATTGGCATGAGATCTTTTTGGATAGAGCTCAAGAGCAAAGCCATGAGGGCCTAGGCCTAAAGTGGACAATATCATACCATTGTGGAGATATGTAGACATCATTTGGTCTCAACAAATGATATCAGAGTCATGGTCCAGATCAAATGTCATGTGGGGTGGTCTTGAACGAAGTTGAGGGTAGGCCCGGAGCTTGTCATGAGTGACCGGATGCTCCCGAGGAGGCCCGGAGCAGGCCAAGGTGATCAGATGCTTGTGGCGGGCTCGGAGCAGGTCAGAGTGATTAGATACTTGCAGGGGCGAGTAGATCAGGATGACTGGATGCTCACGAGGAGACCCGAAGTAGGTCATGAGTGACAGATGCTTGTGGGAAGGCTCGAAGCAGGTCAGGGTGACCAGATGTGGAGGCTCAGAGCAAGCCAGGATGACCAGATGTGGAGGCTCGCGGGGAGGCCCAGAGCAGGTTAGGGTGACCGGATGCTCATGAGGCCCAGAGCAGGTTAGGGTGACCGGATGCTCACGAGGAGGCTCAGACCATGAGAGTAATTGTGGTCCTTCATTTGAGGGGAGGATTGTTGGGGTTCAATCAAAGTCCCAAGATTTGGTAAAGATCATGAATTCAAAAGGATATAGGATATCTCCATTGACATGAGGCCTTTTGGATAGAGCCCAAGAACAAAGTCATGAGGGATTAGGCCTAAAGTGGACAATATCATACTATTATGGAGATATGTGGACATTCTTTGGGCACAACACTAACAATCCACCTAGTAAGGTGCCTTACATAAGAGTAGGGTGAACGACCCGCAATCCATTTGGTGAAGAAAATTATCTTAATTTGGCCAAAGGCTATGAAAGTGTAGAAAGACTCGAAAATTCTTTTAAAAGCATGAAACAAATGTTCCATGTTTATAAAGAAATATTTTATTACTAACCTAATATAAATAACTTGATAAGAATCTCTATTTATTTAGTTGAGAAGCTATGTAAGCGTTGAGTCGAAGCCCTCTCATATTTTTTAGTTATAGGAACTATATTAATGTAATTATATATGATATTGGTCCACTCTTTATTTCTTATAATAATGCAAGTTATCCCTTATAAGTTTCATTAATAAATTTTGATAGAATACAATAATTTGATAAACACGAGTATCAAAGGAGAAGTAAACATAAAGGATATGATTGAGCAATAGAGGTAAATAAGAGTATGCAATTAATTTTTCTTCTAACAAGACATAATATACACAATTAAGAATTTATCTTTAATGTTCCTATGATAAATACTTAATTTGATTATCAATGAAATTATTATTTATTTTTCATCATCATGCACTAAGTTAATTTATAGAAATAATCGAGCACATATTATATACATTTTAATCTACTGAATCTTTCTTCATCAGCAATTATAAATAATTTTTTTTCCATTGTAGGGTGCATGAGAGAATGAGTTTGAAACAAGAAATAAAGAAGGGAAAATTATATTAGATTTTACTATAATATATGAACTTATATTAGCTAATACGTTTTTCAAAGTCATGTTAAAAAATTGGAAGACTTAACTACCCAATATAGGTTAGTATTGGATATGCTCATCAAGCATTGTATTGATAGAAGGAAAATGTGCACGACTCCTAGAAATAAGTAGTGGAAGTTAAAAGATAGGAAATAAAGTATATTTAAGGAGAGAACAGAAATAAATGTATTAGGAGAAATACATGGGGATTTGAATACGATATAGAATAAGATGATATTAAAGTTGAAAATGATAACTAAGAGTGTACTTGATGAGTTAAAGGGACGTGCACCGACAAATAAAGAATCTTAGTGTGAAATGAGAAAGTATAGGAGAAAGTTAAGCAAAAATGAACAACTTATAAGGTATTGGACAAAAGTCAAAAGAGCACCCCTATTTTTCTATATTGTCAAAGGGTGCCTCACCTTATGTAAAATGACACAACTAGCCTCTAATACCGTTCTTATTATTATCCCGTCTATATCTTTTGCTTAAATCTTGAATCGTTCAAGTGCGTGGTAGCAGTTACGAAACTGTAGTTACACATGTTGTAGTAGTTACGGTCTCATATTTGCTACAACTACAATAGTTGTAGCAACTATGATTTTATAACTGTTATAATATAGAAAATAACATTAATAAAGAGGACTAAAATTTTTCAAAGCCTCCGAAAAGACTTTAAATGACTTTTTTGGCCTAAGCCTAGGTCATTACGGGTGTAGCAAATGTAGATCTTTTAACGAGTTTCAATTTGATATATTATGCATTTAGTGGTTCAACTCGAGTCAAAAGTTACGATCTCTCAAAGTTTACCAAATATTCACGTTGTAGTAGCTACTAAACGCTAAAACATGCCCCTGGTTCAGGATTTAGGCAGGAAATAATTGGTAAGAGATAATAATGAGAATAATGTAGTGAATGGTAGTTGGGTAATTGTTCATGGGATGAGGTGCCCTTTTGATAACAATATCAAAGTGGGGCGTCATCTTGATGATTCTAAAAATGAGGGTGCTTATTTGATTTTTGCCTTAAGATATTATACAAAGAATGAGATTTTTTTTTTTAAATATACACTAGCCAAAAAAAGAGAAATAATAAATGAAATCAAGAATGAAACTTTTGAGTGCTTATATCAGCAACTAGATGCAAAAGAAGGGGAAAAAGATATTTATAGAATAACTAAAGCTAGAAAGAAGACAAGAAATTTTATCCAAATAAGATGCATTAAAAATAAATATAATAGAATATTATTAAATGATAAGGAAATAAGAGAGTGATGGAAGAGGTATTTTTTTTCAATTTTTTAGTTAAAGTTTAGATGACCAACTTAACTTAGGTAATTTAAGTTGGTTAAATGAGTATAAAAACTTAATTTTTTATCATAGAATTTAAACTTTAGAAGTAGAATAATATTTAAATGAGATGTAAAATAAAAAAAATAGTTAGATTAGATGATATTCCGATAGATGTATAGAAGTGCCTAGGAAAATAAGACATTAAATGATTTACAAAATTATTCAACTTTTATATTGACAATGAAAAAAACACATTATTAGTGGAGGGTAAGTACTCTAATTCCCTTATAGAGAATAAATGAGACGTACAAAATTATGCAAACTATAGGGGTATTAAACTAATAAGTCATACCATGAAATTTTGAAAAAGAGTAATAAAAAAAATAAAAGGAAATCACGGTGATCGAAAATCAATTTGGATTTATGTCTACAATATAAACTATACAAAAATATTGAGTACAAAAGCAAGATTACCCATGATATTATCTTAAAAAAAACTTATGATAGAGCCCCAAAGGAAATTATATAGAAAATTCCAAAAAAAATAAGTGTTAGTGTAGTGTATATTGAATTAATCAAGTGGCAAGTGGCAAAAGGCGAAATTGCTCGCCCCCAGCGCCCTCGCCGCACCCGACCCCAGGCCATCACGAGGGAGGTAAATCACGACAGCCGAGAGGGCAAGTGGTGGTGGGGTGAGTTGCACAGGATTCGGGGATTTATGCTCCGATAGCCCTGCGGTTCGACCCCACGACCTCATGTGGCAAGCATGCCACCACTTACCATCTCGGATGACCCGTGGGGTCGTATATTGAATTAATCAAGGATATATATGAGGATGTAATAATAAGAGTAAAGACGTCATGTGGATTAACCGAAACATTTTTCATAAAAATAGGATTACATTAAGGGTGCGTTTGGTTGGTTATCCATTCAAGGTTATCAACGAAAATCCTGTTTGATTTAGGTAATGGATGATTCCCGAGTAATGTTCCATGTCCGACACGTCAGCAAAAGGGACATGTAACCCGGAATCGAAAAACCTCGAAAAATTGAGATTTTTCTTAATTCCGGGGTGAACAAATTTTTTTACCCAAAATATCCTCGAATAAAAGAAAAATGTGATAAAAAACAAAAATGTAAAGAAAAAAATAAAAAATAAAATAAAAAACTTTTAAAAAAATAAAAAAATGTAAAAAAACATTAAAAAATTTAAAAAATAGAAAAATGTAAACAATAATAAAAAAATGGGAAAAACATAAAAAAATAAAAAATAATAAAAAATAATAAAAACATATTTTTTAAAAAATATATATATAAAAAATAGAAAAAATTTAAAAAATAAAAAAATGAAAAGAAATAAAAAATAAAAAAACAAACATAAAAATAAAGAAAAAATGTGAAAATGAAAAAATAAAAAAACGTAGAGTTTAAAAGATATATATGGTTGGTTTTGTAACTAAGAGTAATATAGTAAAATATTAAATTAGGTTATTCATTAAAACCTTTAAACAAACAAGTTTTTGTTGCATTACCTAAGTTGAACCAAACAACATTTGGTTATGTTTTATTCCCCATAACCTTAGTTATGTGATTACTTGGTAATCATATAACCAAGGTTATACATGATAACTTGAATTAAACGCATCCTAAGGATCAACTCTAAGTCCTTATCCTTTGTACTATTGTACATGTTATTTGCATATGATATTATTTTGTTAAATCCGACATGTGAAGGAGGAAGTGAAAGATTTTAAATTTAATAGAATAAAGACAGAATATATAGAATTTAAATTTATGTAGTGAGACAATTGTTAAGATAGAAGAGCATCTATGAACTTTAAGTATTTAGGATTATTTTTGCAAAAGGATGGAGAGATTGATATATGTCTTATATATAATATAAACAGGATTTCTAAAATGAAGGAGTGCGTCAGATCTTTTTTGTGATAGTAAAGTATCTCTGAAATTTAATGGGAAGTCCTACAAAATGACGGTAGACTTGTTATATTATGTGGAACTGAATGTTGGGCTATAACTTGAGCATATGAGTATAAGATGGAAGTTGCTGAGATGAGGTTGTTAAGGTGAATGTGTGGATATAGGAAGATGGACAAGATAAAAAATAAGTACATTAGAGAGAAAATTAAAGTTACATCTATTGAAAAAAATTCTGAAAGACACATTTAAATGACATGAATATGTACTTAGACGAGTAATAAATTCTTTATTTAGAGTGAAACTATTATAAATATACACGAAAAGGAAAATTGAAAAGACTTGATTATCAATAATAAAATGGATAAAATTTATTAAAATATAGATGATGATAAAGTAGGGGATGTGACTCAATGTCATAAAAGGATTTTAGTCGATACCATCTAGTGGGGATAAAGTTTGGTGGTTGTTTGTAGTTTGTAGTTATAGGTTTAATCATGCACAAGGTAGTTCAATGAGAACATGTAGAAATAAACTCCACCTAAATTGATTGAGTCTAGTCGGCTTATTATTGTGGAGTGGTAGTGGCGGCAACGACAACGACGGCTTGCAGCGAGGCGATGGCGGCAACATGATTTGTGGTTAAGAAAAAAAAAAGATGGGGTTGACAAAGATATGGGTTAGGGAGAATTAAAAAGAGGTTAGGGCAGATGGGAAAGACAAAGTCACAGGAGAGGAAGGAAAAAAATTCAGGTCGTTGCTTTTTAATCACACTGTTGTGAAAAGATCCAAGAAGTTTTAAAATTTACAACTACACCCTTAGTATTTTTTTTTTGTTTATGGATATAACATAGTCAAACTCCGCCCATGATGACCGGTCATGGCCGATCCCAAGCCCGGATAAAGGAGGAGGGTTGCGTTAGGTTGTCAGCCAGCGTCAAATTATGACAAATATTCAATGAATGAATCCATTAAACTATTGTGCTAATACTAGGTTGTTCCCCGGAAGGAACGCGTTGCAGGGTCCGACTGTAACGTCTCGACAAGGACCGCTACATCTCCAGAACTCGGATGTAGTGATAAATATGCAAGAGTTCGCGTTACAGGGTCCGACTGTAATGTCTTAGCAAGGACCGCTATATCTCCATGAGAACTTGGGTGTAGTGTTAAATAGGCAAGAGTTCTCACACCATAGGTTAGATAATAACAAAAATATGATAGGAAAACTAATAATCTAAGATTTGGAATATGGAATATAGGAACTCTCACTGGTAAATCAATGGAGGTAGTAGATATGATGATTAGGAGAAAAATTAGTATTTTGTGTGTACAAGAGACAAAATGGACAGGCGAGAAGGCAAAGATGATAGAGAACTCGGGTTTTAAGTTATGGTACACTGGAAAGAGTAAAGCAAGAAATGGAGTGGGTATCATTGTAGATAGTTTGTTAAAGGATGAAGTTGTAGGAGTAGTTAGAAAAGGGGATAGAATTATAGCCCTTAAGATAATAGTGGCGAAAGAAACTATGAACATAATTAGCGTATATGCACCACAAGTAGGATTAGATGAATCTACCAAATCAAGGTTTTGGGAGGACTTAGATGAAATATTATAAAATATTCTACCAAATCAAATGATTTTAATAGGAGGTGATCTAAATGGGCATGTCGGAGTGAAAACTGAGGAATATGAGAGAGGGAAAACTATATTAGATTTTGCGATAGCATATACATTTTTTTAAGAAAAGAGAAGAACACTTAGTCACATTCAAAAGTGGGAATAATAAATCGCAAATTGACTTTCTTATGGTTAGGAAGAAGGATAGAAAGATTTGTAAAGATTGCAAAGTCATCTCGAGAAAGCTTAACTACCCAACATAGGGTAGTAGTGTTGGATATATGCCTCAAACATAGTATCAATAGAAAGAAAATATATACAATTCCTAGAATTAAGTGGTGGAAGTTAAAGAATGGGAAACAAAATATATTTAAGGAGAAGGTAAAAATACAAGCATTAGGTGAAATATACGATGACTCTAATACAACATGGGATAAGATGGTATCAAAGTTGAAAATAACAGCTAAGAGTGTACTCGGTGAATCAAAGGGACATGCACCACTAAATAAAGAATCTTGGTGGTGGAATGAGAAAGTACAAGAGAAAGTGAAGGAAAAACGAATAGCTTATAAGGAATTATATATTTGTAAGAACGAGGAAAACTTAAAAAAATATACAATAGCCAAGAAAGAAGCTAAGAAAATAGTGAGTGAAGCAAAAAATGAAACTTTTGAACGGTTATATCAAAAATTGGATACAAAAGAAGGGGAAAGAGACATTTATAGAATAGCTAAAGTGAGAGAAAGGAAAACAAGAGATCGTAGCCAAATAAAATGTATTAAAGATGAATGTAATAGGGTATTAGTAAATGATGGAGAAATAAAAGAGCGGTGGAAGAGGTATTTTCATTAACTTTTTAATGAAGGTTTAGGTGACCAACTTAACTTAGGTAATTTAATTAGGTCAAATGAGCATAGAATTTTTAATTTTTATCGTAGAATTCAAATTTCAGAAGTAAAGCAAACTTTAAATGAGATGCACAATGGAAAAGCCGTTGGACCAGATAATATTCCGATAGAGGTATGGAAGTGCTTAGGGAAACTAGGTATTGAATGACTTACAAAATTATTTAATATGATATTGAAAATGAAAAGAATGTCTGATCAATGGAGGATAAGTACTCTAGTTCCCTTATATAAGAACAAGGGAGACATACAAAATTGTGCAAACTATAGGGGTATTAAACTAATGAGTCATACTATGAAACTTGGGGAAAAAGTAATAGAAAAAAGATTAAGGAGACCACAGTGACAGAAAATCAATTTGGTTCATGCCCGGAAGGTCGACAATAGAACCTATACATCTCCTTAGACAATTAATTGAAAAATATCAGGAGCAAAAACAAGATCTACACATGGTATTCATTGACTTAGAAAAAGCTTATGATAGAGTCCCAAGAGAACTTATATGGAGAATTTTAGAAAAGAGAGGTGTTAGCGTAACATATATTGAACTAATTAAGAATATATATGAGGATGTAACGATCAGAGTAAAGACTTCAGGTGGAGTAACTGAAACATTTCCAATAAAGATAGGGTTACATCAAGGATCAGCCCTAAGTCCCTATCTTTTTACACTAATTATGAACGAACTCACTGCGCACATTCAAGACACAGTACCGTGGTGCATGTTGTTTGCAGATGATATTATTTTGGTTGATGAGACATGTGAAGAAGTAAATGCTAAGATAGAATCTTGGAGGGAAACACTAGAAGGGAAATATTTTAAGCTTAGTAGATTAAAGACAGAATATATGGAATTTAAGTTTAGCAATATTAGAAGTAATGAAACAATTGTTAAGATAGGAGAGGACGAGTTGTCCGGAACTGAGAGATTTAAATATTTAGGATCATTTTTAAAAATAATGGAGGGATTGAGAGAGATGTCTTACATAGAATACAAGCAGGATGAGTGAAATGGAGGGGAGCGTCGGGTGTTTTATGTGACCGTAAAGTACCTCTTAAACTTATAGGTAAGTTCTATAAAACCGTAGTTAGACCTGCTATGTTATATGGAGCTGAATGTTGGGCTATGACTCGAGCACATGAGCAAAAGATGAGAGTTACAGAGATGAGGATGTTAAGGTGGATGTGTGAACATACGAAGATGGACAAAATAAGAAATGAGAGCATTAGAGAGAAAGTTGGAGTTGCATCTATTGAGGACAAACTCCGAGGGACACGTTTAAGATGGCACGGACATGTACTTAGACGATCAATAAATGCTCCAGTTAGGCGATGTGAAACTATGATAAACATGCATATCAAACGAGGAAGAGGAAGACCAAAAAAGACTTGGTTAGCAACAATAAAACAAGATAAAATTTATTTAAATATAGATGATGATATAATAGGAGATAGAGCTCAATGGCGTAAAAGGATTCATACAGTCAACCCCACCTAGTGGGAAAAGGTTTGGTTGTTGTTGTTGTTATGGATATAACATAGTCAATTGGTATATAATCATCAACTCAAAGCTCTATGTTTTTCACTTCTCCTGTCCTTGAATTTTGAATGGGCATAGAATTGCTAGATAAACCTTATTGATAGCTCAATGCTTTGATGAGTTTGCTTACTGACAATACATTCATAGGAAACTCAAGGTATATAAAAGGAAGAAGGAAAAATGGATAGATAATAACACTAATCAATGCCTCAAATGGATGAGAAGGGCCTATTGGCAATCTTACCATTAGTAAGGCAAGAGGTTAGAAAATGAAGTAATACTAGAAGCTTTTGAATTTAGTATGGGTATACGTCAAGCAAGTATTATGCCATGATGAGACATTTGTTGTAGCATGGAATCGAAGGAAATTGGAGTGCATTCCTAAGCAGAGATAATGTTGGAGCTAGGACTAGATTGTTTATTGGCAGGGTGTTCATCCTATGAAGTTAGTCCAGATTGAGCCATATGAGTGTTATATGAGGTATAGCCAATTGGAATTTGCATGGAAAGTGCAAAACATATCCTTCATATCTCTAAGCTTCTCATATTAGGTGAATTGGAGTCTGCCTACCTCCATTGCTTGTGTCTTTTGTTACGATCTTTGCCACCTCCATGAAACCCTCCTCACTGTGGCTGAAGTAAAATAGTAGGCCGATCTGACACAGGCATAATGGGTGGAATAGATCTGGTAGAAGTTTGCAACATCCTCATGTAGGCATCATGCAAGGAATGATGTGCCATTAAGAATTGTCGTTTTCATCGTTTCTCCCATTCAATTTTCCGTGGTAATAAACATAGGCTTGAGGGCTGCTAGATGAAGTGATGGTGAAGTAGATGAAGAGTTCGACATTTTGAAATGAAGGAATCTCATACATTTTAAAGAAGAGAACATCACTTAACAACGAGAACCATTGTTGGTGAAACTAGAGTGCTGTTTTATTGACCACGAATGCGAAACAGAGCCTTGTTCTAGGTTGGAATTGATTGTAGGGATGTTTTGCATAACTTGTATTACTGCATCAAACAATGGTCCAGAACCAAACTGCATCTGCTATATTTGTTGTAATGTTGTGGTTGTATCTTGCAGATAAGAAGCCTAGTATCACCTACAAAATTGCATTTGATTCTAAGCAAAAATCTAGATAAGTTTGCTGAACTTATTGCTGTGTTGCACTTTTGGTTTCTGTGAGAAGTAGTATGGCTGGGTCCATAGACAGAAACAGAACTCGTAGTATATAGTATATATTGTAATGAATTTGTGGCAAGATTTCATAAATTCCTGTTCTGTATAAGAAAACTAAGACAGATTAAGAAACATTATAAAGAGAAGACTGGAATGTAAAACGGTGATTAATTCACTTAGTAGGGTAATAATAAAAATGCTTATGATTGATCAGGTATTTGTCCTTTGGTGAAGTTGTCTGATGTAAAAATTTGAAGTGGCTTATGCGCTGGAATCAATTCTTTTTGGGACTTTGTGTGTTGTTTAATTTCTTTTCTAATTTTTCTTTTCCCTTTTGGCATAGTAGTCAGCTATTTAGATGAACCACTGTTTGCTCCCATTCATAATGCTGCTGGCACTAAATCAAAATTGACAAATTTATTTACCACACTCAAAAAATTCTTCATCACTCTGTATTGTAGTTTAATATGTATATGTGAGACATTGAATTAAGTTAATGATAACATAGCTTGTTTGCTTCTTGTTGTAATTGCATACATCAGACCAGATGTAAACTGTATTTTGTTGATTTCTTAGCTTTTCATATTTTGGTGATGGCTTTATTCAGAAGTAGAAAATATTGCATTAAATTGCACCCCTTATTTCTATTTTCCTTGTAAATTATTTTTCTTCAGTCGATAGTGAGTGAACCAAGAAAGCTTAATGAGCTAGGCTGCATATTACAAGTTGCTATTGAGGCAGCTGCACAAGAGATAATTAATCTGACAGAGAAATTAAATGAGTGGGACAGTAAAGTGGGTGATGGTGATTGTGGGAGCACTGTGAGTAAACTTGATGATATCACTGATTTTCGTTTTAGTAAAAGTCTGTTTTATATGTTTAAGAAATACCGTGTTTACATCTACAGATGTACAGGGGTGCTACAACTATTCTTGAAGACATTAAATGGTATGCATTCTTTCTAGTGCTATAGGCTATAGAAAACATATCTTGGTTATGTGAAGCAAGTAGAAGGATCAAAAGGCAATTAGGCATCTCCTTTTTGGATTCCTTTAGTGCACCTACTTTTAGTGTTTTTTTTTCACTATTTTAGGCTGGATTAGGCACATTCAATTTTCAATAAAATGTTTAAATAAACATCAACTTTTCTTTTCCAGAAAATTATGTTGTGTTTATCTTGCAGAAGGTTAATGGAAAGATTGATTTCAGATACTAAGGATCACAATATTAGATAGTTTAAAAATCCTTATTTTCTCAGGAAAAATTGTTCCAAGTTTAGTCAAGCATAGTTGACATCTTGTATGCATACCAATTTACTGGCAAATTTGATTGATTTGAAGTTTATTTTGACCATCATTTCTCTTCAAGTGTCAATAGTTGAATATATGATGATTTAAAAATATATTTGGATGATGAAGTGTCATAGAGACACAATTCAAGTGTCCTTTCTGCATGCCACCATTCATTTTCTAATTCTAGTTTACTTCACAGCTATCCACTGAATGATGCTGCAGAAACAGTAAATGAGATCGGAGCCTCGCTTAGAAGGGTTATGGGCGGAACTAGTGGAATCCTGTAGTATATCATTACTCTTTATCAAAAATTGTTTCCCTTTTTCACATGTTCGTTTTCCTGTATTCCATTGTTAGCATATGGATGCGTTTTACATTATATTATTTGTTGTGTACTGAACAGGTATGATATATTCTGCAAGGCTGCATATGCAAGCTTGAAACAAAACCAAGTTATTTCATCGAGACAATGTAAGAAAAGTTTTTGTGGCTCATAGGGTTTCTTTGCTGCGTTAGTAATTGTAACAGAGTGATGCACTGATCAGGGGCTACTGCTCTGGAGGCATCTGTAGCAGCTGTCAGTAAATATGGTGGTGCAGTTGCTGGATATCGGACTATGTTGGATGCACTAATTCCAGCATCTGAAGTTCTAAGAGAGGTAAATTAAGGCGCATGTTTTCCTTTGATATGTCCTTTATGACAAAGATTTATTTTAATATTTCCTATGGTCAGAGATTGGATGCTGGAGATGATCCTTTAAAAGCCCTTCTGTTATCTTCTGAAGCAGCAGTGACTGGGGCTGAGTCTACGAAGAATATGCGTGCCCTGGTATAGTACTCTGCAGCTGATGTTGTGTTATGCATTATGCTACAAAAAAGCATCTTAAGCAGTTGCATTTGATGGTGCTGGAGTAATTAATTATATCATGTGTGATTAGTCCCACTTGAGTATTTAATTATAGGGTATATATGTAGAAATTTTATTGCAATAATATAATATTTTTATCCCTCGTAATTTGGCATTAGAGTCAACTCTCTACTATTTTCAATATCATGTTCTTGCACCTTGTTACCCCCCAAGTCTTTCTAAAGCGGCCCAATAAACCCCTTAAGGATGCACTTCAACTAGCCTAGGGCTCAATTAGAACTAGCAATTTTCCAAAAGAAAATAGGAAGATCTACTAAAAAAAAGACAGGTAATAATAGTTGAGAAAATTGAGATATTTGAAGCATTTATTTCCATAATCTTCAGGCTACTTTCCTATCTTTCTCAAATTAAGATATCACTATTTAGCTCCACTTATCACTATTTGACATTCATTTAGCTTAACTTGATATCTTAACTTGAGAAGGATATTTCAATACACCTGTATCATTTATTGCAACTTAACATCCATTTAGTGGTGATACACTAGTTAAAAGCCTTTGTTGTACTAGGTCCTCATGCTGGAGTGGAGTTGATATTTAGTACTTTCAATGGTAGCTCTTTCATAGGTTACACACGTTTTGTTGCCTGTATAGTTCAATGCATGCATGTCTATATGCTTGTACTCTGCTCCAACATGATAAAAGATGTACCAACACGCAGGCTGGCCGATCTTCTTATATTGCTCCTGATCTACTATCTTCTGTTCCTGATCCTGGAGCAATGGCAGCAGCAACATGGTATCGAGCTGTTGCTCAAGCTGTTGAGAGCAAATTTCATCCATCAAAAAATTAATATCTTTTGGTATACCATATGAACTACAGTATCACACCGCAGCGGCAATTGTTCACATTTTGATGACTTTGCTCATTTGTTTTCCGCTTGTGCTAGCATGAGCTGAGAAAACTACTATACTTGTCCCTTTGTCATTCTGCTGTATTGCAAGAACCTTGAATAAAGGAATAGTTTACTAGTTTTTTACCCCCCCAATATAATGTTGTAATCTAACATTGAGAAAAAGATTCCTTTCAGCAATTTTATTCTGTTTTTTTTTTTTAAAAAAAAATTAGCGTTGTTGCTTCATGGTGTATGGACTGATTCATCGAACGTAAATAATGAAGGGGGAAAAAGTTCATAGTTTAGAATATGTTAAAGAATGAGTGAATTATTGGGTGGGCAGAGATCTTCATCTCCTTGTGGGTGAGCCTGTTGACTATGCGGTGATTCAGCAGGTGATCTAGGTTACGACTTGACAACTCTTTGGTGGCCAAAATATCTTTTCGGTAGTCAACTCTGATATAAGCCGGTGGAGTAATAATATGATCGGCATTAGAATGAGGTGAGAGTTTGAATCTCTCTTTCGGAGATGATATTGTCCCATTTAAGTTGGGTTAGTTGTTTCTTAAAATGCAATAGTGTTCTTTCTAAAGCTGGAACATTTTAAAATTTGGAATTCAGTGATTTTTTAAAGCTAAATTGAATGAAAAATAAACTTAAATAGATAAAATATTTGTAGAGTATAAAAGGCATTTGAATAAGAAAGGGTTTTATTTTTTCTGAAAGGAGTTGCTTCAAGAGGATACACGAAATAAGTGTTTTGTGTAGTTGCTTTGTGGCTATAAAAACATGTGTAGTCACATATATTGCCACATTGACTTTATGAGTTCAGTGTAGTTGTACTTATTTTCTAATTGGTAAAATTAGATCAAGGTGTTTTAATTTTTAAGCAATGTACTTATGTGGTTAAGTTAGGTTGATATATCATGATTGAATATTAGATATCGGACAAAGTTGGTGTCTGGTTGGTAGATTTAAGAATGAGGGAATGGAATGATAGCAAAATATAGTATTTGGATTATGAGTTTGAGAATAACAGTTTGAGAATGATTTGCGGATTTATAGGAATCAACCAAACTCATATGACTAGGTGGATTTCATTTTTATTTTCATTCTTATTCCATCTTACTATTAAGTTTATATACATAGTCATTTCAGTCATTTAACCAAATGTCACCTAAGTGAGTTAGGGTTGATTGGACTCTCGGTGTGGTATTAGATGAAATATGATAAGTCATGATTGATTAGATGTTTGATAAGCGAAAAAAGTCTCAATAGATTAAAATTAATTGGATGTTTAACAAATTGATATGTGGACCTTAGGCTAGATAAGTAGAAGTTCTGACGAATCATGACATGGAAGTTTTGGTGAATCATGGTGGACCTAAGGCAGGATAAGTGAAAATCTTAACAAGTCAAAATGAATTAAGGTTAGATAAGTAGAAGTCTTAATAAATCACGGTGAATCTAAAATTGGGTAAGTGAAAGTTTTGAAAGTCAAGGTTGATTGTTACCATATAGATGATACCAAATAGATAATGAAGTTCCAAAGATAAGGCTGCTTGACATGCCAAAATAATGGAGGTATGCCCTTTTAGCAAGTGGAAGTCTTAGAAACTAGGCCTCTTATCAAATGGGCACCCTAATGGATCAATATTAACTAATATTAGGCATAGAGGTAGTCCCAAAGACAAGATCTCTTGGCCAGAGAAGTCTCAAATGTTAGGCCTCCAATATTGGAATTATTATTTCTTGTTGGAATTGTTATTATTTTTCTTGTAACTTCTTATTCATTATAATCTTAATTGCAAAAGATTTCTTTACCTCTAGACGGTATTCGAGAAGTGAAAAAGCTAGAGGAATTCTAGGAATGACTCAATGACAAGTTAGGTTGCTTTATCTGTAGAAAGTATTCGAGAAGGAAAAAACTTAGAGATATTCTATCGGTGACTCACTGACAAGTCATAAGTTATGAAGTAGGAATTGAGGATTCTGAACCACGTCAAGGCTAAGTGTTGCTCTTGTTTTTTTTTATTTGATTCATTTCCATTACATACTCTATTGTAGACACAAACAAATGATAATTAAGAAGTCACTCCTTAGTCTCACTATCAATTCAACCGTTAGTATGAGAGTAAGTCTCTCTAGGCTTAATCATCAATGGAGCAAAGAGCTAGAGAAGCACAGTATTAATCAGGATTCGATATCATTATATCATGGATTTGGAGATGGACGTTGTTATGACATCCACGTTGTATTATATTTTTAGTAGGAGATTTTACCTATAAGAGGTAAGGATGAAGTATTTGATAATGATGGACATCACAAATTAGTTCGCACAAGGAATGTTTCAAAGTTCCAAAGGATAAGAAAGAAAGAATTCTAAAGAGAGAAAAGTGGGCCAAGAAGAAAGTTAAAAAATTTGAGACAAATAATAAGCTAGCCAAACATTTGCTTTTTGGTTAGTGTTCTAAAATATTTTATATAGGATTAATGAGCATAAAGATGCTCATAAATTGTGGAGTAAGTTAAGCAGATTCCATGAGAATCTCTCATTAGCATAAGAGTTGGAAGAATCTAAAATAGAAGCTAGTTTGCTTATGGACAAGAGAAAATAGAGGATGAGAGGTGTTTGACCATTTGAGAATGAGAGAAATCAACCTCAAAAGTGGAAGTTGATGAAGCTTCTACATAATCATGCGATTTCAATGAGGAAATACTATTGACACTAGATCAACAAGAAGTCTCAAATTTAACATTCAAAGTCAAGGTCAATGAGCCTTCCACCTAATCTAGACATGTTGAAGAAGAAAGTCCATTTCTTCAAGCATTGAGAACCTAACAACTAAAGGTATTACCTGAATTGAATAACAAGGACCATATCATACTCAATCATGCTTTGAGTGTAGAAAAATGGACACTATAAGAGCAGATATCCCAATATGATGGGGAAGGTTCAAATGACATCCTAAGGCTAAAGTTAAGGAGAAATCTAAGGAAGTCATTCCCTTGAAGCAGACCATATTATGTGCTTCAAGTATAATGAGAAAGGACACAACCACAACTATATATGTCAAAATAAGAGGCAACTCAAGAGTCACAAGAAAGGAATCTCAAGTCAAAGGATAGCTCCTAAGATAAATCCCAAGATATCATCATTGCGCTCTTATGCAATATTTAATGATGTACCTTTTCATGTTAATAAGAAGCATATTAGATTTAAATTTTATGATTATAATGCATCATCATGCTCTCTGACCTCGTTAAGGTGTGACTTGACTTTGGGCTTAAACTTAGTTAAAGGCTTAGTTAGATAAGCAATTGTATCATATAATTTGTCAGGGAATTTGTTACATTATTAGTGGACTTGTCTGAGTCATTGATCATTTCTTAATGTTTTGAATTTGAGTTAGATTTTGATTCTAATTCAGACTTGATCTTAGACTCGGACTCAAACTTGGAAGCTCCTTAGTCATGAGAGCCATAAAATTGACTTGTTGTGAGTTTGATTTTGACTCAATAGATGATTCATCACAAGTTACTTTGAGTGCCCTCTTTCTTTTTTGCTTCCTTGGCTTATCATCTTTCTTTGGTTCCTTCAACTAAGACCATTCTAACTTGTAGTACCATTTCTTGTTGCACTCAAAACACCAGATATTTTCTTTGTTTCTTTACTTCTTTGAATTTCTTTTTTAACTCCTCTTTCGATGAAATTATTTCTCCTCATCATTTTCTTCACCATGTTAACAATTTTTTAGGATTTATCTTCTTCATCAGTGCATGGTTCAGACTCAAACTCGGATTTAGATTTAATGTTTGACTTTGATTTTGATCCTGACTGTATTAGACATGCCAATAACTAAGGCTATACCTTTTTCTTACATATAAAGGTTAGTCTGTTTTATGAAGTTTGAATTTGTAAAATAACTAATTTAATTTTATATTATACAAATCCCTACACATTTTATACACATCTACCATGGATGCCAATAAAGTAGTCCATGGAAATACCTTAAGAGCATATCTGATGAGATCATGATTTTTAAGTCATTCCCTTATTGTGTTAAGACCATTGAGAAGCTCCTTGAATCTGTCGTGAAGATGACTTATAGATTTGCTTTCTTCATCAGATAGTTCTGTTGGATTGGATGAACCGGCTAGAGGGAAATGAATAATCCTGCAAATTAAAGTTACAAATTTTCTTACTTTTTACTTAGCAAGGACACATAATTAATTAAAAACAAATAATATAAAAATAAAGAAAGGATATAGAATTTACTTGGTTACAACCTGAGTGGTTATTAATCCAAGTCAGTGGAAAATGCATTAAGAAAATTCCTTCTTCGATAGAGGTCGGAGGTAGAGAAACCCCTTATTGCAGTTAAAAGCTTAAAAAGAAAATACAGAATTGATTACAGGTGTATATTTTACAACTAGCTCTAAGATGCTATTTATAGCTCACCAGTCAAAGTGACGATTTTGTTGACTTGACAATTCAGGATGCCTCGGTTGACTAGGGGCGCCTCCAATCAGATAAAGTTTGCCAACATTCAACTGATCTTGCTGAATGGAAGCATCTCAGCTCATTGGATGTGCCTTAGTTCCAACAAAGGCGCCTCAATTCAATCAAAGGCGGCTCAAGTCCATTGCATGTGAAGTGCCTCAAACTCATTGGAGGCACCTCGGATCTTCACTTCAACAAGGCACCTCCAGTCAATTGGAGGTGCCTTGGATAGTCAACTTATGAGTTGACCATCACCCTTCACACGCCTTAGTGATGATTCGATTGTCTAGAGTCGAGCTCACCAAACTCAACTCCAACATTCTCCTCAAGTAAACTTCCTTCCGACTTCTCGTCCCTCAGATGTGTCGCGCACATCCTTCTTGCTCCATTGGTGTACTCTTCCGCAACTCCTCGTCCCCAGCTTGAATGCACAAAGCCCGTCGACTACCTCTCCATGCCATCCTTTTCGCTCACTACATCT